>NC_143117.1:320816-641632 GCF_061535455.1 Colias philodice
CTACACTTTGTCTGGTCCTATGAAAACCAGCCTCAACCTCTAGCTCTGAATTGAATATGGCTGGAGCTGGCAGGCCGGCACGATTACAAATATTGTGAAGCACGCAACATGCTATTACAATCTTCGAAACCGTGTCGGGGTCATAATGTAGGACTCTATGTGCTAATAGGCATCTAAATCTGGCTTTAAGGACCCCAATTGTTCTTTCTACGGTGTTTCTTGCAGTAGCATGCAGCTAGTTATAGTGATGTTCTGGTGTTCCCTCGTCTGCATTTGGAACTGGCACCATTAGGTACTGACGCTGCGGATACCCAGAATCACCTGTAACAATGAATATTGTTAAAAAATAAAATGTTTTGTCATCAACAATTATATTTTTATTAGGAGTTAGGAGTTTTCAATGATTTCGCCTGCTCTCCAATTTTTATGAATTCCGTGAACTTCGGTAATAAAGCCTAAATTACTCAGAAATAAAGTAGTTTTTTTAATGATGAAAGAATTTTTGAAGGAATTAATCCAGTAGTTTTTGAGTTAAATATTTACAAACAAACAAAGATTCGTCTTTATAATTAATTAGCTAAGAGGTAACTCACCTAACAAGTACACAGATTCGCCTGTTTGTACTAATTGTTCGAGGTGGTCCCGAATGATGCAATTATTAAAAATAAGGCTGTCGTGAGTCGCTCCGCCATATGTTGCATCTACATGTATTATGTTCAAATCTGCATCTGTGAACTGCAAAAAGAATTATTTTACAACTATTTTTATGTGGCTGTTCTAATGAATGTTAAAAAAAATATAGGTACTAGCAGCGTCTTGTGATTTATACTGCTTCGTTAATGATCCTATGGAATTGGTCCAAATTTCATTAAATCGATTTTCTGTGGTTCAAGTGCGAAAGCGTATACAGACATTATTATATCAGGCTTACCATTTGTACATTTCTTGCATGATATCCTTTGCGACAGTAGTATCGTTCTTCATGGCAAGTTGGTCTCACCATTGTCACAAAAGTCCCATCTACACATCCTATTACCCCAGGAATACTGAATTTCTCATAGAATCTGCAATAAGAAATAAAAAAATCATTAAATATTTTTCATTAACATGATAGGTTTATTTAGGTAGGTACACAAACCTTGTTTTGAGTCTCAGTCTTTCTTCAGAATTTTGGGGAAATCTTATGTATTTTTTTACTATACTTGGATGGCTTAGGGCTTCTATGACCTCGTGGATACTACGAGATGCTGATGGCTGCGACACAAACGAATTTATGTGTTTTCCACATATCCTTTGATAGCTCCCAGTCGCAAAGAAAGAAAGTGCACATAACAACTGAAAAAAATTAATGAAATTTCTTGAAACTATCAAAATAAAAGGTACTTAATCTGATAAGGAAACCATCCATAATTAAAGTCGGTTAATAACTCAAAACGTTTTTAAAGAAACCGTAAGGGAGAGAATCTTTGGACTTTAACATAGGGTACCTACCACTTGAAAGGGTGACATCATAAAAAATAATCGGGGATTAGATGACGTTATCGTTAGTGGTTCTATGTTCTATGCGAGGAAGTTATGTTACCTACCTACATAATGGAATGTTTTACAGAGTTATGGGAAAGTTATCCCAATATTCACACGGGATCGGGACTTCCGCAGATGAAATCACGGGACCGATGACTATTGTAACAGTAACTTTTCATGACATTATGAATACACATATAAAGCACTTAGATACATACCTTGACTCTAGCAGTTAATCCTCTTCGTCGACGTTGAGGTTTTTTAACTAAAACTTTAATGTCTTCCATCACTTGAGAAACTAGTTCTTCCGATAAACGGTAGCATTCAACAAAATTTTTATTTCGATTAATAATTTGCATGTCCCGAATGCTGGTACTTTGCCGGCGACTTTCTATTATATCCACAGCATTAGCTTCTCGTATTATAGCACTTAATATAAAATAACGCGCCATTTTAGTAAAAAAATATATAAAATTTGTATCAAATTTGTTCCACAACCACTAACTCACTCACGAACTCGGCACCTAATAGGCGAGTGAATTGCTGACAGGTGAATTCGTATTTGTAAATACTCGAACTCGACGTTCGAGGTGTAAAATTACCTTACAGAATGCCGAATTCATACTATAAACGTCAAAATCACAGACATGTATATTTAAGTAGACAACGCAAGTACCGCGATCTGTATGAAAACCAAGCGTGTCATATTTTTTGTACTGACCTTGACGCGTTATGACGTCACGAGCGCTTTTTAGTGATGTTAATTTCATTTTACGCTAAATCGATTAGGCCGCCACTCGCGCGGCGATTCTAGTATCGTCCTATCCCATCGAAGTAAATCGAAAGAAATCAGATCAAACTAGATCTATGTCTAAGAGGTAGTCAAATAAATGAATCGTAATCGATTACTAAATCGATTCAAGACAGAAAAATGATAATTACCATAGACAGAGGGATGATAAAATAAAGTTATAAACCTTTTAATATTCTAACAAGTAAACTAATGTGTTTTAGCTTTTTCTTACATATGCCCATTGAGTTACCATGTACTACGTACTAGAGAGGCCATCGAAAGAAAGTAATGAAACTGTCAATCAATCAATCTTTATGTCCCGTTGCATCGATCCATTTTCCTTTTATGTTCGGGTTACTTGGAAAACTGAAAAAACAAACATAGTCTAAGCAATAAGGAGTTTTCTTAAAAAACTCCCAAGATGACACTTTATAACTAATGGCGTCCATGTCATAATATTTATTTTTAGTACCTTTGTATTAAAATACTTAAAAGTTCTAGGTCAAGTCGTATTAAATGACAAAAAAAATCTATGCCTTTTTTTCTGAAAAATTGCTCCTTCAAATTATCATTTTTCTGTTCGATTATAAAATCGATTAGAATCGAGAACTGTTGCATCAAATGAACATCACTAACCACAAAATTGGACAGAAAAATGAGAACAGAAAAATGAGAAGACGCTATTCATTGCTTGTTATCATACGACGCGATCTTTACCGTGCCAAGTAAAAGCCGCAATGTATTCCGAATCATTTCGTATGATTTGGTATCCGTGTTTGTCACGATCGTTTTCCACAGATATTCTTTATTTGATTTTAAAATAAATAGTGCATATTCTGATTAGAAAATTACTTACCGGTGGAAGGAAACATCTATGCTAACTCGGCCACTCACAGCTGTGGAGTTTCTACAGTTTATAACGGCGCAATTCGGCATTTTACTTTATTCAGCTTCACGTCTTTCCTTGGCGAACTGCAAGCGCGGACTGAGTGTAGGCCAGCGTCAAGTAAGTTTCATAAACTTAGTTTGGACACGGGAAGTACATACACTCGCTTAGTCTATCTTGATACATGTCTGTGGTCAAAATACTCACTTAGCACAGTTCGCCTCGTCGCCGCTCTCGACGATGTGGCGCCACTAGTACTGTCGAGTTTTACAGAATACGAAATCGAAAACTCACCGCGGATTCCGCGTTCGAGTTTTTATAATAACCTTACAGAATAGCACTGCAGATTCCATTGGCGCAACGTAATTTTAAGTTTTCATTTTATATTCAATTAGCTTTATAGTTATTAATTGTTAAGACTTGCATCGAGCAAGACGTATTGTAATAAGTTTATATTAAAGTATTTCTAAGTGAATTCGTAGTTTTTTTTGGGGCCTCCGGCTGTCTGAAACATAATTTGTGTAATTGTTTATTTATTCTGAATCTTTAAGTTTATTGATTTTTATCCTTTACATAAGCTGTATTTAATAAAAAATGTTTAAAACTCGAATTTTCGAAATTTTTGATTTATAAGTTCTATGTAACGTTTTATAATTAAGTTATGGTATAATTAAATGTAGATTTCACTTTTGTACAGCTTAGACATTTTTCTGTATGGATACAGTGCCTTTCGATTTGAAGTTGGATAACATTTCATTTTATAGGTACTATTATAAAATTAAGAGCATGAAAGAAAAAAAAAAGCATTTCTTCATAATGCTATTGTTACCACAAAAAATATTTTCTTAATCGCAAATTTTAAGAGAAAATAAATTAAAATTAAAATTGATGTGGCGACGTTATACATACAGACGTTAGAACAAAGTCCACCATAAGAATGACGTCATTTAGGAATAAGACGATTTTTAAACATTAATAAAAACCTAAATATTTTCAAAAAGTAAAAATTACTGTTAGTTTTTATCTAGTTTTAATTAAAATAAAAATAAAAACAAGTAGCAAAAAATTTTGAAATGTTGTAATTTTGGAGCACCCTGTAAAGTCTGTATTTGTATGAACATAAGTGGAGATCGCGTCCACTTATTTTCATGCGTAAACGATGATATTCATACTCAACAGGTAACTTGGATTAACAAATAGGATAGGTTATATCCCGTAAATCCCACGGGAACGGGAACTATTTATTTATTGCACGCCTCATAAGCGAAGCGTTGAGGTGGGTACTACTGTC
Organism: Colias philodice; assembly: GCF_061535455.1. Taxonomy (NCBI): domain Eukaryota; kingdom Metazoa; phylum Arthropoda; class Insecta; order Lepidoptera; family Pieridae; genus Colias; species Colias philodice. The sequence goes on from NC_143117.1 coordinate 325,311, forward strand.
ACTTCGCGCAAAACATCTGATTTTTCAAACTTAAAATGTCTTTATGTATCATACATTGCACTTGTAAGATAATAAATACACACACATATTAAGAAAAAAACACTATTTTTAACATTCATGATATTTTTGATGTCATTTTTGTTATTTAAACTAGTTAAAAAACAGTTTAAAAAAGTTCTGTCTTGGACGTCCGTGTGTCTGTATGTGCGGAGGATTTTCTTGTTAACACGATAGCGACCGAAATACTTTACTAATCGAGTCTTTTTTTTTTCTCTTACGCTTGAGTATGCTCAGGAATAGAACCCTTTCATTTTTCAGGGTCTGATTCGATGTGGTTTAATTGTTATTAAATAAACAAAAATAATAATTAATAAATAATTATTAAAAAAAAATTATGAGGCGTGCACTTTTGGATTTTCCAAACTTTTTTCGTTTATTTCTATCTGAATAACCTATCAAAAGTAACATTCAATTGTGTAAATTTTATTTATTACGGATTCAACATCAAACAACTCTACGGTAAGTATCAAGGTGCGTATTAACTATAGAGCTATTATTTATTACCTTACCTACCTATATGTTATAGCTAATTACTGCTGGGCGCTGCAGCTGGCTGCGATTTCGTCCATGTATCTACTGAAAGGTTTCATGACATAATATGAGCACAGGGGAATAAAATAAAAAGACCAGTATGTACATCCAAAAATATTTATTTCAATGATTACAAATTATCCTTAATCTAATTTTGAAAATCTAACACTGAATTAGATTCCTTACAATATTATTCAAATTAATAACAAAATAACGTATTTTACGACAAATTAATATTGAACTAATTATGTAGTTAAAACACGAAAGCGCATTACCTTATTATACCAGCTGCATTAACCAAAAATTTTATATGATAATAAGTATAATATTTTCAACTGATATCAAAATGTACGAAAAATAGTACTTAATAAGTAATTGAACTGAGAACATAATTTAATATTCACACAAAGCTGTATTGTTTCGATATACGTTGTTTTTATTGTAAACTGCATTACATATTTTGATAAAAAAATACTGTAAAACAACAGATGATGAAATTTTCAAAATGAAAAAAAAAAATACAAATTTGCCGCGCAATCGACATTTGACAGCTCTACGACTGAATGAGGCGGTTAAAAAAGTTTGTATAATATTAATAGAAATAATTATCGAGATTTAAATTGCTCTACACAAGATTTATTTTGTTTGTTTTATTACTATACTTCTTAAAGACACAATTAACTCGTACTCGTAATACGATACCTTGGAGTTGGAGCGAAAATATTGTTTGTAATAATTTGGCTAGGAAAATACAACAAATCAAAAACACTATTTACTATGGAAAAAAAACCAGGAAGGTGAAAAACATATATTTACGATTTCGATGCACTCGACTTTTAGTAAAATAATAGGTAGGTAAAAATATTATTATGGTTTTGATCACAGACATATCTGTGGTTTTGATTTTAGCTACTAGTATCAGAAAGCTGCGTGTTCAATGCACGTCGGGGTCACACAACTGTGGAGGATACAGTAGACAATATACCTAATGAAGTTTTTCATCTTTTTATTTTACTGCAAATACAAAATAAAAATTAAACAATGGTAATGTAAATTCTAAACAAACTACTACCAAAATACAATTAGAACAAAAATCATTTGACTGGTTGATTTCACCCAGAGGCCAGAGGCGGCTCGTGACAAAATTGTATGGGTGTTCACTTGAAATAAAACAACGAAAATACAATAGCGTAGCGGGATAATTTATTACAAAAAAAAATGAGCACCACATTTTATAAATGTCTATAACACTAAAAATTACAAAGTACAGGCTATTTCAAAACGAATTCAATGATTATCAATAATTAGTAAATCACCGAATTTGCATTCGCGAGCGTACCTACGCGTAGGTATCCATAGTGTTTGTTTATACTAAAGGAATGGCAACGTCGCAATTGCTGCTGTCATGCGATGCGGCAACGTTGCGTGAGACTCAAAACGCTACCTGCTACGGTATGAACGATTGTTATAAAAATAAAAGTTATACATATTTGTTGGCGTAAACTATTTTATTCATCATTAATTTTGGAAAATAAATAATGTCAAAATTGATTACAATAAAACGCAGTTTTATTTTATTACATTACAGGTAAATTAGCTTGGAGAAATTTTTGCGTTTGTAGTAGTGTATGGTCAGCAAATAAAAAAAAACAACATTTTATTTTTAGTTTTTATTCAAGTATATAATATTAGTATTATTAATATTTTATTAGTTCCAAACATTACAAGCAGTGCCGATTTTTACTTCAGTGAAGACGTGTATGAATTAGGTGTTCTCCGGCCAAAAATGTAAACCACGGTAAAAGTGAAACTGTTCGAACGGTTCCGAACACTGCTTTGTGTAGCGCATGTCGCGTGACGGTCGGCTGCCGAGTAGGTATACCTACTCGGCAGCCGCGATACACGCGACAGACCAAAAAGTTTGAGACGATGTAATAAAAGTTTCACTTTAATAACAAACAATAACAACAATAACAAACAATAACAACAATCAACAAATACAAAATTTAACAATTAAACTACGTAATAATTATAATTTTCGAATGAAATGTGTGCTTTATGTTCTAACGGTACCAAGCGACTGACGCCGGACTGCACGAGGCACCTGCGGACAGCGTAAACTGGTTTATTCTGGTTTTGTGCGTGTTTCCACTTTCCACTATCAAGTGACGATTTATTTATTTGTTTTGTTTCGTAATTATTATGGTCAAATATTAATTACGAAACAAATTATTATGAACAAGATATTTTATTGTTTCACGGTATTCGCCTTGTCATTGGCTCAAGGACGTAAAATTGAATGATATATTATTTTTTTTATAAAGTCAAAACCATTTTCTTTAAAACATAAATCAGAGTATTGCTAGGGATAAGTATAAAATTAAATAGTAATGTTAGGATATCGAAACATTTTTGTATAGGCTAGAACGATATAATGGAAACGCGCTCTAAGATCTGAGTAATATACACACCACTACATATGCAAAAATTTCTCGAGACTAATTTCACTGTACACTATTGTTTTTTTTTATCAAAACATGTATGTATTTGAGTAGTTAGCAGCATATAATATTCTGAATTTCTGATCCATGCCTATTCACTCAAAACTAATAACACTAATGATTTGTAACAGTAAATTATTTCAATAGGTATTTGAACATTTCATAACCAACAAGTAAGAATAATTCGTATACAAGATACAATAACAAATCTAATACACTATTTATTATTTTATTATATTTCATTATGTGAAAATAACCAGGAAGGTGAAAAACATATTTACGAAAACAAAGTAACATATGGTTTTGCTATTAGCTATCAGGAAAAAAAATCGTATTGGAACAAAAGAAGGATTGTAACTGAATTAGGTAATTAGGTATGTTTGTTTCTGGGTGCACCGTTTTCGACGACGCGACGGCCGACGCGTGACGTAAACAGAGTAGGTACCTACTTTGCTAAAACAAACTAAGTAATAAAATTGTGTGTCTGTCTGAAAATTCGCTAAAGCATATTTTACCAATGTTTGCAAGTTTGTGATTACTTTGATAGTTTATCGATTTATAATAATTGTATACTTATATCATTGTTTAAAAATATTCAAACACAATATGATATAGGTACTGATTTATCACTGGTTTCAGTGATGAACTGATGAGTCAATGTTAGCCACAATACTAATCACTTTCGTCATACATGTGTATGAACTATGATTGATGTGATTTGCAATGTGGTGAAATTTCATAAAAATCACGGGCCAATTTTTTGTTTTGAATCCCACCGAAAATACATATATGACGGCGCCACCGTCGAAGCTTTAAAAAATAACGAACGGCGAACCGATATAAATCAGCGCGCGCGCACGACTCGGGTCATTCGTTCGCCGACCGTTGCCGAGTGCACATCTATTACGTAGTAGCTTACTATAATTTATGTGATGTTTATTTTATTAGTGGTCATAATTGTAATACCAAGTGATTGTATTAGAAATGACTGTATTGTAAAACTGACATGATTTAAAAGAGCAACTATGGAGTTTCTTGCCGGTTCTTCTCTGTAGATACTGCATTCCGAATCGGTGGTAAATAAAGAAATGTTTGAGTTAGAGGTGTTTCTTTGCTCGATTACCCAACGCAACGCCCACAGCTTGAAAATAGATCCACATTCTACACCTTTTCGCCGACATCAGAAGTGGGATCAAATCGAGCAAATGAGAAAGCACGAGGCGATAACCTGGATATAATTAATGCGTGCGCTGATTAAAAAACAAAATGCCGCAACCACGTGGCACTTCGATCCAGTTTCAACGGGAAGAGGCATCCTACAGATCTAGGAGCATACGTGTCACTGAGCAGCCGGTGACAAAGGGAGAGCTCGTTATGTGCGGGCAGGGTGGCAACTTCGCCTCGCGCTGCGCGGATGCCACTGCCGCTCGCACCACCGCGTCGGACCCCGTATCATCGAGAGCAGCGCTTCATCATGACTTCACAAGTCTGGCATCGCAGCGTTATCGCAGTAGCAGTGGCGCGGGCGGTGCGCCTACAAGCCGTGTGGTTCATGGCAGAGGAGGGTTATGGTGTAACGAAACGACGCGTTGGCATCTGCCACTCGGAACGTCATGTATGAGGCTAAGTGCTGGTGAATCTGGTCAGTCGTACTATTTTTATTACTATGTTTCTGATGTTCTCTTGTAAGAAATCGGTCAATAGATAACATTTCACTTTGAGTGTGCAATTAGATAAAGAAAGTAAGGTTTTTAAAATGTAGTAACTTATTTGAAAGAAAAAGAAATTTATTGCCAAAAACAAAATTTATCTTAAAATTAATTGAGGAAAATCGTCACAGCCTCAGCTAAATGCTGCATAAAAACAGCGCTGATTTACAGGCCGTACAGATTTTGTTAAAAGTTGTAACCTACAAGACCAGTGTATAGTTAAATCTTATTGCATTTAACTCGACTTATTCACGCAGTGATGTTATTATTAGGTCGTGCGATATTGCTTTACGGTTTTGTAGTTAGTTAAATCTTATTCCATTACATTTAGCCCATCTTAGTTACGCAGTGATAAATTATTATCAGTACCTAGGTCGTGTGACTTGTATTTCACTTATTCAGGGACACGTTTACTTGAGTAGGTAATTCACGAAATTTAAAAAAAAAAAAAAAACACTTCGCGGCGTAAGCACTGACTTCAAAATGAAGTAACGACTTGCTTTAATGTTGGTTAGTTTGTGAGTTAACACTAAAGAAAGAAAGCGCAATAATTTGTACACTGCATCCAAATACTTCAATCGAACGTAAACAATAAACATTCACTTGTCCGTGTATCGGAACAAAAAACAGTATGCGAATTACTTTTAAATTAGTTTCTTAACTACCCGCGTTAGTTTCTTGACTACCCGCATTCATTTCTTGAACTACCTGCGTTAGTTTTTATTTAGACTATACCCTTGACAAATAGCAATTAATTGCTACACAAAGACAGCCTTATTGCCATTCGATTAAAAACGAAAAGCAATGCGTTAACTAGTGCTTAGAGGTTTAATAAACTTTTCGTAGGTTTTATTTAGGGTGATATTTGAGGTCATTTCTTTATAAAAAAAAATAAATAAAAAAAATATTAAGTCGTGAACAATAATTCACAGTATACAGTTTTTACAATATGCAGTTTTATGAAATGTGGCAGACTTAGTTTGATCGAATGAAAGATAAATCGAGGCATTTCGTTTTGAATTTTTACTTAGAAAATTTATTAAGGCCCTATTTAGGCAGTTCATAATACAATGTCACAGATAATTATCGTGTGTTCAAATAAACATCTGGCGTAAGATAAACGTTATGATTGGAGTACGGGTCTAGATTCGGTTTTAGTACGTAATTTGATTGCTTTAAAAAAAAAAAAAGAAAAAAAAAACTCTTAAACGTAAGGGTCCGTTAAATATTACGATAGTTTAAAAAAAAAAAAGATAATAACCGAAAATAATCTCAAGGTTAATCGCGCATTTACAGTTTACATACTGTCGTCAGAATATAATGTCTGTTTAATTGAATAGAGAAAAGAAAAAAAATCCATCCAGGTTTTCTGAAGGTTATTTTGTAGCTTCAAAATATAAGAACGCAAATCCTAAACGTGGAGTATTCGATAGTATAATCGATTTACATTGTGTGCATTTAATGTAATTCCTTGATAATAGTTTTTGTGACTAGCTGCAGTTTGACATCAACTGAATACATCAATTAGGTAGTTGTACAGTAGTTGTTGAGCAGTACATTCTTATTTACGTTGAAACTAAAATTTAGCTCAGCCCTTTTACCGTTCGATATGAGATTCACAGATGAGTTTAAGCCTACACTTATCAATTATTGTTTTAAGTTGAGTTTTCAAAAGTTACCATCCGTTAAGGAATTTTAACCACATTTGAGAACAAGCTTTTGCCACTTTTTGAGTTAGTCGAAATTTTGTGTTTTTTTGCGGTTAAGTTACGAATTATTCGTTTTAAACTTTTTAGATATTGTAATTTTTGCGCTATAGTCAATGATCATAATTAACGACAGGTAATGTCAGATTGATTTTAATTAGCTAAATTACAGAGAGCGTTTTACGACACAGCGTTTAGAAGCGAGGCAGTTAACAGTAGGTACGGCGCAGCGGTTGCGTAGCATATGGAGCAACGTAGCATCATTAGCGGCCAATGGTACGGCTCGATGACGCGATGCCAGGATGACGCAGCACAAACGTTGAGGATACGGTCGCGTACCGTTTTACTGATTTGCTGCGGCAACACTCTGTTTTCAGTTTTCATAAGTTGACCAGTAGCATACTGACATTTGTTTACTCGTACGCTGTACGAAGTAAATGTGTGTTGTGTCCACACAACACACATTTACGTAATATTCCAATATTACTACGGTAATGTCGTTTATTAGAAGAAAGTGATATGCTATCTGGCATGAGGTCCAGGATAGTACATGTGTGTTCTGACCGGTCAGTAGGATCGGGGCAGTGTGGAAACCCTGTAAGGTCAGTGTAGGCTGAGGCAGGATGGATGTTATTTTGACAAAAAAAAATGAAAATGAATTATCGTAGTAATGTAGTGTGAGATATTATGGCGTACGAGGACGCAAGTATGACTGTATCGGAGATAACTTGTGTAAAGTAAAAGTTTGTAACGTGGATTATTGTAACGGTAATGATTTCATTGCAGGAATTGTGCGTGCTATCTGGTTTGCAGTCCACGGTAGTTGAGCCTTCATTTGTGGTGAGCGAGCGTCGTGTCTATGTTATGTGGATGTTGTTGGTTTCTGTAAGGTCAGTATGGCCGAGCGGTATAGTTGTCTAATCCCGGGATGAAATACCGTAGTGCTGTAAAATAAGAAGGGACGTACGAGGACGTACGATTGTCAGTATGGCCGAGGAGTGGAGAGAGTGGAGAGAGTCGTGAGTTTGGATTTAATATTGTTGTGTAAAAAAAAAAGAAAAGGAAAAAAATAATCCTTAAAAAAAATTATGCAAAAAAAAATTATGCAAAAAAAAAAATGATGCAAAAAGAATGATGCAAAAAGAATGATGCAAAAAGAATGATGCAAAAGAATGATGCAAAAGAATGATGCAAAAAGAATGGTGCAAAAAAAAAGAGAGAGCGAGTTATTGAAGGGAGTCCGGTCCAATAACTCGGCTATAGGGATTGCAGATCCGGACTGGCACGCTAGAGGGAAATCTGGAGAGATTTCCGGACTAGCACGGTTGCTGAAGGGCTTGCCGGACCAGCACATTGTTTTAATTGTCTTGTTCCCAGGTGTTCAGAAGTCGCTCGAGGACGAGCGTATGTCAGAATGGCCGTGACGGCGCCACCGTCGAAGCTTTAAAAAATAACGAACGGCGAACCGATATAAATCAGCGCGCGCGCACGACTCGGGTCATTCGTTCGCCGACCGTTGCCGAGTGCACATCTATTACGTAGTAGCTTACTATAATTTATGTGATGTTTATTTTATTAGTGGTCATAATTGTAATACCAAGTGATTGTATTAGAAATGACTGTATTGTAAAACTGACATGATTTAAAAGAGCAACTATGGAGTTTCTTGCCGGTTCTTCTCTGTAGATACTGCATTCCGAATCGGTGGTAAATAAAGAAATGTTTGAGTTAGAGGTGTTTCTTTGCTCGATTACCCAACGCAACGCCCACAGCTTGAAAATAGATCCACATTCTACACCTTTTCGCCGACATATACATATTACTAATTGCGTTATTAGAATAATTAATTACTATACCCACGATCAATTATTACAATTTACAATATAGTCTCAAATGCATACTAGAGAAATATTGCAATTTGAATCAAAAAATGCATAGCATACAAAAATAAATTCACAACACAAGAAATTCCGCGCGCAAATCATAGCGCGTGTCAATGAAATCAAGAATGTAATTTTATATCAAGCCGACGACGACGCCGAACTAAAGTACCTACAGTACCATTTACCTTCAGTGTACAATACAGTTTACAGACCTACGACGGACGAACAATAATGAGTAATAAATTGTTTACAAAAAAAAACATAGTTTCTAAGGTCATTAGTTTTATTTTATTTTATTGTTATTTTCTTTGAACGATTGGAAATGAAATTACTCAATTATTACACATAGAACTTTGATTTATTAGAATTATGCGAATTATGTATAAGATAACGAACGCGAATGCACGACATCTAGCGCGTCAATGTCTAAACATCGCCATTCGTTTAGACATTGACGCGCTAGATGTCGTGCTTTATGTCGTGTTTCGCTTGGCAAAAGTCACGCACACTACTGTAGAAGTGTCAAATTTTGCCGGTATTTCACTGTTGTTTTTCTAAGTAAATAATGTAAGTTATTGATTAAAAAGGTCGAACGCGGACACATTTCATTGTAGAGAAGTGATAAAATGATTAGTTTTAAAGAAATAGTGTCTGTGTTAAGTGTTTAGTCGTCATCAAAAATGTATGGAGGGACGGTCGGAACATCCACCTTAAACAAGAATTATTTCATATAGGTTTTCTATTCAAGAACTGCTCTTACCAATTCAAGATCCTTGGCATCTTGTGGATGTGGATAACCTGAGCATGATGGTTGATCAGTAGTATTTGATATGTCAATTAAGGCAAATTGAGATGGATGGTCTGCCTGAAAGAGATAAAAATGTTACTTATAACATTGGATATGGTCCCAAGTAATAATAAATAGATTGCTACAGAAACATGGACTCAATGTTTGGTAAATTGTAAAACTTTTAGTATTTTTTTTATTAAAAGCATTTATTGAACAAACATAGTGTATTATACTTATGGATAGTGTAGCTTTCCAACAACGAAAGAATTAAAAAAATTGGACCAGTACAACAGTAGGACAACTAAAAAAATAACTCAGTAGGTTTTAAGTACCAGTCATCACACCACTTGTCTCATGACACTCTAGGTCTCTAGAGCATATCAGTCAAAAAAGATATTGTGAAGCTTAAGTAAATGAATCCTTAGACACTATCGGAAATTTAAGAACAATTATAATCTTTTTTCCATTAAAATAATATCCTGGTTTTATTATATCGTAATATTGTCTTAATTCTAACTCTAAAATTCTATCCTTACCATATATAGTATTTAATTTTATTAATATATCCTTTAACACATTTGAACTTAACATAGAATGATGTGTTGAGGACGTACGAATGAAAGCTAATGTATTTTCAATTCTAACCAATTCTTGCAATATATCATCTACATTTTCTGTCATTATGCTAAGGATTTGGGCAAATTTAGCATATTTTATCAAACGGGATATTTGTATCCTGGAATCAGATAAATTTAAAGTCAATAACGTTCAAGATAGAATTCGAGGACAACCACTGAAAATAAGTAATATCGACTTAAATGAAATACACTTCAACCACAGCCCTGAAAATCATGTAAAGTTGAATTCAATAAATTTGGAAGATCTGCATAAGATTCATACTAAGGTACTGATGCAAGCACCGATTGAACTAGAAAAGAATACATCGACGATATACCATACCACTGTCCCAATTTATACATTCCTTTTGGGCACTTTGCTACTTTTCGCAACTTACAAAGTAATCCGTTATAAGAACGTTACGTGCTGGAAGAATCAAGACGACCCTAATACAAAGACGGAAGATCAAGACAGTCAAAATTGTACCGAATCTTCGCCAGGACCACAGTTTCCAGCAACATTTTATCACACCGTGCTCAAATAGTTGCTGGTCTTCGGGGGGAGGAGTTACGCCAACGGATCCCCAAGACATTGCTGCGTCGACGTTTCTCACGGGAACGTATTGTACGGACGTAGCAGCTAGGCTATTCTGTAAAAAACGCGCCCGAACTCGCATCTCACCTGAGTGAGTCGACTCACTTCACTTTCGAACGTTCGAGTTTTTGGTTTCGCATTCTGTAAACATCCGCTCGGCAGAGGCGAAGCGAAGTGAGTCTCACTTCGAAACTCACTTGCCTAGTGAAGGGATCTTATAGATTTGAATTTATCGACATTGTTATTATCTTTAAAATGCGGCAATTTAACACATTTTGAAGACATAATAACACTTTAGTATTGTACCGTGGGTGGAATTAAACTAAAATTGCAATTTTACACTGATAAATTCTTTAAAATCAAAATAATTCTAGCGTCACTGAAAAAAAAGGACGCTTGTCTGTGGTTCGTTTGACTTATGTTTATTTCTCAAGTGGTTTTTTGTACCTAATTTTAAAGTGTTTCGTGTTGCATTCTTTCTAAAAGTTATGTTGGAGTTTTGGCTGCATATTACATTCGATGTCCCCGAATTTCATTATTTTGTGTTGTTTAATCGATAGCTGGTAGTGGATTTTCTTAACAAACTGCTTTTCTTTTCCATCAAAAATGCGTAGTTTTTGTGAAAATCGAAATTGAAAATGATATTTTTTAAGGTTATTTTTGTACTAAAAACGCAACTTAAAGTAAAATCTTAAGCCATTATAGTATCAAAATGTCTAATTATCACACTCACACGCATTATTATAATATATAAAGCTACACTACCACTCACTCACTGACTGACTGACATCGGTTTTCTCGGAAACTAAGCGGAAAGTGGGGGGGATAAAGACGTGATCGTATAGAGGTGCGCCGAGTGACCAGAGGAAAAATATAGCGATCTCGATCATCTTCGAAAACCAAGTGGACCCCTGGAGGTGCGCAAAAACGGTGATACCTGGAGGGGGGGTGTCTGAACAAAAAATGCTCAGAACTGGTGGCGATTACCAGGGGTGGTGGAAAAATGGGGATTTTCGCGAAAACAAGATGGCCGCCGTACTTTGCCAAAATCGCCGTTTATGAATCCTTACGTCTCAAATTTGGCACACGTGCTCTGTTCGAGCCGGCGAATCGATCGGTGCCCCGTTCGAGTGGCTCCGGGCCCCCGTTTCCAACTTCCATACAACGTAAACTCCAACGGCCCGCGGAAACGGTGCGAGTTGGGTGGGGGGTCCCGGAACTAAAAATGATCACCACCCTGGGACGCTACCAGGGAGCCGTAGTGGGACGCTCGATTTTGGAATTTTTCCATTTTTGGCGCAAACATAAAAACGTAAATTTAGACGAGGTGGCGCAACGGAGAAATACAATAATGATGCATTCGTACTCGCCCAGCTCCCAGGATATCCAGAAAAATACGAAATCTTAAACTTTCCCTCATCTCTCGAAGACGGTCAACGGCCCGCGCAAACGGTAGCAGCTACATCTGGGGTGCTCGAACTAAACTTGGAGTAGACCTCGAGCAATTACCACAGATAGTGAAAAAAATTCAAAATGGCGGAAAAAATGGCCGCCGCCATACAAATGCTAAAACGGCCATCGCTGGTCCGATCGCGCTGAAACATGGCACAGGGGCTTTAATCGAGCCGTACATTAAGTTGGCATACTCATAATTGAGTTTCCATGGCTGGTTTCTGAGTTTCATACAACACAAAATTCGACGGCTCTCCGAAACGGCGCCAGATAGCCGGGGGGTGTAGAACTAAAAAATGATCAGGAAGATGGGGTGCTACCAGGGCAATTGAGAAATTTCAAATTGGACGTAATTTTTTTTTCAAAAATGGCCGATTTTTCGAGGCAAGATGGTGGCGCCGGTTACTTTACGATCGGTCTGAAAATTGACTTTTGTGCTCTGATCGACCAGATTTACAAAACTGCATACTCAGAATTTCTCTCCGACCCCCGGTTTCCATTTTCCATACATCACATAATTCAACGGCTCTCTGAACCGGTGGCAGGTAGGTCGGGGTCGCCAAAGTAAAAAATGCTTCAAAACCTGGTCCGCTTCCAGATATATAAAAATTTTTGTTAAAAAGCGAAATTTTTTTTTCGAAAATTTTGTATGGAAATTTCCATAGTAGGAAGGGTAATAGGAATATAGCAATGGAAAAAGATGGCACCGCGGGCTGCTTGCTGCCCGCGCACCGCGCAACCTCGAAGTTCGACAGCCTCCCGGAGTAGAAAATATTTGAATAAGTAGGTTATTTATAAGCAGTTTCGACTGACTGTGGAATCGCTGTTAGCAGATAATAACAAATGGATAGGGAATTATAATGCATTTTCAAATCACTGAAGATTTCGTTACGTAAAGTACAAAATTTTACATAATTATATCAATATCTAAATTTTTAGTTAAACATCAAAAGTTTTAATGAAACTTGAAAAAAACACTTGAATGTGATTCGTAAATAGATAGGTATATATTTTTTTTAGCTCTCCGCGCGCCAGCGGCTTCGCCAGCGTAGTTGAAGAAGCCGCATAGTTGTGAATAAAATAATAATATAGGTAATGAACCGAGATGAGTAATTTCTATTGATGTTATTAAAACAAGTAGGTATTAAAAAATCGAGGTTAAACAACCATATTTTTTTTCTCTACGAACGGATCTCACCAGTGCAGTGTTGAGATTTCGACTCGACTTATCGTAATTGACACAGTTAAACAGGACGAATAAATACTGACCATTGATTGCTATGGAGTCTATAAACCCATCGTATATTTGCATAACAATTTTTTACAAAAACATTTAATCTGTAGAAATGGACTGTTTAATTTTTTATTAAATATGTACCTAAGTGGGTAGGTACATAGATTTAAATAAAAATGATTCAAGTGCGAGTTGGACTCACAAAACTAAGGGTTCCGTATAAGTATGAAACTTCATTATAAGACCTTGCCAAGATTGCTTATATCTACGGTTTTTATTATTTTTGTTGTCGAAGCGACATCGACATCATGATATCTGAAATTTTCAAATTCATGAGATCAGAGATACAGCCTGGTAGCAGATGGACAGACAGCCAGTCAGTAATATAGTTCCCTTTTTACCCTTTGAGTATAGATTCTTAAAAACAGAAAATTTTCATTGTTTATAAATTTTTAAAACAATAATATTCAAGATCTGTAGAACAAGTGTAGAACCTATTATACTATCTCATTAAACATGTTAATAACTAATAAGTATTTATTTATAATGATTTTTTATTTCATTTAGCTTTTACCAATGTTGTACCTAATAAAAATTAAGTCTGAATAAAATGTACCTACCTACCCTCTTCAAATATTTATATGATTTCAAATCAAATTGGAATAATAAAAATTAATAATCAACAAGCATTCAATGAGAATTTTATATATCAATATGTACTTACTTTAAAATATGCAATATGTAAAGTTATCTAACATTAAAATATATTTTAAAAAATTGTATGAAAGCAATTTAAATTATTTGTATAGCAATATATCTAAATCGTTTGTTTCTACTTTATGAATATTATTACTAATAAGAGACACTTGATGAATAAGAAAATGAAACACATTAAAAAGTTTCCATTATAATATATTTACACTGAAAACATAATATCCAAACCATGATATTTATTTAATTTAATTATTATATGACTTTGTGTAGACTGTAGGTATAGGTACCATGTTTAAATCAATATTTTAATGATACAGTAACTTTTATTTCATATTTTTGTCAAGACTTTTGCAGGAATCCCAAGTTAAGTACCTATGTTGTTTTTGAAACATATTTTTTGGATAGATATATTAAATTTATGATGTTTGGTGAATTAAAATTGATTAAGAGTACGGCCACATTACTATACTCGGTTCCTTTTTTCTTATAGCAAACAATGCTGTTTAAAATGTAGACGGCTTTTACTTAATAGGTATTTGCTTTATATTATAGTAAAAGAACTAAGAAGTATAAAATGTACAGTAACAATAGCTATCAAGTTTTCAGAGATATCATGGTTATTCAAATTGAAATTTATACACTATTTTTTCATCTATATAATACCATCAATGGGTCAATCAGTCTATGTTATTCAATATTAATAATACAAATAACTTTCTGGAATCTTTTATAAATTTAAAATGTGAGCATCTGCAAATCATAAAACATTTCCTTTATGTTTGGTAAATTCAACTTTTGTTTTTCTTCATTTTCATATTCTGATCTTATTAGATTTCACTTGTTTTACACTTGGCATTGTAGTCTTCTTTCATCACAAAAATATATTATGTTTTAATTCATTGTTAACCATTGTTCGATTTTTATTCAATGACATGAAAACTTCTTATCCACTTCTTTTGGAGTGATAAATTGGCAAAACATATTTTTGTTATGCATAAATAACACATAATATTTTACATTATACACAAGAAGCCGTTTTCTTATTTGTTTTCGGAAAGTTGTTTGTTGACATAAAATTATTCATTTGACGTTACAATGATCATTTAAAATTTGACATTAGTATCAATAGTAAAAAAGTGCATTAACAATTGAAAGACTTTAATTCATTAAATCTTTAAAAGAAATATAATGACATAAAAATAAAACAGATTTAATGAAATAAAAAATTACGAGCACGTATAACTTTTTTCTAAGTGCATTTAAATTAAAACATTGCTATTATGACCAAAAAATGTATAATGTTGGCAGCATTGGATATATTTTTCTCAAATCAGAATAAACTTGAATAAAATTTATTAATTTGCAATTTATTTAAGACGATACGTTTTTTTTACTTTAGAATAATTTCATAAATATTTTAGTTGCGTTTAATTATTATGAAAATATTGATTTCTTGGTTATGTTGATAAAAAGCATAATTTGACTTTTATATTTGAAAACAATAATATTCAAGGTATTCATAGACACAGTCTTCTATAATTATTGTGTAATAATAAAAATAAATTAAACATTAGTTACTTGTTATTATTATTAAAAAATATATTTGTATTTAATTTATATTCAATATAGCATATTTTCGAAAAATAATTGAATATGAAAATAAAAAAAAAACATAAATTAGACCCTTTACTAACAGTTGGATATCCATGTTTCTAAATTATTTTATTGTTATACATAATATATTTTTTAGAATAGATTACGTATTTTAAATATCTCTTATTAATTAAAATATATTTTAATTATGAAAAAATTACAAAACTGTGAAATTGTCTATTCTATATATTGTCTATTCCCACTTTTTTCGTAATGTTTGCAATTATTTTTACTTCCGGTGGGAAATTAAGAATAAAACGCCCCGCGCCCGCGCCA
Source organism: Colias philodice (assembly GCF_061535455.1). Classification (NCBI taxonomy): domain Eukaryota; kingdom Metazoa; phylum Arthropoda; class Insecta; order Lepidoptera; family Pieridae; genus Colias; species Colias philodice. The sequence continues at coordinate 341,032 of NC_143117.1, forward strand.
GCCGCCATTTCTCTTCCATTAACAATTCGTCTGTTCGCAGGGTAAGTCGATTTACATTAATTATTATTAATTATTGGTCTCATAATGTACTTGAGGGAATAATGATTTGAATTTTATTGTTTTCTTTATATATTTTTACTAACTTACAATTAAATATATTTCTTTAGGTAATTACAAAAAGTACCGGTGACTTCATTTCAATTCATGACGATTTATTCTTTTGTTTTTTTTTCAACGGTTTGTTTTAATGAAAACAAGTGATTTCTTTTGTTTAATGCTTTGTTTTTAATATATTCACATATTGTTTTCAGTATCTTTTCGTTAACTTCGTGATTCTACGTGACCTCGTGCCTCTCAACATGTTTCAAGCATCTAGCAACAACAACGGCGGCAACGCAGCAGCAATGGCGTGCATCGCTACCGGTAAGCTTTATTCATATTAGGTTGAATAATTAATACTTGTACATATTATAGGGCTCTGTTAGGCAATCAATCAGTATTATCTTTTTTGTGCAAATTGAAATGTTCTAAATAAGAAGATACTTCTCATAATTATTATTCCAAGATTTTTTCTAAAATTGGTATCTAATGTTCAACATCTGAAATAAATAATTGTACATATAATAGGTATACCTACCTAATATGTTAAAAAATTATTAGGTAGGTAGGGTAGCTAATAGCTACGTACCTAATCGATTACAGAATAAAGTCATTTTCTTTAACATAAAATAGAATAGAAGATTTAATGTATAAATATAGTAGGTAAGTCCGTAAATGTAATATTATTTTTTCCAAATTTGTTGTAAATCGAAATGCGCGGGAATCGCAAACCGGCAACGCGCGCGACGAGCGGTCGCGCCGCGCGCCGCGTGCGGCACGGGTATCGGTCGCCATTTTGTGTGATAGTTATATTTTTTATGAAAATAAATTTAATATTAGGTAAGTAATTCATTCAAAATTGTAAATATCCTTAAATAGTAAAAATATTAATGATTGTAAATCATGAAATTGTCTCTGATCATTCAAACACATATATTATATCTATGTTTTGTATTGACGTATGTTATACGCATACATACCTACCTATTTTCTTTTCAATAAAATATTTTGTAAAGCTTATCTGTAAGTATATATAAATTATTATATTTTCGGTTTAATTTCAATGCATTATTCACATTATGTCGCGCATTAAATTACTTTACACTATTAAGTAGAAATTATTGTAGGTATGTACTTTAAACGTTAAAGCGAAACTTATAAACCAGGTTTTATAATAATACTAGCGACCCGCCCCGGCTTCGCACGGGTGCAATGCTGATACTAAATACACTACAGAAAAACTGAACGTTGTTTATAGAAACATAGCGGCCCGCTCCGGCTTCGCACGTGTATAAAATAGATAGCCGGGCGGCCGGCCGGTACCGCCGCAAACCCTACGTCCCGCAATTTTTAAATCTGTAATATCTTCGAAAATATTCACTTAAATCATACGATGTAAAGGGCCATATAGATCTATATTAAATGAACAATGTATTCAAGGTATTTAATTGGCTAAGGATTAATGCTGTATTGGTTAAAATCGCATCGAAAATTAGCCATTATTTGTCGTAAAAAGTAAATGACAAAAAAAAGTTATTGTGGGTTATCCATAAGAGATAGACATAATATACCATCGCTGACTTTTCTGTAGACCTTTTCAATGTGTATAATACTTAGTACATTATTTTGATAAAACTCGTAGGGTTCAGCCTGCGTTTGCAATGTAAGCGGAAAAAATGTAATTTTTTACGACATCACATTAGAAACCTCAAAAATAACAGTACTTCTCCACTATTTAATGTATGTTATTATGCATATAAACCTTCCTCTTTAATCACTCTATCTATTAAAAAAAACCGCATCAAAATCCGTTGCGTAGTTTCAAAGATTTAAGCGTACAAAGGGACATAGGGACAGGGAAAGCGACTTTGTTTTAGTGATTGGAGACGGAAGAACGACTTTGTTGTATCATATTATAAATTATATGTATATACTATATATTATGATTTTATAATTACCAATACATCATAATATTACGTAAGTACATGCATAGTTTTGATAGGATTAAAATTAACATTTCAAATAATTCAAGATATGTATGATTATACGAGTACATAATATATAATAATATTATACTGAAACGTACATAGATCGTAGCGAATATTTTTTTTTATAGATTGCGGGGTAAGGTAGGTGACCTACAATGACGCCACATTTTATTCATATTTCGTAGCGAGTTTAGTATTTTTTTTAGAGTAGTTTCGACTCCTTTTACATCTTGGATCTCAACCGATATCTAATCAACTTGATATTTTTGTGTTACGAAATTTTAGAAATGGAATGGTAATTTCATTAGGGATATTTTCTTTAACATATTGAATACGGATTTGTATTTTATAAATCATAGGTACAATGCATTATTTTTTGTTTGGAACATTTCAATTTGCTTAACAAATTATAAATTGTGCGGCATTATAAATATGTTTCTACTGACTTGATAAAATGTCATTCTGTTTTTATAATTATTTTAATCGGTCAAATTATTATTAAAGGGTCAACGCATCAAGCCGATCCCCGGTTTAAGGGTAACAACGCACAATGTGTCGCGATGGCAACATGCGCGGCTATTTATTCTTCTATTCTAAATAGAGCCGTATTTTCTCAGGAAAATATAGACACTATTTTAGAATTTGGTGATATGTTATATATTCAAGTAAGACCACTTGGGGTTGCGCATCATCATCCTCATTTATATCCTGAAGAATTGCCTTCTGATATACGTGTAGGGACCTATTTGGCTAAAATTAAATCGATGGCAGACAACGATAGTTGGATCGACAACGGACTGTTTCCCACATGTGACAGCGACATAGCCACTTACACTTTACAATTAAAATTAATCCTAAAAAATAAAATATTTCACACTGCACACAACGACTCCACACATAGCTACCTTTTCACCGGCGCTAATAATACGATATCTTTTTGGAGGTCAAATAATACATATTTTATCTTTAATAGCCATAAAGTAGACGCGAATAATAAATACGTCCATAACTCGCATTCGGTAGGAGCTGCACGTCTCTTTCAGTGCAACAATTTAGATACTCTTGCAAAGTTTTTGTTTTGGAATCCGGCGTTTGGTAGTCAATATCAAATTCATAAAATTATTTTAGATCATTTTCATAGTGTCAATATTATTAATGAATTAGTTAGTGTAGACAACCAATTAGTTAATGTAGACGACCAATTAGTTATTGTAGACGACCCTAAATTGTCTAATTTAAAACCGATAGTTTTAGTTAATAAAGGTATACCCCCAAAATATGACCCTAAATTAAATTCCCTAAAACCAAAAGTTTTAATTCAAAATATTCGCGACCCTAAATTAACAACACTAACACCCGTTGTCTGCATAACAAAATTACCCGACGTTAGGATTGTAGGTAAAAAACGCGGTAGACCGGCTAAATATAATAAATCTAAAGCACACAAACAAAACAATATAAACGTAGATTCAGATAGTTCATCAGTAAATTCAGTAGAAGTAGGACGTAAGAGGGGACGACCAGGTAGGCGATCTATAGATGCAAATTCTCATTTAAAAGCGGTCACAAAATATAATGAAAAACATCCCGAAGTTCATAGGCAGGCAGTTAAAAAATATAACGAGAGCAATCCCGATATTCATAGGCAGGCCAGTCAAAAGTTCAGTCAAAGTAATCCAGAAGTTAATAGGCAAGCCGTTCAAAAGTATAGTCAAAGTAACCCAGAGGTTAATAGGCAAGCGGTTCAAAAGTATAGTCAAAGTAACCCAGAGGTTAATAGGGAAGCAGTAGATAAGTACAATCAAGTTAATCGAAATCTAGACGTTGAATTACGGAATTCAAACAATTTAATAGGTACAAAGAGTGGCGACGGCTTAACTGTCGTCAAATTGTATACTTTTAAAAACATTTCATTATTAGATAGGGAAGCGTTTTTGTGTAGGCACTGTAATGCTAGATTGTTCTTTGAGGAAAAGAATCGTATCAAGTGGTGCTGTGGGGCTGGCGCTTATAACGTTCAAAATTTCCCGCCTTTAAATGAACCATTTTATAGCTTTCCTTCTTTTTTGCATAAACCTAGGGCTTATAATAATTTATTTGCTTTTAGTGCTTTAGGCGTTTCACACGGATTTCAACATCCGACAACGGGGGTATCATTTTTAAAAATTCAAGGGAGGGTTTATCACAGAGTTTTCGATCTTGCGTACTCAGAAACTACTAATCCGGCTGGACTTTACATCTATGATAACAGTGAGCGAGAGAGCCTCGCTACAAATTTAAATTTAGATTTAACTGTCATTCGATCGATTACAAATTTCTTGCATAATCACAACCCTTATATAGAGTGCTTCAAGCGGCTGAGCCAAGAACCATCCGACCACGCACACCTCATTTTTGAGCACACCACACGACGCACACATGGCAACATTCTCGGTGATATGCCTTTAGGCAACGAGATTGCTGCCATTATAAGCAATGAGCAGGAGCGTTACATTCCTCGCGCCATTGCAATCTGGAAAATTGGAGACAAAAAGCCTCACACAGTAGATATAATGCATCCCCTATATGAAACTTTTCAATATCCATTATTGTATCCGCACGGTAACCCTGGATGGTTTCCTAACAAAACGGACAATAATGGAGCAAAACTAACCCAAAACAAATATGTTAGATGTCTCCTTCTGAGCGAATCCCGTTTCAACGATTTTAATCGTTTGTCCGAAGAGTGGTTAGTTGATATGCAATGTAGGATTTTAGAAGAAAGACTTCGTTACCTGTATAACATCCAAAAAGGTAACACGGATAATGCTCTCCGTTCCGCTCCATTAAGAGAAGTAGAGTCAGTTTTACAGCAAATCAGTGTAGATGAGACTATTCGAGGAGAGGGTGGGGTTGTGCCTGGTAGAGTTTATTTGCCAAGTAGTTACACGGGGGGGCCTAGATATATGAAGCAAAAGTATATGGATGCTATGGCAGTAGTTAACAGATTAGGATTGCCATCTTTTCTTTTAACTTTAACTTGCAATCCCAAATGGCCTGAAATACAAAATTCAACAACAGGTCATCATAATACGCCTTCAATTTGTGCTAGAGTTTTTAACATTAAATTGCAACAACTTTTGAGGGATCTACGCACAGGGGTTTGGTTTGGTAAAATTGTTTATATTTTATATGTAATAGAGTTCCAAAAACGGGGATTACCACACGCTCATATCTGTTTTGCAGTCGAGGGTGGTGGCCCCGTTCACGGTACTGATGTGGATAAATTTATTAGAGCAGATATTCCTGACGCTTCAGAAGTTGATGGAAAATTAAGAAAAGCTGTTTTAGATTACATGGTACATGGTCCATGCGGTCCGCCGCATAGGACAGATTTAAAATGTTGGGATAGTGAAAAAAAAAAATGTACAAGCTATTTCCCAAAACCAGAGACAGAAGTCACATATTGTAATGATAAAGGGTTTATTAACTTAAAGCGTAACAGTAAAAATACAGCCACCATTAAATACAGAGGGAGGGATGTAGAAATTAGTGATTTGTGGATAGTACCATACAACGCTGCACTTCTCCTTAGATACGATTGCCATTTAAATTTAGAATCAGTTTCCACTCGAACAGTCGTTAAATATCTCTTTAAATATATGACTAAAGGTCCAGACGAGGCTCGAGTCGCTATTGTTCCAGAAGAACTAAAAAATAACGAAATAGAACAGTACGTCACAAAACGATACATCGGTTCTGGTGAGGCTGCTTGGAGAGTTTTTGAGTTTGACGTTACGGGACGTGAGCCTACTGTAAAAATGTTAGATGTTCATTTAGAAAATCATCAGTCTATTTTTTTTAAGGCGGGAAATGAATCGCGTGCTGTTCAAAATTCAAATTCGGATCTCATCACGTATTTTAATCGTCCCCTCGGTGAAGAATTTGATAGGTTAACATATTTAGATTTTTACGAGAGGTACATAGTTCATTCCAGCCGCCCCTCAACAAAAAATACAATTATTTACGAAATGAATAACGGAAAATTTTTGACAAAAAGACAGAGGGGAGAAATAGTGACGCGTTTATTTTGGGTCGCGCCCAACAGAGGTGAACAATTTTATTTAAGATTACTATTAGCTTTACACCCCTGCCGTAGTTACAGGGATCTTTATAACTTGGGTGGTCCAAATTGTAACACATTCCAGGAGGCCGCTAAAGCCGTTGGTATCGCCAACGATGAAGCCGAATACGAGATAGCTATGCAGGAAGCTTCATGTTTTTTGACCGGACCACGCCTGCGTAACTTTTTCGTATTATTGGCTGTTAACGGGGTAGCAGTAGCGACACTGTGGGAAAAATTTAAAAATGAGCTAGCTGAAGATATACTTAACCGCGTAAATAACGATCCGGATAGAGCGTACACCCAGGCCTTGGTTCAAATTGACCGTCTATTGCGAAAACATGGTTCGTGTTTGTTAGAGCAAGGTTTGCCTGACGCGCACGATGACACCACCGAACTAGGTCGTGAGAAGGCTCTACACGATGCAGACGGGTTACGCGAATTTGTGGATGTTTGGACGCCCAAGCTGTCTCATGACCAGCGGCAAGTGTTCGAATATGTGCAAAATTTGCTCACTGATCACGGTTTTCGCAATAGTAACGAAAGTGCTATTTATATAGACGGTCCGGCAGGCACTGGTAAAACGTTGCTATTAAATACGATAGCAGCGTACGTGAGGGGCGTACTCAACGGTGTAGTTTTATGCACAGCGAGTTCAGGTATTGCCGCGCAGAACTATGAGGGCGGTATGACTGCGCACAGTATGTTTAAGTATCCGTTAAGCGCTATTGACGATTTAGGCTATTGGTATGTAACAAACGGAACCCAGAGAGCTGAACTCATACTACACTCCGATTTAATCATTTACGACGAAGCGCCGATGGTACACAAGTACCTCATTCATTTGTTAGATAGGTCTTTGCAAGACTTGACGAAGTCTAATAAAAGTTTCGGGGGAAAGGTTATCATTTTTGCCGGAGATTTTCGTCAGATTCCGCCCGTAGTTACGAACGCCAAGTGTCATTCCGATATATTTAATGCTTCAGTCAAATCATCGCCCTTATGGCAGAGTTTAAAGACGTTTTCACTAACTACACCTCAGAGGTGTAGTGAAGATAGTGTTTTTTCTGATTTTTTACTTCAAGTAGGTTCAAATAATTTGCCTTTACATTCGGTAAAGGTGGGTAGATCTTGTCAAAATTTAATAGACCTTTCACTTTTATCATTTACTACTGATTTAAATGAGTTAATTAATTTTGTTTTTTCGGATTTCCTTTTAGAAAACGAGCCAGAAGTTTGTGTAGGTAGGGCCATTCTTTCCACTCACAATTCTAATATTAGAGAAATAAATAGGACTGTATTAGACCGTTTGCCAGGCGACCTTTTACATTTCTATTCAGTAGATAAAACGGCTACGGATGACACTGACGAATTGTATTTAGGCGTAGACGTGTTGAATAGTATGCACCCTAAAGGTATACCAGAACACGATCTCACTTTAAAAGTAGGATGTATTTGTATAATAATTCGTAACCTTAGTTTTTCAGATCATTTAGTTAATGGTACTAAAGTTATAATCGTAGCGACTTCACCTCGATTGATAACAGTTCGCAAACCGGGAATAGCCGAATTGTTTTTTATACCGCGAATCATGTTTAAAGCCCCCATTGATCATAATAGTCCAATAGAAATGTGTCGATTGCAATTTCCCCTTCAGGTGTGTTATGCAATGACCATTCATAAGAGTCAAGGTCAAACCATTAATAGGGTCGGCATAGATTTAAGATCGGACGTATTTAGTCACGGACAGTTGTACGTGGCATTAGGTCGCGTACGGGATAGGAACGATTTAATGCTTCTTGTACATAGGGAAAAATTAATCAACGGTAAACCTTACGTAAATAACGTCGTCATTCCACAGTTACTTTAGGGATTTCCCACCATGCATTACACTATTCACTTTGCTTGGTAGATTGACGAGTTACACTTGCAAGCATTACACACTCGGCTTCCTGGAATGAAATTGTTCACCTCCGTTCTATATCAGAAATCAATTATTAAAATCAAATCATGTTGCCAACGTTTACATTGTGCGTATTTTTTTATGAACTCTTATCATCACGACGCTAACATTAAAAAACGAATTGATTCTACGTTAAAGTTGAAACACTGTGTAACAAATTATTTGTATTAAAGTAAAATGCGAGAGCGAATGTATAAGTTTGTTATTGGTTTTAAGGTTGTATGCGCATTGTCGAGTATTTATATGTCAGTGGCGGTGACAGTAATTTATAAAATTGACTGAACTTTTCTTATATATAATAATGTTATGGATATGTAAAGTCATAGCAGCTGCTTGGTTCATAGGAATTTAAATGGATTTGAATGGACCTTATCGGCTCGGTGACAGGTGGAAATGCGTGTCGAGAGTCCTCTGCAAGGCGGTAGGTCGTGAGTTCCGGAGCCGGCGGTCGGCCGTGGGACGCGCAGGAGCGACTCTGTCGCAGAGGTGAGTGCGGTGCCCTAAGTCGCTTTGCATTGGCGCTGCGTCGCGCCTGCAGTGATGGCGGTGACTAGATGTAGACAGTGTCGAAACAATAGAATATTACGATTGATAATGCGGGGCGTTTCTCTCAAGTTGTATGTATTAATATTTATATTACATCTCATATAATATGTCATAATTATGCTAACCTAACCAAAATATTTGCGTATTTGAAAAAAAATGGACAGATCACGGATACACAAAATAAAAACAATTTTATGTTCCTATAAATAATTATTTATTCTAAGTATCAAATTTGATAAATGTTGAGTGAATGTTATCATTATCATGTAAACAAAATTTAAATGGATATGATTATTAATATTATTTTATTAATATACCGAGAAATATTCACAAAACGAAAGATGTCGTTTACTTTAAAAGTCAAAGCAGTATCAGGAAAGGTCGGGAACCTTCAGAGGCTGGGAAATGTTACCCAGGCATTTTTTTTTCTTTTTCATATAAATCGCATTTTACTTTTCCAAAAAGCTGGTACATCTCAGTAAAATGAGCATTCTTTCGATTTCTTTTGCTGCAAAGATTTCGTAGTGGGATTATGTTGTAGGCAATAAAAAGACAAAAAAAGCAAAACAGAATATCGTTCATTGACTATTAAATAAAAATAATCATATTTTTACATTTAAGTTGTGCTTAAAATTCAGTGATTTAACTTTATTTACCATGGTTATTTCCGGGATACCAAATTAGGCTTATTTTTCCGAAATTAACCGAATAGAAATAATATTTATTAACTATCAAATTATGTGGTAATATAAAATGTGCTAACCCTAAGCTTCTTTTGATGCTGAGCAATGTTGTAAAATATAGATCGCTACATTATTAGGTAATTTTGCCCACCATTGTAACTTTTGTTTAAAACAACCTTCAGTGGTAGTTATAATATTTCAAACGTTATTTAATAACATATTATGAGTAAAAGTAACCTGTGTTTTCGCCATCATGCACAAACTATCAACTTGAATTTTCACCATTTTTTTTCCCCGCGAAATGACACATGATATTCAATGAGTTACAACAAGTTGCTGATTTAAATTAGCGACACACACAATAGGCAGTGTTGACAGACAAATTAACCAACTATTTTACACCAAATACTTTGAATGTTGCCAAAGTATGAAGGTATTTTAGCAATTTAAAAATTTGCATGAAGTGTTCTTCAAAGCAAAGCTGATGACTCATTGTACGCTAATCATGACATTTTCAGTACCCAACCACTATATTAATTTACCTATGAATATTTTTTTTAGTATTAATTTATTATTTTATCAAAATACAAACTCGATACCATAAAGCATTGGTAGCACATCTTGTCTCTCTTTGCTTGAAGTGTTCTTCAAAGCAAAGCTGATGACCCATTGTACGCCAATCATCACATTTTCAGTACCCAATCACTTTATTAATTTATCTATGAATATTTTTTTTTTGTATTAATTTATTATTTTCAAAATACAAACTCGATACCATAAAGCATTGGTAGCACATCTTGTCTCTCTTTGCTTGAAGTGTTCTTCAAAGCAAAGCTGATGACCCATTGTACGCCAATCATCACATTTTCAGTACCCAAACACTATATTAATTTACCTATGAATATTTTTTTTAGTATTTATTAATTTATTATTTATCAAAATACAAACTCGATACCATAAAGCATTGGTAGCACATCTTGTCTCTCTTTGCTTGAAGTGTTCTTCAAAGCAAATCTGATGACCCATTGTACGCCAATCATCACATTTTCAGTACCCAATCACTTTATTAATTTATCTATGAATATTTTATTAGTATTATTATTTATCAAAATAAAACTCGATGCCATAAAGCATTGGTAGCACATCTCGTCTCTCTTTGCTTGAAGTGTTCTTCAAAGCAAAGCTGATGACCCATTGTACGCCAATCATCACATTTTCAGTACCCAACCACTATATTAATATACCTATGAATATTTTTTTAGTATTAATTTATTATTTATCAAAATACAAACTCGATACCATAAAGCATTGGTAGCACATCTTGTCTCTCTTTGCTTGAAGTGTTCTTCAAAGCAAAGCTGATGACCCATTGTACGCCAATCATCACATTTTCAGTACCCAATCACTTTATTAATTTATCTATGAATATTTTAGTCGTATTATTATTTATCAAAATACAAACTCGATGCCATAAAGCATTGGTAGCACATCTCGTCTCTCTTTGCTTGAAGTGTTCTTCAAAGCAAAGCTGATGACCTATTGTACGCCAATCATCACATTTTCAGTACCCATCACTTTATTAATTTATCTATGAATATTTTTTTTAGTATTAATTTATTATTTTCAAAATACAAACTCGATGCCATAAAGCATTGGTAGCACATCTCGTCTCTCTTTGCTTGAAGTGTTCTTCAAAGCAAAGCTGATGACCCATTGTACGCCAATCATCACATTTTCAGTACCCAACCACTATATTAATTTATCTATGAATATTTTATTAGTATTATTATTTATCAAAATACACTCGATACCATAAAGCATTGGTTGCACATCTTGTCTCTCTTTGCTTGAAGTGTTCTTCAAAGCAAAGCTGATGACCCCCTGTACGCCAATCATCACATTTTCAGTACCCAACCACTATATTAATTTATCTATGAATATTTTCTTAGTATTAATTTATTATTTATCTACTGAATGAACTATAAGCCCTATGCTTCTTGAGGAGATAAAGGAACAATCATCAACATTATTTTATTATAAGTATCGAAATATAAACTCAGCACCATAAAACATAAGAGGTACATCTTGTCTCCTCTTTTCTATTCAAAGCAAAGCTTATGATTGGGTATAATAATATACAACATTTTCAGTACTTAAATTGTAAATTATACCCGAATCCTCATAAATTGAAACTTTGATTACAGATTATATATTATAATAATCACACCTGCGCAAAAGCATGCATATGCATTTACGAGTATTTTATGTAAAAAATATTGTAACAAGAATATGGTTATTCATCACATCGAATAAATTCAAGCGTTTGTTACTAACGTAAATAATATAAAGGGTGGAATTTTTACTTCTTAGATTATTTCGTATGCCTTTAATTTGCATAAATTAAAATGTATTTTTAATTATTCTATTTAAAACGGCAAATTGTTTAATAGCTACCAAAAAAAATACATAAAAAATATCAGAAAAAAGAAATATACAAAAAAAACACACAAAAAAGAACAAAAACAAAAAAAAATATCAGAAAAAAAGAAATATACAAAAAATAACACTAAAAAGAACAAAAAAAAAATAACAAAAAAAAACGAAAAAATAATAATGATAGAACATCAAGAATATATTTGCCGCATCAACGAAACAAGAAACAAATACTGGAATTACATACGTTATCTAATTAAAATAGCCATTTTACTATTATAATAAACAGTCATAGCCATTTTACTATTATAGAAAGCAATGAAAACATTGGTCAGACGCAATAGCCAAACAAACATGAGTGACATGATGACTTTTTCTCACTCCAAAAATGTCTCGAAGCTGACAAAAGAAATTTTCTGTTCACCAAAGGAAACGTCGTAAGTGGACAAAATCCTTGATAAAAGCCAAAGAAAATTGACTATCACAGTGAAAGTTCACGGTAAATATAATATATGTAATTAAAAAAAATGGCATTATGATCCAGTTGCCGTCGTATGTGAGGTCACAAAGTTTTGGAACTAAACTGAAGTGCAAATTATAACCGAACGAACATGAAACTAAAATCCTAATATTAACGACATCAAATACAACACTGAAGGCTATCCTTTTATGATTGATTTGCATGATAATATTTTCTGAAACGACATCCAAACAAGAACATGGATTCTATCCGGTTGCTGATCGCACTCGCTGGGCTTCCCAAAAGGGTCTCACCCGGTGGGGTTGATCGCACGGATCCTGCAAGCAAGTGGAGTTAATGAATTTTAATTTACCTACATAAAAATACTTGACTGTATTCAGTATTGAAGTATGGTGGAATAGTTCGATATATATGTGAATAGCGTTTATTTAGTAATTCCAGTATTTTTAATCACCTCAATCAAGCAAGATCAAGATTTATTTTATAATTTAGTATAAAAAAATGTATTCGTATAAATTTATTCTTTCATCTCGTTTTAAATGGAACTAAAGTTTAAAACAAATGTTGGTTGTCGATTATTATGTATGTACTTATGAAAAAAAAATATATTAACATACACGTTACGTTGTCAACAGTTATTTTAAAATAAATTAAAGTTATAATATTGTAATTCGTATTGCAAAAATAAAAACTTTCTTCCTTACTTTTACTCTGCCTTCTCTTCTTCGAGAGAAACTTTATTGAATTAAAGTATCAGGCAACTCTTCTATTTTTTCGCTATACCTTCTTATGTAACTCGCCCTTTTCGTTTCGTGTTATTTAATTACACCACTGTGCCTATTCTTCTTTCTCTTCTTTATATCTTCTCTAAATTCTTCTTAATACGTTATAGTTTATACTATGTGTAATTTAAAAAAAAGTCAACGTTAACCTGTAATATTAAGAACTCATTGTATATAAAGTACATACTATCATTATGTAAAATACATTTTATCTTAATGTACCTAATGTTGGAATACAGCTGGTCGACTGGTTATTTATTTTGTAATTTGAAACATTTCATTGCTTGCTTGCTTAAAATAATTAAAGTGACTATGTAGTAAGTACGGTTATCGTACAAACTCCAAACCTATCGAGAACTGAAGAATTGTTATACTAACTAAGTACAATCAATTGCTTTTTTCACATGCATATAATATATCTATAAAATATAATTTTAGTTTTTATTAGATACATAAGTAGAACATTTATGTTTACGTATCACCTATAAGTTTTTGTTATTTACAATATTTTATTAAGACAATGTAAAACGTATGAAATACTCTAAGAGATGAAAACATCTTTTGTTAGTATGATAACCATATTCTTGAATATTTTCCAACGCAAAAAAAAAACTACATTATCAAAAACAATTAATCAATATCATAATTACTTCGAAAATGCATAGTGTCTTATTGTGATTTTTTTACCAAGGATATCTTTGCCCGAAGATCAATTCATAAGTCAATTTTTAAATTGCAAAAATACCTTCATACTTTGGCAACATTCAAAGTATTTGGTGTAAAATAGTTGGTTAATTTGTCTGTCAACACTGCCTATTGTGTGTGTCGCTAATTTAAATCAGCAATTTGTTGTAACTCATTGAATATCATGTGTCATTTCGCGGGAAAAAAAATGGTGAAAATTCAAGTTGATAGTTTGTGCATGATGGCGAAAACACAGGTTTCTTTTACTCATAATATGTCATTAAATAACGTTTGAAATATTATAACTACCACTGAAGGTTGTTTTAAACAAAAGTTACAATGATGGGCAAAATTACCTAATAATGTAGCGATCTATATTTTACAACATTGCTCAGCATCAAAAGAAGCTTAGGGTTAGCACATTTTATATTACCACATAATTTGATAGTTAATAAATATTATTTCTATTCGGTTAATTTCGGAAAAATAAGCCTAATTTGGTATCTCGGAAATAACCACAAATAAAGTTAAATCACTGAATTTAAAGCACAACTTAAATGTAAAAGTATGATTATTTTTATTTAATAGTCAATGAACAATATTCTGTTTTGCTTTTTTTGTCTTTTTATTGCCTACAACATAATCCCACTACGAAATCTTTGCAGCAAAAGAAATCGAAAGAATGCTCATTTTACTGAGATGTACCAGCTTTTTGGAAAAGTAAAATGCGATTTATATGAAAAAGAGAAAAAAAATGCCTGGGTAACATTTCCCAGCATCTGAAGGTTCCCGACCTTTCATGATACTGCTTTGACTTTTAAAGTCAACGACATCTTTCGTTTTGTGAATATTTCACGGTATATTAATAAAATAATATTAATAAACATGTCCATTTAAATTTTGTTTACATGATAGTGATAACATTCACTCAACAATTACGTTTTACATCTCACTGCTACAACATATTGGCTGCATCATATCGATCGCTTGGCTTCATCCTACGGTGCTTCAAAGAATTCAAGGATCCTAAAACAGCGCTTGTACTTTACAACAACTTCGTTCGTAGTCGTCTGGAGTATTGTTGTACAGTCTGGAACCCATCTTATCAAACGCATATAATTCGGATCGAGCGTTTACAAAAATTACTGGTCCGTTGTCTAGCATTCAGAACTGGAATTGGTAAAACCTGCACAAGTTATCTGGACAGACTCAATAACTTCAAGATGTTGAGCTTAAAATCTCGACGTACAATGTTAGATATATTTTTCTTATATAAAATAATTAATAATTGTATTGATTCTTCTGAATTATTGGGCAGAATATGTATTAATGTGCCCGCCAGGATCCCTCGATATCCCTGCGCTATACTCAGAACTCCTCCATTTCGAACAAACTTATGGAAGCATTCCCCAATAGTTAGACTTACCCATGAGTACAACGTTGTTGCTGCAAAGTCGCGTGAAATTGATATATTTCACAATTCACTTGCGGTATTCAAGCGTATTCTTAATAAACATTTCAATGAAACATGTCGATAAGCACCATACTATTTACAATAAATTGTAATAATAATAATAGTAGTCAGCATTAGTTTTTTAATTAGTAATTAGTAATATTAGTAAAAACGATATTATTGCAAATTTGTTTTGGATCTACTTTGGTAAATTATTATTTGTTTGTTTGTATTTCCTGCATCAGAAATTGTATTTCATTTTTTCATTAAACTAACATGATATTGTTATCCGTTTAAATATACGATTGTTGTAATTTCCTATAAGTAAAGAAACATATATTGTTATTATACGATAAGCTATATTAGTATTAACTATTAAGAGTTTATAAATTATGTTTTCTTTGTTGGAAATTCTTAATAAAAATAAAAAAATAAAAACATTTATCAAATTTAATACTTAAAATAAATAACAATTATTTATAGGAACATAAAATTGTTTTTATTTTGTGTATCCGTGATTTGTCCATTTTTTTTTTCAAATACGCAAATATTTTGGTTAGGTTAGCACAATTATGACATATTATATGAGATGTAATATAAATATTAATACATACAACTTGAGAGAAACGCCCCGCATTATCAATCGTAATATTCTATTGTTTCGACACTGTCTACATCTAGCCACCGCCATCACTGCAGGCGCAACGCAGCGCCAATGCAAAGCGACTTAGGGCACCGCACTCACCTCTGCGACAGAGCCGCTCCTGCGCCCGCCGCGGCGCGCGCCGGCCCGGCCACGTCTCGCCGCCGAGCGAGGCCGCTCGCGCGCAGCTCCGCCCGACACCGGCCCGGTACCGTCCGCGGATCCATTCCTTCCGTTGGACTAAAAGCGCCCGCTATCGTCTTTCATGATCCATCGTTATTCTATATTCGAAGGGCTATCATTTCATTTTTATAAATTGCATCACGTCCGACGTATATTTACAGTACAACGCGCTACATCATTACTTCTAATATCGTACTTTTACATTCGCTGAGCGCATTTTACAGTAATATTTAAATATTTTGTCTCGCTATGCTTCAATTTTCTATGTAGATCAATCAATTTTGTTTTTTAACATAAACTTACATGCACAACACAAACTATATTTTTGTGTACATAAAATCAATTAAGTTTAGTTTATAGGTATATAGACTAGAGTAAACTAGAGTAAATTAATTTAGATCGTGTAAATTATTGATGTAGAATGTAGATATTTTATTCATACATTTTATTTACGTGTATACCTAAGTATGTATTTTTGATAGAATCATGGTTATATTTATTTAATTTTATTTTATTACACGCATAACGCTTTACTTAAACACGTGTCAATCATATACACACTTTACAATTTTTATTTCTTTTATAGTTAAGTATAATAGTAGTAATTAGTGTATATCGAGTACTTAGACGGTAGTTAGGTAACTCCGCCTGTGTTTGAGGGTGAATAGAATAAATTTTATGAGATTATTTTATTCTACCTCATCGCAGCCAGTCCCAAGCCTGGATAAAGGAGGAGGTGGTAGTTTTGCATTAATACAGAAAGTTTCAGATATAATTTGCTCAGTATGATGTGAAACACCTCGCTGCCAGTCAAAAAAATTGAAAACAGTGTTCCTTTTTGCGGATATTTGTCATAGGTTTATATTATCTTTTATAATCTTCTTATTATCTTTCTAAATTTATGATACAACTTATATAATATTTCATATTTTCCAGATCGCAGAAGACGGACAAACAACACAAAAGAATAGGTTTAATATGACAACATTAAATCACAAGTTAAGTATATTATATTTGTTTGGCATAATTCCCTGTTTGTCTAAAAAGGAGCATTAAAAAAACATAATATCTTGATTAAGTTTAGATAACAAAAGTATGGATGCAAAACTCTCAATAAATTTAAAAAAAGTGTATTAAAACGTTAAAAATTATTGCCAGTGATAAAAAATGAGGATAATCAAATATTTTATAAATGTTTTTTTTTTTTTCAGAAACGCCACAATTGATTCCCAGTAGAAATAGGAAAATATAAAAGACCAGTTTCATCCATAGGACTTGAGGGCAAAATATTTTACAAAGCTGCCTGCAATGTGGTGGTCCCAATTATTTGATTTAGTTTTGACAAATTGAAGGTTTTCATTAAATGTGGATTTTTTTTTTCAGAAATGCCATAAATTACTCTATAACATAAAGACAGTTTCATCAGGAGGAGGAATGACACAACCAATAAAAGGAATAATTGAAGTCAAAATATTGTACATATATAAAACAGGCTTTGTATCAGTACAAAATGGAATCACCAGTTAAGTAGGTATGTTAATTATATTTTTGGCCTAATTTTTGTTTATGAAACGATCAAACTACATAAAGTATTGATCAAAAATAGTTTCCTCAATGCAACCTCTGTTACTATTAGAACAAAATATATTTTTTTATAAATTTATACTATTAACTATATTTGTTGTAAAATACATTAAAATCTTTAATTTCTAACTATAAAACTCTCGTCACAAACAATAAGTTTTATAATAAACATCGCTGTTAAAAACCAAAGTTGTGACTTTCAAGAATTCATATATATATATATATATATATATATATATATATATATCTATTCATAAATTGAATTTCAATCTAATCTTTATTATGGACTATTCTTGATTTTTGATTGATACTCATACTCATGCATGTGAAAAAGGATAACAAAAATATGTATTCATATTTTAAACAATTTCAGCCAGACGCGCCAGGTGCTCAAAGCAGCGTCACTAAGAAGAAACACGTGAAAGCACGAAACAGACCACCATCGTGCTCCGTGGCTTTATCCGCATTGTTACGCTCCTATTGGTCTTAGCAAGATGTTATATTATATGTTTAGCTTTTAATATGTTGATCCGACCTGTTTTTATAATATTTATTCAAAATTTTAAGTTTATCCATGCACTACTGTTTACGTCTAGCCCGGGGTAGCATATTTTTTGCTTCGATTATTATTTTGTAAATCGCACCCAAAAAATATTCAAGTGTATTTTCCTACGTTTTTTTTATGTATAGATTTTATTTAAGTTGTATGAAAAAATGTATTACTATTACCATTAGTTGAATAATATAGTCATGTTAATAAAACCATTTTAGTTTCAATTATTGTTGTTTTATTCGCAATTCAAAAATAATTATTATTATTGATTTGATGAAACTAAATTTTGATATAATATGTAAATAATCTATGAAGATAGCTGTTTTATTATTGAAATAATTAAAGTTTTGATTAGATAAATTGCCTATCATCTACTACACAAGACAATGTTTAGTACTTATTACCTACTTAAAATTAGCTTTTTCTTATGCCATTTACTTAATGATCTAAGTATGCCATAGAAACACATAGAAATGAACTACTAAAATCATTATTCACATGTTCGATTCAATAAACAGTGTATGAAGAACTTAACAAATTAATCATTGCAAACCGACAGATGGAACTGATATAAATAACTATATTTTTATTTTTTTATAATAAACTTAGGTATATCTTCCTAACACCTAATTCAGTAGGTACATAAATTAAAAAAGGCACTACGAGGATTATAAAATGATAGAATTAAAAAACACTGATAAATGATAGAAAAAACACTGATGAATGATATTGACAAATGAAAATTTTAAGATTTTTAAGTAATATTAATGGTCCTAACTACTATTTAAATTATTGGCTTGCAGCTAAATTACTAAAATACCTAAGGGACTAGAAATATTGAGAATACAACTTCAATTAAAAATCAACAAAGTCAATTTAATGTAACTAGATAAGAAAAAATAACGATAACAAACTATTATTTCGAGGTTTTACATAACGAACTACCTACCTACTTAACATTTAATTTTAATATCAGCTACACTCCACAGGAGTACTTGTTTATATAATTCAGTTTTTTGTTAGTTTTTAAAAACAAGACAAGAGGTAATCATTATTTGTAGGTATATGAATATGTTCAATGAAATTAAAACACATTATTTAGGTATCTAATTTTGTATTGTATCTTTTAAAAACACGTTTTGCCGAGATCACTTTTTCATTAAATAATTTCAATCTTCTATTTTCATTATTGCTTCTGTTAAAAACAATCACTTTCTATATTATCGAAGTCGTTTCAAAACTGAAAGAGAAATTAGTGATGTTTAAATTTTGTATTATAATGTTTAATATATTTAAAGACTAGGCTGCTCGAAAACTGAACATTGATTTATTTATTTTTTCTTATATTTCGCTTTTTTATACTTTTAATTAAATAAGAAAAATAGGGTAGTACATAGTACATATATGATTAATGAATATCGATTAAATTATGAAGTATGGTGGTGTAAGATTTTTAAACATTATTTTTTCAATTATTATTCTTCAATATATAATTTATCATAACAATAGATTGATGTAACACAGTATAAATATACAGGTATTACATATATTTAAGTTAAAAAATGTGTCAGTTTGCTATTTTCTTTTTAGTTGGTACAACTATAAGTATGTACATACAACAAAAATACACAAATTACATTGCCAATTACATTTTGTTGTTGAAACATGTATAATTGTATAATGATTATAATAGAAAAAAAACATACAATTTCGGTGTATTTTTTTTACATCAATGATCTCTTAGCGTTTTTTGTCATAATATACCCTATATAGTTATATATTTTTTTTTATGATTATGAAACGATGAATTGCGTTTAATTGAGTAAGTGTTGTCTTGGACTTTTTTTTCTGACAAAATAAAAATTAGAAATTATATTGCTATAGTCCAAGAGCTGAAGATAGCTAGAATAATTATAGATAAAAAAAAGAACATCGTTTGTTAAAACTCTTGGAGCACACGGAAGCTCGCGGGCTGCTTGCAGCCCGCGCACAACGCACCAGCTAGTTTTTAAATATATTTACGTACCTATTACTTTATTTACATATTACAATTTATTTTGTCAAAATAGTATTTTAACAATTTAGTATAGCCAAAAATCGTTCCATATTTTGTATTCACAACAAGCCACAGATAACACAGATTAGTTAATATGACGCAGATCACAGATTAGCAATACAAATATACTAGCTTATCATAGAGTATAAATTAGGGTTGTAACGGAACTCCGCCTCCGCCTCCGTTACTGCGGAACTTCCGCAAAGAATTTAACCTCCGCCTCCGCATCCGCCTCCGCAAAATTTATGCGGAGTCATATCGGAAGTTCATTTACGATCACAAACTGCGTGCTTTCAAGTGAAATGGTCGAGGTCGAGAGTTTGCTAAAGCCGCGGGAACACGGCCAAGCGGGTGGTGGGAGTGTGATTGAATGAATAACAGGAATCAACTTGTCAAAGCGTTCGGTACCGCGTAGTTGCAATTGAGCCGTGATTGTTTTAAGTAATTTTGTGCGTAACTATTAGTTATTGTTATTTAAATAACGTGATGAAGCCGAAAACTAGTGAAATTTGGCAGTACTTTGTAGAAGTAGACGATAATTATAAATTTTCCCAACAAATTTCACCTCCGCCTCCGCCTCCGTTAACCTCCGCATCCGCGGAGGCGAACCTCTTCACCTCCGCATCCGCCTCCACCTCCGCTAAGTAGGCCTCCGTTACAACCCTAGTATAAATGATACATTTTAATTTTTAATGTTTTTTTTTATAGCTCACTTGCTTCAGTTTTAAAAATCGATTAACTTTTACTTTTAGTATTCAAATAGGTAGCGAGGAGCGAAGCGACGAGCGTGTTAGGTTAACTGTTGAACTGCCGCACGAGCCGAGCGAGCGAAGCGAGCGTGCCGCGGCAGCGGCCGGCGAGTGCCAGAAGCGACTTTAGGGCGATTCCCACTCAAACAAAAAAAAACTACGTAGGTTTAAACAACCTGTTTGTATTTTATTTATGTATCGTAAAATTTTTGTTATTATCAAATGCTATCTAAATTAAAATTACGAAGTGTCTAGTCGTCCGCTAAACGGATGAATAAAATAAATTAGTCGTCCGATTACCGGATGAATAAAATAATTTAATCGTCCGATTATTCGGATTACTAGATAACCTTTTAACACTAAAGCTAGTTGGGTTGGACTAAAGCAAAGGGGGCTCAGGACTTAGAAAATTTTTGATGGAGTTGGTGTCATTATAACACCTATTTATTATTGTTTTATCGTAAAGATTACGCTAATATAAGCATGTTTTATAGGAACAACTTTTCTCTAAAATCAAAAATGGCCGAGATATTCGCCCTCAATTCGTTAGGTTAGGTTTAGGTTAGGTTAGGTTAGGTTTCTTAAAAAAAAAACTACACAGAAATAGGAGCCCCGCGAAGCGGGGCTCCGTCGACGCGCAAAAAAAATCAAGTTTAGGTTAGGTTAGCCGTTAGGTTAGGTTAGGTTAGGTTTCTTAAAAAAAAAACTACACAGAAACAGGAGCCCCGCGAAGCGGGGCTCCGTCGACGCGCAAAAAAAAATCAAGTTTAGGTTAGGTTAGCCGTTAGGTTAGGTTAGGTTAGGTTTCTTAAAAAAAAAACTACACAGAAATAGGAGCCCCGCGAAGCGGGGCTCCGTCGACGCGCAAAAAAAATCAAATACCTACGTGTGCCCTCCTCCCCCCTCTCCTCCCCCCACAAAAAACCTATAATACGTGCGGCAGTTCTCTAAAGAATTATTATTTTATTCATCCGGTAATCGGACAACTAATTTATTTTATTCATCCGTTTAGCGGACGACTAGCGCTGTCCTTAAAATTATTTTTGACAAATTCATTTTAAAAATCACTTTCGAATTATATTTATTATCTACAATTGTGAACGCGTCATAATATAACATTTATTATCTATAATGGCATGTCGTAAATACGTGGTAAATACAAACTTACATTTTCCAGGTAATATAATTTAAGAAATTGTTATAAATAAATTAATAATACGGCATTATATTTAAAAATATTGCCTGTGTGCGAGATTACTAGAAGTTTTAATACGACAATGGTATAAAAGTGTCGTTTTTAGTACAAAAATAACCTTAAAAAAAATAATTTTCATTTTCGATTTTCACAAAAACTACGCATTTTTGTTGGAAAAGAAAAGCAGTTTGTTAAGAAAATCCACTACCAGCTATCGATTAAACAGCACAAAATAATGAAATTCGGGGACATCGAATCAAATATTTAACCGGAGTTTTAGTTAATGTTTCAGTTTGGCTTTATTAAGTTGTTGTGTAATTGCTGTTAAACGTGTTGCATAAATTATTTAAAGGAGAAAACTGCAAAAATAACAACTATGAGGTGAGTAATGTGATTCTTGTATTTAACTAAAATATTATCTTATACAACAAGCTTATTGAAATATTTAACTTAAAATCTTAAACATTGTAGCTCCTCGGAAAGGTCGTCTCATCCCTCCCGTGCCCAAGTAGAGTATCTAGTCGACTATCTTAGCAAACATCCTAGCTTAGCCAAGGGTTTTTCAAAAGTCCCGAGCGCTAGAGACGAAGCTAGAAAAACATGGGAGGAGTTGACTATCAAATTAAATAGCTTGGGAGGCTGCACTAAAACATGGAAACAGTGGACAAAGGTAGGCAATAGGCATATAGAAAACTATTCATCTTATACCGTGTAGGTATCTGGCTTACCTATATATTATTAATAAACTTTTAATTTTGCTTTAGTATTGGTCTGACAAAAAGAGTGCCGTGAAGAAAAAAGCTGCCCTAAGATACCGGGCACGCAATAAGACTGGTGGTGGATGTGAATCGGTGGTGGAGCTTTCAGAGGTGGAGGAGAAAATACTCACATTAATGGGCGGGGAAGGTTTTGCAATTGGTGATAGGCATTTGGAAATTAATCCATTTGAAGTAAGCTATTGTTATCGATTTTGTTGATCCGATACATGTATGTATGTAAAATATAATTATTCAATGTCATGTTCTTTTTTTAGGAAATCCCCGTCCTTACTGATGCCAACGAAAGCCCCACATTGTCGACTTCATCTATGATAAATGAAACCACAACTATTGTAAGTAAATACCTAGTGTATTAATAAAATATTACTTAATAATAAACAACTTATTAGTAAATGTTTCTTATATTGTTCTAGGAATACCAAGTCTTGGATGAGACTGCTATAAATACGGAAAATGTTAGTATGGCAGATACTGAGGTATATATTAATAAGATATTATGAAAATGGTACTTTTTTATTGATTCCAGTATTTGAAATACTATGTTTTTTTTTCAGAGACCTCAACTAATTCAGCAATATGTTAACTGTATCCCGAATCCCGAACCTTCCCCTGCTCATACACCACCGAGAGCGGAGGTAACGAGCCCTCTGCAAGCAGTTACCCCCTCTGGCTCAGGCAACTTTCCTGCTCGACGTCAATTGAACGTCGCGGGTCCATCACCACGTCGTACTACAAGTAATTATGAGATTTATGAATTGATTTACAATATTTATAATCCATACTAATATTATAAATGCGAAAGTAACTCTGTCTGTCTGTCTGTTACTCAATCACGCCTTAACTACTGAACCAATTTGCATGAAATTTGGTATAGAGATATTTTGATACCCGAGAAAGGACATAGGATAGGTTTTATCCCGGAAATCCTACGGGAACGGGTTTTTCTTTGAAAACGCGGGCGAAGCCGCGGGCGGAAAGCTAGTCAACAATAAAAATTTGGAAATACATACAAATAAAACTAAATAATACTTGATAATGAATTAAGGAAATAATAATAACATCAGAAGACTTGTCAAAAATGCGTCACCGCGACCGGTGGAAATAATAATAAATTAATATTTATTTTACGTTTCAGGGTCATCGAGTCGTCCACAACAACGGCAAAGAAGACGATCACCTCCATCACAAAGGCGGCAATCTCAATTAACAACCTTTACTGAAAGGTTTCTTAGCTTGGAAGAGCAACGGATTGAGATTGACCGTCGCTACTGTGAGTTACAGGAGGTGATGGTCAACTCACAAAGGGAGACCAACAGAATGACAGCAGAGGGCCTGATTGCCGTCGGGGAAGGTCTTAAATTATTAGCTGAAAATTTAAAAAAATAAAATACTTTTATACTTAAATACATTTATTAGTTCTTAACTTATTTTAGTAGTAAAAAATTATCTGTGGTTTTACTTATAGTTTCTTAATTTACTAACATTAGTTTATAAGCCCTAATTGAGTTACTAACACCTATGAATATAATTTTCTGGAATAAATAATTTGCATTGATTTTTGATTGAATTAATTACAATTACCGCGTGTTCCTTGCCCTCCATAATTCATTTATCAATCTTTGTCTACATAGCTGACCAAGTGCAGTTTCATTAGGTACATCCTCATTTGAAGCTACACTTTGTCTGGTCCTATGAAAACCAGCCTCAACCTCTAGCTCTGAATTGAATATGGCTGGAGCTGGCAGGCCGGCACGATTACAAATATTGTGAAGCACGCAACATGCTATTACAATCTTCGAAACCGTGTCGGGGTCATAATGTAGGACTCTATGTGCTAATAGGCATCTAAATCTGGCTTTAAGGACCCCAATTGTTCTTTCTACGGTGTTTCTTGCAGTAGCATGCAGCTAGTTATAGTGATGTTCTGGTGTTCCCTCGTCTGCATTTGGAACTGGCACCATTAGGTACTGACGCTGCGGATACCCAGAATCACCTGTAACAATGAATATTGTTAAAAAATAAAATGTTTTGTCATCAACAATTATATTTTTATTAGGAGTTAGGAGTTTTCAATGATTTCGCCTGCTCTCCAATTTTTATGAATTCCGTGAACTTCGGTAATAAAGCCTAAATTACTCAGAAATAAAGTAGTTTTTTTAATGATGAAAGAATTTTTGAAGGAATTAATCCAGTAGTTTTTGAGTTAAATATTTACAAACAAACAAAGATTCGTCTTTATAATTAATTAGCTAAGAGGTAACTCACCTAACAAGTACACAGATTCGCCTGTTTGTACTAATTGTTCGAGGTGGTCCCGAATGATGCAATTATTAAAAATAAGGCTGTCGTGAGTCGCTCCGCCATATGTTGCATCTACATGTATTATGTTCAAATCTGCATCTGTGAACTGCAAAAAGAATTATTTTACAACTATTTTTATGTGGCTGTTCTAATGAATGTTAAAAAAAATATAGGTACTAGCAGCGTCTTGTGATTTATACTGCTTCGTTAATGATCCTATGGAATTGGTCCAAATTTCATTAAATCGATTTTCTGTGGTTCAAGTGCGAAAGCGTATACAGACATTATTATATCAGGCTTACCATTTGTACATTTCTTGCATGATATCCTTTGCGACAGTAGTATCGTTCTTCATGGCAAGTTGGTCTCACCATTGTCACAAAAGTCCCATCTACACATCCTATTACCCCAGGAATACTGAATTTCTCATAGAATCTGCAATAAGAAATAAAAAAATCATTAAATATTTTTCATTAACATGATAGGTTTATTTAGGTAGGTACACAAACCTTGTTTTGAGTCTCAGTCTTTCTTCAGAATTTTGGGGAAATCTTATGTATTTTTTTACTATACTTGGATGGCTTAGGGCTTCTATGACCTCGTGGATACTACGAGATGCTGATGGCTGCGACACAAACGAATTTATGTGTTTTCCACATATCCTTTGATAGCTCCCAGTCGCAAAGAAAGAAAGTGCACATAACAACTGAAAAAAATTAATGAAATTTCTTGAAACTATCAAAATAAAAGGTACTTAATCTGATAAGGAAACCATCCATAATTAAAGTCGGTTAATAACTCAAAACGTTTTTAAAGAAACCGTAAGGGAGAGAAACTTTGGACTTTAACATAGGGTACCTACCACTTGAAAGGGTGACATCATAAAAAATAATCGGGGATTAGATGACGTTATCGTTAGTGGTTCTATGTTCTATGCGAGGAAGTTATGTTACCTACCTACATAATGGAATGTTTTACAGAGTTATGGGAAAGTTATCCCAATATTCACACGGGATCGGGACTTCCGCAGATGAAATCACGGGACCGATGACTATTGTAACAGTAACTTTTCATGACATTATGAATACACATATAAAGCACTTAGATACATACCTTGACTCTAGCAGTTAATCCTCTTCGTCGACGTTGAGGTTTTTTAACTAAAACTTTAATGTCTTCCATCACTTGAGAAACTAGTTCTTCCGATAAACGGTAGCATTCAACAAAATTTTTATTTCGATTAATAATTTGCATGTCCCGAATGCTGGTACTTTGCCGGCGACTTTCTATTATATCCACAGCATTAGCTTCTCGTATTATAGCACTTAATATAAAATAACGCGCCATTTTAGTAAAAAAATATATAAAATTTGTATCAAATTTGTTCCACAACCACTAACTCACTCACGAACTCGGCACCTAATAGGCGAGTGAATTGCTGACAGGTGAATTCGTATTTGTAAATACTCGAACTCGACGTTCGAGGTGTAAAATTACCTTACAGAATGCCGAATTCATACTATAAACGTCAAAATCACAGACATGTATATTTAAGTAGACAACGCAAGTACCGCGATCTGTATGAAAACCAAGCGTGTCATATTTTTTGTACTGACCTTGACGCGTTATGACGTCACGAGCGCTTTTTAGTGATGTTAATTTCATTTTACGCTAAATCGATTAGGCCGCCACTCGCGCGGCGATTCTAGTATCGTCCTATCCCATCGAAGTAAATCGAAAGAAATCAGATCAAACTAGATCTATGTCTAAGAGGTAGTCAAATAAATGAATCGTAATCGATTACTAAATCGATTCAAGACAGAAAAATGATAATTACCATAGACAGAGGGATGATAAAATAAAGTTATAAACCTTTTAATATTCTAACAAGTAAACTAATGTGTTTTAGCTTTTTCTTACATATGCCCATTGAGTTACCATGTACTACGTACTAGAGAGGCCATCGAAAGAAAGTAATGAAACTGTCAATCAATCAATCTTTATGTCCCGTTGCATCGATCCATTTTCCTTTTATGTTCGGGTTACTTGGAAAACTGAAAAAACAAACATAGTCTAAGCAATAAGGAGTTTTCTTAAAAAACTCCCAAGATGACACTTTATAACTAATGGCGTCCATGTCATAATATTTATTTTTAGTACCTTTGTATTAAAATACTTAAAAGTTCTAGGTCAAGTCGTATTAAATGACAAAAAAAATCTATGCCTTTTTTTCTGAAAAATTGCTCCTTCAAATTATCATTTTTCTGTTCGATTATAAAATCGATTAGAATCGAGAACTGTTGCATCAAATGAACATCACTAACCACAAAATTGGACAGAAAAATGAGAACAGAAAAATGAGAAGACGCTATTCATTGCTTGTTATCATACGACGCGATCTTTACCGTGCCAAGTAAAAGCCGCAATGTATTCCGAATCATTTCGTATGATTTGGTATCCGTGTTTGTCACGATCGTTTTCCACAGATATTCTTTATTTGATTTTAAAATAAATAGTGCATATTCTGATTAGAAAATTACTTACCGGTGGAAGGAAACATCTATGCTAACTCGGCCACTCACAGCTGTGGAGTTTCTACAGTTTATAACGGCGCAATTCGGCATTTTACTTTATTCAGCTTCACGTCTTTCCTTGGCGAACTGCAAGCGCGGACTGAGTGTAGGCCAGCGTCAAGTAAGTTTCATAAACTTAGTTTGGACACGGGAAGTACATACACTCGCTTAGTCTATCTTGATACATGTCTGTGGTCAAAATACTCACTTAGCACAGTTCGCCTCGTCGCCGCTCTCGACGATGTGGCGCCACTAGTACTGTCGAGTTTTACAGAATACGAAATCGAAAACTCACCGCGGATTCCGCGTTCGAGTTTTTATAATAACCTTACAGAATAGCACTGCAGATTCCATTGGCGCAACGTAATTTTAAGTTTTCATTTTATATTCAATTAGCTTTATAGTTATTAATTGTTAAGACTTGCATCGAGCAAGACGTATTGTAATAAGTTTATATTAAAGTATTTCTAAGTGAATTCGTAGTTTTTTTTGGGGCCTCCGGCTGTCTGAAACATAATTTGTGTAATTGTTTATTTATTCTGAATCTTTAAGTTTATTGATTTTTATCCTTTACATAAGCTGTATTTAATAAAAAATGTTTAAAACTCGAATTTTCGAAATTTTTGATTTATAAGTTCTATGTAACGTTTTATAATTAAGTTATGGTATAATTAAATGTAGATTTCACTTTTGTACAGCTTAGACATTTTTCTGTATGGATACAGTGCCTTTCGATTTGAAGTTGGATAACATTTCATTTTATAGGTACTATTATAAAATTAAGAGCATGAAAGAAAAAAAAAGCATTTCTTCATAATGCTATTGTTACCACAAAAAATATTTTCTTAATCGCAAATTTTAAGAGAAAATAAATTAAAATTAAAATTGATGTGGCGACGTTATACATACAGACGTTAGAACAAAGTCCACCATAAGAATGACGTCATTTAGGAATAAGACGATTTTTAAACATTAATAAAAACCTAAATATTTTCAAAAAGTAAAAATTACTGTTAGTTTTTATCTAGTTTTAATTAAAATAAAAATAAAAACAAGTAGCAAAAAATTTTGAAATGTTGTAATTTTGGAGCACCCTGTAAAGTCTGTATTTGTATGAACATAAGTGGAGATCGCGTCCACTTATTTTCATGCGTAAACGATGATATTCATACTCAACAGGTAACTTGGATTAACAAATAGGATAGGTTATATCCCGTAAATCCCACGGGAACGGGAACTATTTATTTATTGCACGCCTCATAAGCGAAGCGTTGAGGTGGGTACTACTGTCACTTCGCGCAAAACATCTGATTTTTCAAACTTAAAATGTCTTTATGTATCATACATTGCACTTGTAAGATAATAAATACACACACATATTAAGAAAAAAACACTATTTTTAACATTCATGATATTTTTGATGTCATTTTTGTTATTTAAACTAGTTAAAAAACAGTTTAAAAAAGTTCTGTCTTGGACGTCCGTGTGTCTGTATGTGCGGAGGATTTTCTTGTTAACACGATAGCGACCGAAATACTTTACTAATCGAGTCTTTTTTTTTCTCTTACGCTTGAGTATGCTCAGGAATAGAACCCTTTCATTTTTCAGGGTCTGATTCGATGTGGTTTAATTGTTATTAAATAAACAAAAATAATAATTAATAAATAATTATTAAAAAAAAATTATGAGGCGTGCACTTTTGGATTTTCCAAACTTTTTTCGTTTATTTCTATCTGAATAACCTATCAAAAGTAACATTCAATTGTGTAAATTTTATTTATTACGGATTCAACATCAAACAACTCTACGGTAAGTATCAAGGTGCGTATTAACTATAGAGCTATTATTTATTACCTTACCTACCTATATGTTATAGCTAATTACTGCTGGGCGCTGCAGCTGGCTGCGATTTCGTCCATGTATCTACTGAAAGGTTTCATGACATAATATGAGCACAGGGGAATAAAATAAAAAGACCAGTATGTACATCCAAAAATATTTATTTCAATGATTACAAATTATCCTTAATCTAATTTTGAAAATCTAACACTGAATTAGATTCCTTACAATATTATTCAAATTAATAACAAAATAACGTATTTTACGACAAATTAATATTGAACTAATTATGTAGTTAAAACACGAAAGCGCATTACCTTATTATACCAGCTGCATTAACCAAAAATTTTATATGATAATAAGTATAATATTTTCAACTGATATCAAAATGTACGAAAAATAGTACTTAATAAGTAATTGAACTGAGAACATAATTTAATATTCACACAAAGCTGTATTGTTTCGATATACGTTGTTTTTATTGTAAACTGCATTACATATTTTGATAAAAAAATACTGTAAAACAACAGATGATGAAATTTTCAAAATGAAAAAAAAAATACAAATTTGCCGCGCAATCGACATTTGACAGCTCTACGACTGAATGAGGCGGTTAAAAAAGTTTGTATAATATTAATAGAAATAATTATCGAGATTTAAATTGCTCTACACAAGATTTATTTTGTTTGTTTTATTACTATACTTCTTAAAGACACAATTAACTCGTACTCGTAATACGATACCTTGGAGTTGGAGCGAAAATATTGTTTGTAATAATTTGGCTAGGAAAATACAACAAATCAAAAACACTATTTACTATGGAAAAAAAACCAGGAAGGTGAAAAACATATATTTACGATTTCGATGCACTCGACTTTTAGTAAAATAATAGGTAGGTAAAAATATTATTATGGTTTTGATCACAGACATATCTGTGGTTTTGATTTTAGCTACTAGTATCAGAAAGCTGCGTGTTCAATGCACGTCGGGGTCACACAACTGTGGAGGATACAGTAGACAATATACCTAATGAAGTTTTTCATCTTTTTATTTTACTGCAAATACAAAATAAAAATTAAACAATGGTAATGTAAATTCTAAACAAACTACTACCAAAATACAATTAGAACAAAAATCATTTGACTGGTTGATTTCACCCAGAGGCCAGAGGCGGCTCGTGACAAAATTGTATGGGTGTTCACTTGAAATAAAACAACGAAAATACAATAGCGTAGCGGGATAATTTATTACAAAAAAAAATGAGCACCACATTTTATAAATGTCTATAACACTAAAAATTACAAAGTACAGGCTATTTCAAAACGAATTCAATGATTATCAATAATTAGTAAATCACCGAATTTGCATTCGCGAGCGTACCTACGCGTAGGTATCCATAGTGTTTGTTTATACTAAAGGAATGGCAACGTCGCAATTGCTGCTGTCATGCGATGCGGCAACGTTGCGTGAGACTCAAAACGCTACCTGCTACGGTATGAACGATTGTTATAAAAATAAAAGTTATACATATTTGTTGGCGTAAACTATTTTATTCATCATTAATTTTGGAAAATAAATAATGTCAAAATTGATTACAATAAAACGCAGTTTTATTTTATTACATTACAGGTAAATTAGCTTGGAGAAATTTTTGCGTTTGTAATAGTGTATGGTCAGCAAATAAAAAAAAACAACATTTTATTTTTAGTTTTTATTCAAGTATATAATATTAGTATTATTAATATTTTATTAGTTCCAAACATTACAAGCAGTGCCGATTTTTACTTCAGTGAAGACGTGTATGAATTAGGTGTTCTCCGGCCAAAAATGTAAACCACGGTAAAAGTGAAACTGTTCGAACGGTTCCGAACACTGCTTTGTGTAGCGCATGTCGCGTGACGGTCGGCTGCCGAGTAGGTATACCTACTCGGCAGCCGCGATACACGCGACATGCGCTACACAGACCAAAAAGTTTGAGACGATGTAATAAAAGTTTCACTTTAATAACAAACAATAACAACAATAACAAACAATAACAACAATCAACAAATACAAAATTTAACAATTAAACTACGTAATAATTATAATTTTCGAATGAAATGTGTGCTTTATGTTCTAACGGTACCAAGCGACTGACGCCGGACTGCACGAGGCACCTGCGGACAGCGTAAACTGGTTTATTCTGGTTTTGTGCGTGTTTCCACTTTCCACTATCAAGTGACGATTTATTTATTTGTTTTGTTTCGTAATTATTATGGTCAAATATTAATTACGAAACAAATTATTATGAACAAGATATTTTATTGTTTCACGGTATTCGCCTTGTCATTGGCTCAAGGACGTAAAATTGAATGATATATTATTTTTTTTATAAAGTCAAAACCATTTTCTTTAAAACATAAATCAGAGTATTGCTAGGGATAAGTATAAAATTAAATAGTAATGTTAGGATATCGAAACATTTTTGTATAGGCTAGAACGATATAATGGAAACGCGCTCTAAGATCTGAGTAATATACACACCACTACATAACCGGAAGGAAGTTAGCGCGGAAAGTTTATTTTTTTTAATTATTAATATCTCAAAAAATTGCTCCTTAAATGCTCCATCAGAATCTGTAATTGCTCCACTTCTACAATTATTACTTTATTTATAATTAATTTAAAAAAAAATCCAAATACTGAAAACTTGATTTCCCTATAGAATGAAAAATATTCACTTTTCATAAAAAATTTTTTTGCAAAAAAATTGCTCCCGATTTGCTCTATCAATTACAAAAAAAAAATATTTAATTTTGATAATTTTTACAATAGTTGACTGAAAAACTATGTTTACATAGTAAACTACTGCGCTGTGACGTCATCAATTATTGCTGTTGCGACGCATAAGGGCCATATTTACATGTATCAGCACTGCAGCGATATCTGTAGACCTTAATGTTTATGTTTTCTTATTTATATTATTTACTAGATTTCTGCCCGCCGCTTCGCCCGCGTTTTCAAAGGAAAACCCGCATAGTTCCCGCAAACGATAGCAACTTGACACCGAAAGATGAAACAAGCGACTGAAACACAAATTAATTAAAAATTACTTGAAGTTTTATTAATACGAATAAACGTAATATGCGAGTTTAGGGATGGGTAGGGAAATGTTTATAAACATGCCTATGATAAGAATGATTTTAAATACATAATAATATCTGTTTCTTTCAACTTTTGCTAGATGAAACTCAATAATTAATTTATGTAATAAGTAAAATTTTTATGTAAAACCTATTGTCAAAAATAATTCTTTATATAATTATAAAGAATTATTAATTATACTCTAGTGAAAAATTTTCAGGTGATTATATAAAAGTAGGGCTCAATTTTTTTCGCGAACCCTACTTCTAAATAATTACCACTCTTCAATAATTTAAAACTCCTTGACTGAATCCCTTCACACCCTGAAATAAAAAGTGCATATTAATTTTTCTTATGATGATTGTTCCTTTAACTCCTCGAGGAGCATAGGGCCTCAGTAAACTTTTTCCAGTCACGTCGATTTTGGGCTTTTGCTTTGACTTCTTGCCACGACAGGCCGGTTTTATTTAGTTCAGCAACCACGGATCTCCTCCACGATGCAGGGGGACGACCTTTTCTTCTACGACCATTCGGGGGCGTCCAGTCTAAAGCTGTTTTTGCTATATTTTGTTCCGGCCTCCTAAGGCAGTGTCCTATCCACCCCCACTTCCTGGAGCAGATTTGTTGGTCTATAGGTTGCTGATTGGTTATTTTCCAGAGTTCTTCATTGGAAATTGTATCTATATTATATATATTTTTTTTTCTTATAGTAAACAGAAATTCAAATTCAATTATTAATACCAATTCAATACTTTGATGATGATTGACAGTAGAAATATTTATTAATTGTTCATTATTATTGAATAAAATAGTACTTACACTTGTTATTCAATTGTTGACTCAATCACTATCCATACTAATATTATAAATGCGAAAGTAACTCTGTCTGTCTGTCTGTTACTCAATCACGCCTAAACTACTGAACCAATTTTCATGAAATTTGGTATGGAGATATTTTGATACCCGAGAAAGGACATAGGCTATCTCGAGAAAATGACGCAATCCCGGAAATCCCACGGGAACGGGAACTATGAGGGCTTTTCTTTGACTGCGCGGGCGAAGCCGCGGGCGGAAATCTAGTATAAATTATATAAATAAGAAAACATAAACATTAAGGTCTTAATAGATATCGCTGCAGTGCTGATACGTGTAAATACCTATGACCCTTATGCGTCGCAACGACAATAATTGATGACGTCACAGCGCAGTAGTTTACTATGCAAACATAGTTTTTCAGTTAATTATTGTAAAAATTATCAAAATTAAATAATTTTTTTTGTAATTGATACAGCAAATCGGGAGCAATTTTTTTGCAAAAAAATTTTCTATGAAAAGTGAATATTTTTCATTCTATAGGGAAATCAAGTTTTCAGTATTTGGATTTTTTTTTTAATTTATTATAAATAAACTAATAATTATAGAAGCGGAGCAATTACAGATTCTGATGGAGCATTTAAGGAGCAATTTTTTGAGATATTAATAATTAAAAAAAATAAACTTTCCGCGCTAACTTCCTTCCGGTCACTACATATGCAAAAATTTCTCGAGACTAATTTCACTGTACACTATTGTTTTTTTTTATCAAAACATGTATGTATTTGAGTAGTTAGCAGCATATAATATTCTGAATTTCTGATCCATGCCTATTCACTCAAAACTAATAACACTAATGATTTGTAACAGTAAATTATTTCAATAGGTATTTGAACATTTCATAACCAACAAGTAAGAATAATTCGTATACAAGATACAATAACAAATCTAATACACTATTTATTATTTTATTATATTTCATTATGTGAAAATAACCAGGAAGGTGAAAAACATATTTACGAAAACAAAGTAACATATGGTTTTGCTATTAGCTATCAGGAAAAAAATCGTATTGGAACAAAAGAAGGATTGTAACTGAATTAGGTAATTAGGTATGTTTGTTTCTGGGTGCACCGTTTTCGACGACGCGACGGCCGACGCGTGACGTAAACAGAGTAGGTACCTACTTTGCTAAAACAAACTAAGTAATAAAATTGTGTGTCTGTCTGAAAATTCGCTAAAGCATATTTTACCAATGTTTGCAAGTTTGTGATTACTTTGATAGTTTATCGATTTATAATAATTGTATACTTATATCATTGTTTAAAAATATTCAAACACAATATGATATAGGTACTGATTTATCACTGGTTTCAGTGATGAACTGATGAGTCAATGTTAGCCACAATACTAATCACTTTCGTCATACATGTGTATGAACTATGATTGATGTGATTTGCAATGTGGTGAAATTTCATAAAAATCACGGGCCAATTTTTTGTTTTGAATCCCACCGAAAATACATATACATATTACTAATTGCGTTATTAGAATAATTAATTACTATACCCACGATCAATTATTACAATTTACAATATAGTCTCAAATGCATACTAGAGAAATATTGCAATTTGAATCAAAAAATGCATAGCATACAAAAATAAATTCACAACACAAGAAATTCCGCGCGCAAATCATAGCGCGTGTCAATGAAATCAAGAATGTAATTTTATATCAAGCCGACGACGACGCCGAACTAAAGTACCTACAGTACCATTTACCTTCAGTGTACAATACAGTTTACAGACCTACGACGGACGAACAATAATGAGTAATAAATTGTTTACAAAAAAAAAACATAGTTTCTAAGGTCATTAGTTTTATTTTATTTTATTGTTATTTTCTTTGAACGATTGGAAATGAAATTACTCAATTATTACACATAGAACTTTGATTTATTAGAATTATGCGAATTATGTATAAGATAACGAACGCGAATGCACGACATCTAGCGCGTCAATGTCTAAACATCGCCATTCGTTTAGACATTGACGCGCTAGATGTCGTGCTTTATGTCGTGTTTCGCTTGGCAAAAGTCACGCACACTACTGTAGAAGTGTCAAATTTTGCCGGTATTTCACTGTTGTTTTTCTAAGTAAATAATGTAAGTTATTGATTAAAAAGGTCGAACGCGGACACATTTCATTGTAGAGAAGTGATAAAATGATTAGTTTTAAAGAAATAGTGTCTGTGTTAAGTGTTTAGTCGTCATCAAAAATGTATGGAGGGACGGTCGGAACATCCACCTTAAACAAGAATTATTTCATATAGGTTTTCTATTCAAGAACTGCTCTTACCAATTCAAGATCCTTGGCATCTTGTGGATGTGGATAACCTGAGCATGATGGTTGATCAGTAGTATTTGATATGTCAATTAAGGCAAATTGAGATGGATGGTCTGCCTGAAAGAGATAAAAATGTTACTTATAACATTGGATATGGTCCCAAGTAATAATAAATAGATTGCTACAGAAACATGGACTCAATGTTTGGTAAATTGTAAAACTTTTAGTATTTTTTTTATTAAAAGCATTTATTGAACAAACATAGTGTATTATACTTATGGATAGTGTAGCTTTCCAACAACGAAAGAATTAAAAAAATTGGACCAGTAGTTTTGAGGTCTTTTTGTGCATACACAATCAAATCTTTCCTTTTTACAATATTAAGTATAGAAAAAGATTTTAATAATGTAGGTAATATCTTATAAACTAAAAAAATAACTCAGTAGGTTTTAAGTACCAGTCATCACACCACTTGTCTCATGACACTCTAGGTCTCTAGAGCATATCAGTCAAAAAAGATATTGTGAAGCTTAAGTAAATGAATCCTTAGACACTGAGGTGAGGGGAGCTGGTGTAAATGAAATAATACGACCGTCTCGGTTGAGCTTATGATTTATTCTGTCTTAGTAAGATACAATACCACTACACCTCCGGGGCAAAATAACGAAAAAAAAGTAATTAATACAAATTATTTTTTTTTTGATTATAATATTAATTAATTAACAATAAGTAACTTAAATTTTCTTAATACGTAACACGTAGTACGTACGATAACATTAATTATCCTTAACAAAAGGTTTCGTTCTATCTTTGTGAACAACATCAATTTTCCCATTTTTCATAATTTTCACATTTGGTTCCTGTTCTTCTATTACAATATATGGACCATTATACAAAGTTTCTAATTTATTTCCTGTCTCATTTTTCACTAAAAATAAATCGTTTGGATTGTATTTTACTTTATTAACATTCTTATCATACTTCAGCTTTCGGTTTTCTTTACACTTTAACAAATTTTCTCTTGCGTCTCTATTAGCTACTTGCAACCTGTATCTTAACTCTAAACTATAGTTATCTGGATTATACAATGGTTCTATATTAGAAGAAATTCTACTGGGAATTTCGCACGGTTTGCCAAAAACTAATTCATATGGGGCATATTTTGTACTTGAATGAACAGTATTATTGTACGAGAAACACCAAAATGGTAGCCAGTGGCTCCATGTTTCAGGGTGACTATCGCATTGTATACGTAAAAATGAACCTAGATGTTTATGCGTATTTTCAAGTGAACCAATAGTTTGGTGATGGTATGCTGTAGAGCTAAGTTTTTCTATGTTAAGTAATTTACATACCTCTTCCATCGTCTCCGAAATGAACTCTGTTCCACGATCTGTAGTGATGACTTTTGGAATGCCAAACCTTAAAATGAAATTGTTCACAAAACTCCTAGCTACACTTACCGTATCTTTACTTCTAAGAGGATAAGCCTCGACAAATTTGCTTAACTCGCACTGAATTGTTAAGATATATTTATTATGTTCTAAATCTAAATCTAAGGGACCCACTATATCTAAAAATACTTTTTCAAAAGCAAAACTTGCCGTGGTTGTTATAACCATCGGTTCTCTTATATACCTAGAGTGTTTCATTTTTTGACACTTCTCACATTTATGAACAAAATTTTTGACGTCATTTTCAATTCCTGGCCAGTAGAATTTACGTTTTATATTATTAATCATTCTGCGTACCCCAGCATGTCCGCTTGTTGGTAGCAAATGAAAGTCATTTAAGATAAATTGTTTTTCTTCGTCATTATCTATTCTTTTTATTCCTCTTAAAATACAAATGCGTGGTCCGGACCACTTTTTAATACTCTTTATTTCTTCTATCATATTTTTAATGAATAACGCGTTATCTTCACTTTTTATCATACAAATCTCTTTTATTTCTAATTTTTCACATAATTTTCTCAATTTTTCCACAAAAACGTCTCGCGTGTATTGTGCTTTAAAATCGAGATTTACATATAATACCTTTTTATTAGCAACAAATGCGAAGCATTCAGATTCGACATCTATGCTTTTATTTTTTCTCATTTTCTTTAACAATTCTCCCTCAATCAAACATAACTCAACTGATCCGTTCGGTATCCTAAGTATCTCCACAACTTTTGGTTGATCAGGCCAATCGTTAGAGTTGATACTTGGTACACCGCTTTTCTCACTATCATTACCACTTTCATTCTTGTGTTCATTCATCTCTTTCATTTTTCTAGCTTGAGCTCTTGTTGTTACAGCTACTATTTTATCATTCATACCCTTTAAATCTTCTGACGTTACAACAATTCGTGACAAAGCATCTGCTAGTACATTTTCTTTGCCTTTAACATAAGATATTTTGAAATTATACTCTTCTAATGCTAAACGAAATTTTAAAAGTCTACTTGATGGATCCTTCATTCCAAATAGATAAATTAGTGGCTTATGGTCAGTTACTATAGTAAAACTACGTCCGTATAGATATGGTCGAAAATATTTAACACTCCAGACAATAGCAAGAAGTTCTTTCTGAATAGTAGGGTAATTTAACTCTGCTTTATTCAAAGGTCTACTAGCATAAGCTACTGGTTTCATATTACTGTTACAAAGTACTGAACCTATCGCCGTTCCAGAAGCATCTGTTTGCAATACGAATTCGTTAGAAAAATCTGGATATTGTAGAATAGGTGGTGAAATAAGAGCATTTTTCAAAATTTTAAATGAGTTTTCGCACTGTTCCGTCCAATCAAATTTAATATTTTTTCTACATAATTTATTTAAACAATTAGTTATATCTGCAAAATTTTCTATGAACTTTCTGTAATAGTTACACATAGCAACAAAACGTCTGACTTCATCAATATTCGTCGGTCTAGGATAATTTTGAATACACTTAATTTTTTCTTTGTCAGGTCGAATGCCATCAGCCGATATAGTATGACCTAAGTATAATAATTCAGTTTTTAAAAATTGACATTTACTTGGATTCAGTTTAAGATTCACTTGACGTAAACGTTCAAAAATTTCGATTAAATTTTTGTTATGGGACTCTAAATTTCTACCAAAGCAAATAAGATCATCTAAGTAGATAAAACAATTTATAAAGTTTAGTCCAGACATAGCTATAGACATGACTCTAGAGAAAGCACTGGGACTTGTCTTCAATCCCATTGGTAGGCGTTTCATTTGATATTGTCCTGTACTGGTAGTAAACGCTGTAATTGGTCTTGAATCTGGTTTTAATGAACACTGATAATAAGATTGACTAAGATCTAAATGTGAATAATAAATAGCACCAGACAACGAATCTAAAATTTCTGTAATGTTTGGAAGTGGAAATTTGTCATCTTGTATTATCTCGTTTAATTTTCTGTAATCAATCACTAAACGCCAATTTTTATTATTTTTACTATCTGATTTTTTAGGTACCAATAAAATCGGACTGGACCATTCACTTTGAGATGGTTCAATTACATCATCATCTAACATTTGTTTAATTTGTTTCTCTATTTCTGGTTTTAAACTATGTGGCAATCTGTATGGTTTAACATATACCGGATTTACATTTTGTTTCAATTGAATTGTTTGTTCACCTAAGTTCGTGGTAGTAAGTTTATCGCCGGGCAAATGAAATATGTCAGCATACTTTGAACAAATGCTTTCTATGCTATGCCGTTCACTTGTACCTAAGTGATCAAGTTTCAAAGATTGCAACAATATTTTTGCACGTGTGGAATTAGAAGTACACTTGTCAAATGAACATATATTATAATAATTTAAAGATACTAATTCGGGCTCAAATACAGAAATGACTATTTCTTTTTCACTAGTATTCAATAATCTAATAGGAATTATGTTATTTTTAGGTTTTACTATTAATCCAGCTAAAAATAAATTTTCTTGTAACTCTTTCGGTATAATCACACAATCTTCTCTCACATCTGAATTTAATTTTATGTAATGAATAGATTCACATCTCGCTGGTATTGATATATAATCGGTACACAGTTTAGGTGAAGTATATAAAGGCAACAAACTTTGTTTTTCACTATTTAAGATTAAAATATTTTTTTCTAAGTCAATAGTAGAATTAAAATTATTAAGAAAATCTAACCCAATTATTCCATCTGATTTACAAGGCAAACTGTCAAATAAATAAAACTTATGTTCAAAATTAGTTCCATCGGATGCTTGTAAAGTTAAATAAACATAACCTTCTGAATAAGTTTTACCGCCTATACCATTTATAACTATAGGGTCTCGATGTATTGGTATACGTTCCGATAAAGAGTTACTACGAATCGCTGATAATGAAGCGCCTGTGTCTAATAACCATGAACACTTTTGAGTACCTATATTTAAGTATATATATTTTACGTTATCGTCACAAGTTAAAATATTATATTGTTTAGGTCCGAAAAAACTGACTCCGGTCCTGAGATTCTACATCTTGGGGATTTTCGACTTGTACTGAACAAATATTTCGACTATTATTACTATTACCCCTACCAGTATTAAATCGACTACGATTCGAAGTCACAAAATTATTTTTGTAATTATTACCACGTATTTGGCGAGCGTTATTAAATCTCCAATCATAATTATTATTGTTTACATATCTGCCTCTCGTATTAAAGGTGTTAGAATTCCGTCCTCGATTCGAATAAAAATTACCTCTAGTCATTTGACCTGAAGGTGGTCGGCTCTTTCGCGGGAACCTAGAGTAATTAAAATGGTTACCTCTTTTTTGTACGTTAAAAACGTTATTCGATGACGAAGGTTGTCCGAGCTCCTCATCCTCGGCCGCACGCACCGCGTCCTTCAGCTGCGAATAGTCCCTGGCTGATATGATGGTACTCAGCCGCCTATTACGCAAACCATCTGCAAACCTTTTAATTGCAAGTTTTTCATTTATAGGTCTCAGTATCTCACAAGCTTTCGGGTTTCCGTCACTTTGAGCGATAGTGAGGCCTACGAATAAATCTGACAATTTATCACCAAACTCATTGATTGACATATTATTTTGTGACAAATTATTTAATTGGCTAAGTATAGAGTTAGCCGATTTCTTAGTTAGTAAATAATTCTTAATGTCTTGAATAAGACTCGCTACATCACTATACTCGCTTTTTAACTTTAACTTAGCAGATTTTGACAACCTTGTTTTTAACACAAATGAAATTAACAATTTTTTCTGACTATCATCTACAAGATATTCATTATACATTTCAATACCATCTATAATTTTATCAATAGTTTGTTCTGAATTATCCATTACTGGAATTAAAGAAGTAGCGGTTTTTATGTGAAATTTCTCCATATTTGCAACTGTGTTTTCACTAGTACTAATTTTATATGTTAAAATTTGCTTATATGCTAATTCTATACGGTCTATTAATATTTCAAAGACATATTCTGAAAGTTCTAAATTACTTTTAAAAATATTAATTATATTGTTATACTCTAAATATAATTCATCAGCTTCTAAAATTTTTTTCTTAACATTACATGCATATTTTTCCCTTCTAGTAGGACCTAATTTTCTTAAATTACTACTTATGTCATTCAACTTACTCAGAATTATTTCCAAATTATGTTCCATAAACTAACTATGTCACTTAAAGTCACTTAAATAAAATTGTTCATTTTCTTTTCTTGAAAGTGAAGATCGATGCTCCAAGATTGCACGTATTATATACGAAAAAAAAAAAAGAAAGAAAGAGGAGGATTTTCACAGGGGCAAGAGGGCAAAATTACGTTAAAAATAATTTGGACGAACGAAACAAAATTAATTAAAATAATTTGGGGAAGGGGCCGCGCACTTTTATTTTAGCTTCTGTCATCAGGCTGGGTCAGCTCCCTCGTCTGCTCCGCCGAATCTTCCGGACAGCCGTTGCCGCATTCGCAAGAAAAACTGCTGCTGCATTTTCCTCTGCATCCACTTCCTTTCACTGCGCCTCCACTTGGTTAGCAAGAAGTAGATCACGGTAGCAATAACCACGACTAAAATTACAGCTAGTAGAATGTTATTTGTTACGATCTGGTGTTGGACGTCATTTTCTTCGAAAATTTGTGCCTTGTTGGAACCTGCCGCATTTTGGTTTATCTGGATTTCCTTGTCTTCGGTTTTTGAGTACGATTTTCCCATTATGTTCAAGCACTTTTACTGTCTCTTTACACACGTTTGTCACCACTCGGCTCCAAAGTGACGCACTAAAGTAAAAGTTTTTATAACGAAAACTGTAAACTTGGCTATCTACGAGCACCGAGGCACACAGGAATCCGCCGCGTTGGCGAAATTCGCCGAGTCGCCGGTCACCCGACACTCGCCCACGCCACGGTATGGCAGGGTCGCCATGAGGTGAGGGGAGCTGGTGTAAATGAAATAATACGACCGTCTCGGTTGAGCTTATGATTTATTCTGTCTTAGTAAGATACAATACCACTACAACACTATCGGAAATTTAAGAACAATTATAATCTTTTTTCCATTAAAATAATATCCTGGTTTTATTATATCGTAATATTGTCTTAATTCTAACTCTAAAATTCTATCCTTACCATATATAGTATTTAATTTTATTAATATATCCTTTAACACATTTGAACTTAACATAGAATGATGTGTTGAGGACGTACGAATGAAAGCTAATGTATTTTCAATTCTAACCAATTCTTGCAATATATCATCTACATTTTCTGTCATTATGCTAAGGATTTGGGCAAATTTAGCATATTTTATCAAACGGGATATTTGTATCCTGGAATCAGATAAATTTAAAGTCAATAACGTTCAAGATAGAATTCGAGGACAACCACTGAAAATAAGTAATATCGACTTAAATGAAATACACTTCAACCACAGCCCTGAAAATCATGTAAAGTTGAATTCAATAAATTTGGAAGATCTGCATAAGATTCATACTAAGGTACTGATGCAAGCACCGATTGAACTAGAAAAGAATACATCGACGATATACCATACCACTGTCCCAATTTATACATTCCTTTTGGGCACTTTGCTACTTTTCGCAACTTACAAAGTAATCCGTTATAAGAACGTTACGTGCTGGAAGAATCAAGACGACCCTAATACAAAGACGGAAGATCAAGACAGTCAAAATTGTACCGAATCTTCGCCAGGACCACAGTTTCCAGCAACATTTTATCACACCGTGCTCAAATAGTTGCTGGTCTTCGGGGGGAGGAGTTACGCCAACGGATCCCCAAGACATTGCTGCGTCGACGTTTCTCACGGGAACGTATTGTACGGACGTAGCAGCTAGGCTA
Source organism: Colias philodice (assembly GCF_061535455.1). NCBI lineage: Eukaryota > Metazoa > Arthropoda > Insecta > Lepidoptera > Pieridae > Colias > Colias philodice. Next base: position 384,313 of record NC_143117.1, read on the forward strand.
TTCTGTAAAAAACGCGCCCGAACTCGCATCTCACCTGAGTGAGTCGACTCACTTCACTTTCGAACGTTCGAGTTTTTGGTTTCGCATTCTGTAAACATCCGCTCGGCAGAGGCGAAGCGAAGTGAGTCTCACTTCGAAACTCACTTGCCTAGTGAAGGGATCTTATAGATTTGAATTTATCGACATTGTTATTATCTTTAAAATGCGGCAATTTAACACATTTTGAAGACATAATAACACTTTAGTATTGTACCGTGGGTGGAATTAAACTAAAATTGCAATTTTACACTGATAAATTCTTTAAAATCAAAATAATTCTAGCGTCACTGAAAAAAAGGACGCTTGTCTGTGGTTCGTTTGACTTATGTTTATTTCTCAAGTGGTTTTTTGTACCTAATTTTAAAGTGTTTCGTGTTGCATTCTTTCTAAAAGTTATGTTGGAGTTTTGGCTGCATATTACATTCGATGTCCCCGAATTTCATTATTTTGTGTTGTTTAATCGATAGCTGGTAGTGGATTTTCTTAACAAACTGCTTTTCTTTTCCATCAAAAATGCGTAGTTTTTGTGAAAATCGAAATTGAAAATGATATTTTTTAAGGTTATTTTTGTACTAAAAACGCAACTTAAAGTAAAATCTTAAGCCATTATAGTATCAAAATGTCTAATTATCACACTCACACGCATTATTTTTAAATATATTTACGTACCTATTACTTTATTTACATATTACAATTTATTTTGTCAAAATAGTATTTTAACAATTTAGTATAGCCAAAAATCGTTCCATATTTTGTATTCACAACAAGCCACAGATAACACAGATTAGTTAATATGACGCAGATCACAGATTAGCAATACAAATATACTAGCTTATCATAGAGTATAAATGATACATTTTAATTTTTAATGTTTTTTTTATAGCTCACTTGCTTCAGTTTTAAAAATCGATTAACTTTTACTTTTAGTATTCAAATAGGTAGCGAGGAGCGAAGCGACGAGCGTGTTAGGTTAACTGTTGAACTGCCGCACGAGCCGAGCGAGCGAAGCGAGCGTGCCGCGGCAGCGGCCGGCGAGTGCCAGAAGCGACTTTAGGGCGATTCCCACTCAAACAAAAAAAAACTACGTAGGTTTAAACAACCTGTTTGTATTTTATTTATGTATCGTAAAATTTTTGTTATTATCAAATGCTATCTAAATTAAAATTACGAAGTGTCTAGTCGTCCGCTAAACGGATGAATAAAATAAATTAGTCGTCCGATTACCGGATGAATAAAATAATTTAATCGTCCGATTATTCGGATTACTAGATAATCTTTTAACACTAAAGCTAGTTGGGTTGGACTAAAGCAAAGGGGCTCAGGACTTAGAAAATTTTTGATGGAGTTGGTGTCATTATAACACCTATTTATTATTGTTTTATCGTAAAGATTACGCTAATATAAGCATGTTTTATAGGAACAACTTTTCTCTAAAATCAAAAATGGCCGAGATATTCGCCCTCAATTCGTTAGGTTAGGTTTAGGTTAGGTTAGGTTAGGTTTCTTAAAAAAAAAACTACACAGAAATAGGAGCCCCGCGAAGCGGGGCTCCGTCGACGCGCAAAAAAAATCAAGTTTAGGTTAGGTTAGCCGTTAGGTTAGGTTAGGTTAGGTTTCTTAAAAAAAAAACTACACAGAAACAGGAGCCCCGCGAAGCGGGGCTCCGTCGACGCGCAAAAAAAAATCAAGTTTAGGTTAGGTTAGCCGTTAGGTTAGGTTAGGTTAGGTTTCTTAAAAAAAAAACTACACAGAAATAGGAGCCCCGCGAAGCGGGGCTCCGTCGACGCGCAAAAAAAATCAAATACCTACGTGTGCCCTCCTCCCCCCTCTCCTCCCCCCACAAAAAACCTATAATACGTGCGGCAGTTCTCTAAAGAATTATTATTTTATTCATCCGGTAATCGGACAACTAATTTATTTTATTCATCCGTTTAGCGGACGACTAGCGCTGTCCTTAAAATTATTTTTGACAAATTCATTTTAAAAATCACTTTCGAATTATATTTATTATCTACAATTGTGAACGCGTCATAATATAACATTTATTATCTATAATGGCATGTCGTAAATACGTGGTAAATACAAACTTACATTTTCCAGGTAATATAATTTAAGAAATTGTTATAAATAAATTAATAATACGGCATTATATTTAAAAATATTGCCTGTGTGCGAGATTACTAGAAGTTTTAATACGACAATGGTATAAAAGTGTCGTTTTTAGTACAAAAATAACCTTAAAAAAAATAATTTTCATTTTCGATTTTCACAAAAACTACGCATTTTTGTTGGAAAAGAAAAGCAGTTTGTTAAGAAAATCCACTACCAGCTATCGATTAAACAGCACAAAATAATGAAATTCGGGGACATCGAATCAAATATTTAACCGGAGTTTTAGTTAATGTTTCAGTTTGGCTTTATTAAGTTGTTGTGTAATTGGTGTTAAACGTGTTGCATAAATTATTTAAAGGAGAAAACTGCAAAAATAACAACTATGAGGTGAGTAATGTGATTCTTGTATTTAACTAAAATATTATCTTATACAACAAGCTTATTGAAATATTTAACTTAAAATCTTAAACATTGTAGCTCCTCGGAAAGGTCGTCTCATCCCTCCCGTGCCCAAGTAGAGTATCTAGTCGACTATCTTAGCAAACATCCTAGCTTAGCCAAGGGTTTTTCAAAAGTCCCGAGCGCTAGAGACGAAGCTAGAAAAACATGGGAGGAGTTGACTATCAAATTAAATAGCTTGGGAGGCTGCACTAAAACATGGAAACAGTGGACAAAGGTAGGCAATAGGCATATAGAAAACTATTCATCTTATACCGTGTAGGTATCTGGCTTACCTATATATTATTAATAAACTTTTAATTTTGCTTTAGTATTGGTCTGACAAAAAGAGTGCCGTGAAGAAAAAAGCTGCCCTAAGATACCGGGCACGCAATAAGACTGGTGGTGGATGTGAATCGGTGGTGGAGCTTTCAGAGGTGGAGGAGAAAATACTCACATTAATGGGCGGGGAAGGTTTTGCAATTGGTGATAGGCATTTGGAAATTAATCCATTTGAAGTAAGCTATTGTTATCGATTTTGTTGATCCGATACATGTATGTATGTATGTAAAATATAATTATTCAATGTCATGTTCTTTTTTTAGGAAATCCCCGTCCTTACTGATGCCAACGAAAGCCCCACATTGCCGACTTCATCTATGATAAATGAAACCACAACTATTGTAAGTAAATACCTAGTGTATTAATAAAATATTACTTAATAATAAACAACTTATTAGTAAATGTTTCTTATATTGTTCTAGGAATACCAAGTCTTGGATGAGACTGCTATAAATACGGAAAATGTTAGTATGGCAGATACTGAGGTATATATTAATAAGATATTATGAAAATGGTACTTTTTTATTGATTCCAGTATTTGAAATACTATGTTTTTTTTTCAGAGACCTCAACTAATTCAGCAATATGTTAACTGTATCCCGAATCCCGAACCTTCCCCTGCTCATACACCACCGAGAGCGGAGGTAACGAGCCCTCTGCAAGCAGTTACCCCCTCTGGCTCAGGCAACTTTCCTGCTCGACGTCAATTGAACGTCGCGGGTCCATCACCACGTCGTACTACAAGTAATTATGAGATTTATGAATTGATTTACAATATTTATAATCCATACTAATATTATAAATGCGAAAGTAACTCTGTCTGTCTGTCTGTTACTCAATCACGCCTTAACTACTGAACCAATTTGCATGAAATTTGGTATAGAGATATTTTGATACCCGAGAAAGGACATAGGATAGGTTTTATCCCGGAAATCCTACGGGAACGGGTTTTTCTTTGAAAACGCGGGCGAAGCCGCGGGCGGAAAGCTAGTCAACAATAAAAATTTGGAAATACATACAAATAAAACTAAATAATACTTGATAATGAATTAAGGAAATAATAATAACATCAGAAGACTTGTCAAAAATGCGTCACCGCGACCGGTGGAAATAATAATAAATTAATATTTATTTTACGTTTCAGGGTCATCGAGTCGTCCACAACAACGGCAAAGAAGACGATCACCTCCATCACAAAGGCGGCAATCTCAATTAACAACCTTTACTGAAAGGTTTCTTAGCTTGGAAGAGCAACGGATTGAGATTGACCGTCGCTACTGTGAGTTACAGGAGGTGATGGTCAACTCACAAAGGGAGACCAACAGAATGACAGCAGAGGGCCTGATTGCCGTCGGGGAAGGTCTTAAATTATTAGCTGAAAATTTAAAAAAATAAAATACTTTTATACTTAAATACATTTATTAGTTCTTAACTTATTTTAGTAGTAAAAAATTATCTGTGGTTTTACTTATAGTTTCTTAATTTACTAACATTAGTTTATAAGCCCTAATTGAGTTACTAACACCTATGAATATAATTTTCCGGAATAAATAATTTGCATTGATTTTTGATTGAATTAATTACAATTACCGCGTGTTCCTTGCCCTCCATAATTCATTTATCAATCTTTGTCTACATAGCTGACCAAGTGCAGTTTCATTAGGTACATCCTCATTTGAAGCTACACTTTGTCTGGTCCTATGAAAACCAGCCTCAACCTCTAGCTCTGAATTGAATATGGCTGGAGCTGGCAGGCCGGCACGATTACAAATATTGTGAAGCACGCAACATGCTATTACAATCTTCGAAACCGTGTCGGGGTCATAATGTAGGACTCTATGTGCTAATAGGCATCTAAATCTGGCTTTAAGGACCCCAATTGTTCTTTCTACGGTGTTTCTTGCAGTAGCATGCAGCTAGTTATAGTGATGTTCTGGTGTTCCCTCGTCTGCATTTGGAACTGGCACCATTAGGTACTGACGCTGCGGATACCCAGAATCACCTGTAACAATGAATATTGTTAAAAAATAAAATGTTTTGTCATCAACAATTATATTTTTATTAGGAGTTAGGAGTTTTCAATGATTTCGCCTGCTCTCCAATTTTTATGAATTCCGTGAACTTCGGTAATAAAGCCTAAATTACTCAGAAATAAAGTAGTTTTTTTAATGATGAAAGAATTTTTGAAGGAATTAATCCAGTAGTTTTTGAGTTAAATATTTACAAACAAACAAAGATTCGTCTTTATAATTAATTAGCTAAGAGGTAACTCACCTAACAAGTACACAGATTCGCCTGTTTGTACTAATTGTTCGAGGTGGTCCCGAATGATGCAATTATTAAAAATAATTTGGAAAATCCAAAAGTGCACGCCTCATAATTTTTTTTTAATAAATATTTATTAATTATTATTTTTGTTTATTTAATAACAATTAAACCACATCGAATCAGACCCTGAAAAATGAAAGGGTTCTATTCCTGAGCATACTCAAGCGTAAGAGAAAAAAAAAGACTCGATTAGTAAAGTATTTCGGTCGCTATCGTGTTAACAAGAAAAAGGATCCGCACATACAGACACACGGACGTCCAAGACAGAACTTTTTTAAACTATTTTTTAACTAGTTTAAATAACAAAAACCGGCCAAGTGCGAGTCGGGCTCGCGCACAAAGGGTTCCGTAGCAGCAAATATAATAAATTACAGTTAAATCAACCTATCTCAAAAACTATAAGAGATACTTTGATCAAACCAAAAATCGTTGAAAGAGTTAATTAGCATGCATCACCTCTATTTTTTTTAGAATTTTATACCCCGTAGTTATAAAAATAGAGGGGGGGGGACATACTTTTTACGACTTTGAGAGCTGATATCTCAAAAACCGTTCACTTTAAGAAAAATGTTTTTTAGAAAACTTTATATCATTTTAAAAGACCTTTCCATTGATACCCCACACGGGTATGTACATCGAAAAAAAAAATTTCATCCCTCAGTTACATGTATGGGGGGCCCCACCCCCAATTCTTTTTTTTACTATTTAGTGTCATATTTTTGTAGCGGTTCATACAACACATATTCCCATCAAATTTCATCACTGTAGTACTTATAGTTTCCGAGTAAATCGGCTGTGACAGACGGACAGACGGACAGACGGACAGACGGACATGACGAAACTATAAGGGTTCCGTTTTTGCCATTTTGGCTACGGAACCCTAAAAATGACATCAAAAATATCATGAACGTTAAAAATAGTGTTTTTTCTTAATATGTGTGTGTATGTATTATCTTACAAGTGCAATGTATGATACATAAAGACATTTTAAGTTTGAAAAATCAGATGTTTTGCGCGAAGTGACAGTAGTACCCACCTCAACGCTTCGCTTATGAGGCGTGCAAAAGGCTGTCGTGAGTCGCTCCGCCATATGTTGCATCTACATGTATTATGTTCAAATCTGCATCTGTGAACTGCAAAAAGAATTATTTTACAACTATTTTTATGTGGCTGTTCTAATGAATGTTAAAAAAAATATAGGTACTAGCAGCGTCTTGTGATTTATACTGCTTCGTTAATGATCCTATGGAATTGGTCCAAATTTCATTAAATCGATTTTCTGTGGTTCAAGTGCGAAAGCGTATACAGACATTATTATATCAGGCTTACCATTTGTACATTTCTTGCATGATATCCTTTGCGACAGTAGTATCGTTCTTCATGGCAAGTTGGTCTCACCATTGTCACAAAAGTCCCATCTACACATCCTATTACCCCAGGAATACTGAATTTCTCATAGAATCTGCAATAAGAAATAAAAAAATCATTAAATATTTTTCATTAACATGATAGGTTTATTTAGGTAGGTACACAAACCTTGTTTTGAGTCTCAGTCTTTCTTCAGAATTTTGGGGAAATCTTATGTATTTTTTTACTATACTTGGATGGCTTAGGGCTTCTATGACCTCGTGGATACTACGAGATGCTGATGGCTGCGACACAAACGAATTTATGTGTTTTCCACATATCCTTTGATAGCTCCCAGTCGCAAAGAAAGAAAGTGCACATAACAACTGAAAAAAATTAATGAAATTTCTTGAAACTATCAAAATAAAAGGTACTTAATCTGATAAGGAAACCATCCATAATTAAAGTCGGTTAATAACTCAAAACGTTTTTAAAGAAACCGTAAGGGAGAGAAACTTTGGACTTTAACATAGGGTACCTACCACTTGAAAGGGTGACATCATAAAAAATAATCGGGGATTAGATGACGTTATCGTTAGTGGTTCTATGTTCTATGCGAGGAAGTTATGTTACCTACCTACATAATGGAATGTTTTACAGAGTTATGGGAAAGTTATCCCAATATTCACACGGGATCGGGACTTCCGCAGATGAAATCACGGGACCGATGACTATTGTAACAGTAACTTTTCATGACATTATGAATACACATAATTATAAAGCACTTAGATACATACCTTGACTCTAGCAGTTAATCCTCTTCGTCGACGTTGAGGTTTTTTAACTAAAACTTTAATGTCTTCCATCACTTGAGAAACTAGTTCTTCCGATAAACGGTAGCATTCAACAAAATTTTTATTTCGATTAATAATTTGCATTTCCCGAATGCTGGTACTTTGCCGGCGACTTTCTATTATATCCACAGCATTAGCTTCTCGTATTATAGCACTTAATATAAAATAACGCGCCATTTTAGTAAAAAAATATATAAAATTTGTATCAAATTTGTTCCACAACCACTAACTCACTCACGAACTCGGCACCTAATAGGCGAGTGAATTGCTGACAGGTGAATTCGTATTTGTAAATACTCGAACTCGACGTTCGAGGTGTAAAATTACCTTACAGAATGCCGAATTCATACTATAAACGTCAAAATCACAGACATGTATATTTAAGTAGACAACGCAAGTACCGCGATCTGTATGAAAACCAAGCGTGTCATATTTTTTGTACTGACCTTGACGCGTTATGACGTCACGAGCGCTTTTTAGTGATGTTAATTTCATTTTACGCTAAATCGATTAGGCCGCCACTCGCGCGGCGATTCTAGTATCGTCCTATCCCATCGAAGTAAATCGAAAGAAATCAGATCAAACTAGATCTATGTCTAAGAGGTAGTCAAATAAATGAATCGTAATCGATTACTAAATCGATTCAAGACAGAAAAATGATAATTACCATAGACAGAGGGATGATAAAATAAAGTTATAAACCTTTTAATATTCTAACAAGTAAACTAATGTGTTTTAGCTTTTTCTTACATATGCCCATTGAGTTACCATGTACTACGTACTAGAGAGGCCATCGAAAGAAAGTAATGAAACTGTCAATCAATCAATCTTTATGTCCCGTTGCATCGATCCATTTTCCTTTTATGTTCGGGTTACTTGGAAAACTGAAAAAACAAACATAGTCTAAGCAATAAGGAGTTTTCTTAAAAAACTCCCAAGATGACACTTTATAACTAATGGCGTCCATGTCATAATATTTATTTTTAGTACCTTTGTATTAAAATACTTAAAAGTTCTAGGTCAAGTCGTATTAAATGACAAAAAAAATCTATGCCTTTTTTTCTGAAAAATTGCTCCTTCAAATTATCATTTTTCTGTTCGATTATAAAATCGATTAGAATCGAGAACTGTTGCATCAAATGAACATCACTAACCACAAAATTGGACAGAAAAATGAGAACAGAAAAATGAGAAGACGCTATTCATTGCTTGTTATCATACGACGCGATCTTTACCGTGCCAAGTAAAAGCCGCAATGTATTCCGAATCATTTCGTATGATTTGGTATCCGTGTTTGTCACGATCGTTTTCCACAGATATTCTTTATTTGATTTTAAAATAAATAGTGCATATTCTGATTAGAAAATTACTTACCGGTGGAAGGAAACATCTATGCTAACTCGGCCACTCACAGCTGTGGAGTTTCTACAGTTTATAACGGCGCAATTCGGCATTTTACTTTATTCAGCTTCACGTCTTTCCTTGGCGAACTGCAAGCGCGGACTGAGTGTAGGCCAGCGTCAAGTAAGTTTCATAAACTTAGTTTGGACACGGGAAGTACATACACTCGCTTAGTCTATCTTGATACATGTCTGTGGTCAAAATACTCACTTAGCACAGTTCGCCTCGTCGCCGCTCTCGACGATGTGGCGCCACTAGTACTGTCGAGTTTTACAGAATACGAAATCGAAAACTCACCGCGGATTCCGCGTTCGAGTTTTTATAATAACCTTACAGAATAGCACTGCAGATTCCATTGGCGCAACGTAATTTTAAGTTTTCATTTTATATTCAATTAGCTTTATAGTTATTAATTGTTAAGACTTGCATCGAGCAAGACGTATTGTAATAAGTTTATATTAAAGTATTTCTAAGTGAATTCGTAGTTTTTTTTGGGGCCTCCGGCTGTCTGAAACATAATTTGTGTAATTGTTTATTTATTCTGAATCTTTAAGTTTATTGATTTTTATCCTTTACATAAGCTGTATTTAATAAAAAATGTTTAAAACTCGAATTTTCGAAATTTTTGATTTATAAGTTCTATGTAACGTTTTATAATTAAGTTATGGTATAATTAAATGTAGATTTCACTTTTGTACAGCTTAGACATTTTTCTGTATGGATACAGTGCCTTTCGATTTGAAGTTGGATAACATTTCATTTTATAGGTACTATTATAAAATTAAGAGCATGAAAGAAAAAAAAAAGCATTTCTTCATAATGCTATTGTTACCACAAAAAATATTTTCTTAATCGCAAATTTTAAGAGAAAATAAATTAAAATTAAAATTGATGTGGCGACGTTATACATACAGACGTTAGAACAAAGTCCACCATAAGAATGACGTCATTTAGGAATAAGACGATTTTTAAACATTAATAAAAACCTAAATATTTTCAAAAAGTAAAAATTACTGTTAGTTTTTATCTAGTTTTAATTAAAATAAAAATAAAAACAAGTAGCAAAAAATTTTGAAATGTTGTAATTTTGGAGCACCCTGTAAAGTCTGTATTTGTATGAACATAAGTGGAGATCGCGTCCACTTATTTTCATGCGTAAACGATGATATTCATACTCAACAGGTAACTTGGATTAACAAATAGGATAGGTTATATCCCGTAAATCCCACGGGAACGGGAACTATTTATTTATTGCACGCCTCATAAGCGAAGCGTTGAGGTGGGTACTACTGTCACTTCGCGCAAAACATCTGATTTTTCAAACTTAAAATGTCTTTATGTATCATACATTGCACTTGTAAGATAATAAATACACACACATATTAAGAAAAAAACACTATTTTTAACATTCATGATATTTTTGATGTCATTTTTGTTATTTAAACTAGTTAAAAAACAGTTTAAAAAAGTTCTGTCTTGGACGTCCGTGTGTCTGTATGTGCGGAGGATTTTCTTGTTAACACGATAGCGACCGAAATACTTTACTAATCGAGTCTTTTTTTTTCTCTTACGCTTGAGTATGCTCAGGAATAGAACCCTTTCATTTTTCAGGGTCTGATTCGATGTGGTTTAATTGTTATTAAATAAACAAAAATAATAATTAATAAATAATTATTTAAAAAAAATTATGAGGCGTGCACTTTTGGATTTTCCAAACTTTTTTCGTTTATTTCTATCTGAATAACCTATCAAAAGTAACATTCAATTGTGTAAATTTTATTTATTACGGATTCAACATCAAACAACTCTACGGTAAGTATCAAGGTGCGTATTAACTATAGAGCTATTATTTATTACCTTACCTATATGTTATAGCTAATTACTGCTGGGCGCTGCAGCTGGCTGCGATTTCGTCCATGTATCTACTGAAAGGTTTCATGACATAATATGAGCACAGGGGAATAAAATAAAAAGACCAGTATGTACATCCAAAAATATTTATTTCAATGATTACAAATTATCCTTAATCTAATTTTGAAAATCTAACACTGAATTAGATTCCTTACAATATTATTCAAATTAATAACAAAATAACGTATTTTACGACAAATTAATATTGAACTAATTATGTAGTTAAAACACGAAAGCGCATTACCTTATTATACCAGCTGCATTAACCAAAAATTTTATATGATAATAAGTATAATATTTTCAACTGATATCAAAATGTACGAAAAATAGTACTTAATAAGTAATTGAACTGAGAACATAATTTAATATTCACACAAAGCTGTATTGTTTCGATATACGTTGTTTTTATTGTAAACTGCATTACATATTTTGATAAAAAAATACTGTAAAACAACAGATGATGAAATTTTCAAAATGAAAAAAAAAATACAAATTTGCCGCGCAATCGACATTTGACAGCTCTACGACTGAATGAGGCGGTTAAAAAAGTTTGTATTATATTAATAGAAATAATTATCGAGATTTAAATTGCTCTACACAAGATTTATTTTGTTTGTTTTATTACTATACTTCTTAAAGACACAATTAACTCGTACTCGTAATACGATACCTTGGAGTTGGAGCGAAAATATTGTTTGTAATAATTTGGCTAGGAAAATACAACAAATCAAAAACACTATTTACTATGGAAAAAAAACCAGGAAGGTGAAAAACATATATTTACGATTTCGATGCACTCGACTTTTAGTAAAATAATAGGTAGGTAAAAATATTATTATGGTTTTGATCACAGACATATCTGTGGTTTTGATTTTAGCTACTAGTATCAGAAAGCTGCGTGTTCAATGCACGTCGGGGTCACACAACTGTGGAGGATACAGTAGACAATATACCTAATGAAGTTTTTCATCTTTTTATTTTACTGCAAATACAAAATAAAAATTAAACAATGGTAATGTAAATTCTAAACAAACTACTACCAAAATACAATTAGAACAAAAATCATTTGACTGGTTGATTTCACCCAGAGGCCAGAGGCGGCTCGTGACAAAATTGTATGGGTGTTCACTTGAAATAAAACAACGAAAATACAATAGCGTAGCGGGATAATTTATTACAAAAAAAAATGAGCACCACATTTTATAAATGTCTATAACACTAAAAATTACAAAGTACAGGCTATTTCAAAACGAATTCAATGATTATCAATAATTAGTAAATCACCGAATTTGCATTCGCGAGCGTACCTACGCGTAGGTATCCATAGTGTTTGTTTATACTAAAGGAATGGCAACGTCGCAATTGCTGCTGTCATGCGATGCGGCAACGTTTATTTATTTATTTATTTATAAATACTTTATTGCACTTAAAGATAACAAAACAAGAAATACAAACACTTAAATATAACTTACACTAAGTACAATTGGCGGTCTTATCGCTTAGAGCGATTTCTTCCAGACAACCTTTGGTACAATAGAGGAATAAATACCAAAATACATAAATGGGTAGTGCAATAATAACTATGATAAAGGATACACATACATATTATATATATATTGTGATATAAACTAAATAAGTAAAAGGGAATAGAGATTCAAAGAAAAATACCATACTAAAATAATACATAGTAATTAATAATACGTATATAATATAAATAAATTTTATGTACGGCTAACACTGAGAAAGTGAGATTTAACCATACATTTAAAACTATTTGGTGACTGAGCATTTTTGATAGAGTCTGGCAGAGCATTCCAGAGTTTAGTAGCATGTACAGTAAAAGATCCATCATAAAAATGTGTGCGATGTTGAGGCATAATTATCCTCAACATTTCGGATGAACGAACCTCACTACATTGACCTCTAAACTCAAACCTTTCCTTAAGGTATTTTGGCGTTTTAGGGTCAAATAAAATTCGATACAGTAGTTGGAGAGCATGCGCATCCCGCCGCAAGCGAATCGGCAACCAGTTGAGCTTTTTTCGGAACTCCGAAACATGATCATATTTACGGAGCCCAAATATAAACCGTATGCAGAAGTTCTGTAGGCGTTCGAGCACATTCAACTGTTCCATCGTTAAATTTACATAGCTTACATCGGCATAGTCTAATATAGGGAGAAGGAGGGACTGAGCTAAAAGGATTTTAGTAGGCAAAGGAAGAAAGTTTCTTAATCGTCTCAGGGATCCAGCTGCTGCGTACATTTTTTTGCTCACTTCCTTGATATGAGGTCTCCACGATAAGGTTTGATCAAAAATCAAACCCAGATTTCTTACAGACTCACTATAAGGAATTATGGCACCATCAACTACAATGGGTGGCAGATTAACCCAGTTAACCCTTGCGATTAACGAAGGACTACCAATAATAATAACTTGGGTCTTAAGTGGATTAACCTGCAAGCCATAGCGATAGCTCCATTGGACTATAGTATTCAGATCTGTATTAGTATCTTGAATAGCCTGGTGTATTTCGTCAAGAGAAAACTGTGTGTATATTTGAAGGTCGTCAGCATACATGTGGTAGAGAGACAGCAAGGTATCTGATATGGTATTAATAAAGATTGAGAACAGTAACGGGGACAGAACACCACCTTGAGGAACCCCGGCAGAGACCTCACACCAAGAAGACAAAACGTCATCGATGTGTATTCGCTGCCGTCGTCCATTCAGGTAGCTCTGAAACCAATCAATTACCGGTGCGGATATATTTAGTGAACACAGTAAGCTGAGGAGAATGTCGTGGTCTACAGTGTTGAAAGCATTACTGAAGTCTAACAAGGTCAGTACTGTAAGCCTTTTATTGTCCATGCCCATTCGAATATCATCGGTTATTTTAGCTAATGCAGTGGCCGTACTATGACCTGGACGGAAGCCGGATTGGTAAGGATTAAGGAGATTATGTGAGTTTAAAAACAGTTGCAATTGATGATGTATCAACTTTTCCAGAACTTTAGAAAGGAATGGAAGGATGGAGATGGGTCTAAAGTCGGAAAAAGAGGATGGGTTATTTCTTTTGGGGATTGGTATGAGGTGGGAATCTTTCCACACCTGTGGAAATGAGCTATTGGATATGGAATAATTCAGAATATGGGTAATAACAGGTGTAACAATGTCTAGGATAGGTAAGATCATAGTACGTCCAATGCAGTCGCCACCAACAGCACACGACGAGATGGACAATATGTTCCTTTTGACATCACACTCGGTAAATTGTTTGAAGCTAAAAGGAGGAATATTGGGAACTGGTAATTTGGAAATGTAATCTAATGTGTTATGTTTTAATTGAGTATCGAAAGAAGGCGAAGAATTAGAAAAATGTAAGTTAAGTTGTTCTATGTTTATATTAGATGGAATTGAATTATTTCGTTGTTTGCCAATACCTAACGTTCTAAGGAATTTCCAAATGACAGTGGGATCACTGTTTTCAACAGAAGAGTGAATATACCGTCGCTGTGCATCTCTACAACATGTATTGCATCTATTTCTTATCGCATTGTATTTTTCTCGACTTGCATCACATTTAAGTGCTCTATGCCTCGCCTTGGCGCGAGCTTTTTTATTCAACAAAATTTTGAGATCTTCAGTCAACGTTGCGTGAGACTCAAAACGCTACCTGCTACGGTATGAACGATTGTTATAAAAATAAAAGTTATACATATTTGTTGGCGTAAACTATTTTATTCATCATTAATTTTGGAAAATAAATAATGTCAAAATTGATTACAATAAAACGCAGTTTTATTTTATTACATTACAGGTAAATTAGCTTGGAGAAATTTTTGCGTTTGTAGTAGTGTATGGTCAGCAAATAAAAAAAAAACAACATTTTATTTTTAGTTTTTATTCAAGTATATAATATTAGTATTATTAATATTTTATTAGTTCCAAACATTACAAGCAGTGCCGATTTTTACTTCAGTGAAGACGTGTATGAATTAGGTGTTCTCCGGCCAAAAATGTAAACCACGGTAAAAGTGAAACTGTTCGAACGGTTCCGAACACTGCTTTGTGTAGCGCATGTCGCGTGACGGTCGGCTGCCGAGTAGGTATACCTACTCGGCAGCCGCGATACACGCGACATGCGCTACACAGACCAAAAAGTTTGAGACGATGTAATAAAAGTTTCACTTTAATAACAAACAATAACAACAATAACAAACAATAACAACAATCAACAAATACAAAATTTAACAATTAAACTACGTAATAATTATAATTTTCGAATGAAATGTGTGCTTTATGTTCTAACGGTACCAAGCGACTGACGCCGGACTGCACGAGGCACCTGCGGACAGCGTAAACTGGTTTATTCTGGTTTTGTGCGTGTTTCCACTTTCCACTATCAAGTGACGATTTATTTATTTGTTTTGTTTCGTAATTATTATGGTCAAATATTAATTACGAAACAAATTATTATGAACAAGATATTTTATTGTTTCACGGTATTCGCCTTGTCATTGGCTCAAGGACGTAAAATTGAATGATATATTATTTTTTTTATAAAGTCAAAACCATTTTCTTTAAAACATAAATCAGAGTATTGCTAGGGATAAGTATAAAATTAAATAGTAATGTTAGGATATCGAAACATTTTTGTATAGGCTAGAACGATATAATGGAAACGCGCTCTAAGATCTGAGTAATATACACACCACTACATATGCAAAAATTTCTCGAGACTAATTTCACTGTACACTATTGTTTTTTTTTATCAAAACATGTATGTATTTGAGTAGTTAGCAGCATATAATATTCTGAATTTCTGATCCATGCCTATTCACTCAAAACTAATAACACTAATGATTTGTAACAGTAAATTATTTCAATAGGTATTTGAACATTTCATAACCAACAAGTAAGAATAATTCGTATACAAGATACAATAACAAATCTAATACACTATTTATTATTTTATTATATTTCATTATGTGAAAATAACCAGGAAGGTGAAAAACATATTTACGAAAACAAAGTAACATAATATGGTTTTGCTATTAGCTATCAGGAAAAAAAATCGTATTGGAACAAAAGAAGGATTGTAACTGAATTAGGTAATTAGGTATGTTTGTTTCTGGGTGCACCGTTTTCGACGACGCGACGGCCGACGCGTGACGTAAACAGAGTAGGTACCTACTTTGCTAAAACAAACTAAGTAATAAAATTGTGTGTCTGTCTGAAAATTCGCTAAAGCATATTTTACCAATGTTTGCAAGTTTGTGATTACTTTGATAGTTTATCGATTTATAATAATTGTATACTTATATCATTGTTTAAAAATATTCAAACACAATATGATATAGGTACTGATTTATCACTGGTTTCAGTGATGAACTGATGAGTCAATGTTAGCCACAATACTAATCACTTTCGTCATACATGTGTATGAACTATGATTGATGTGATTTGCAATGTGGTGAAATTTCATAAAAATCACGGGCCAATTTTTTGTTTTGAATCCCACCGAAAATACATATACATATTACTAATTGCGTTATTAGAATAATTAATGACTATACCCACGATCAATTATTACAATTTACAATATAGTCTCAAATGCATACTAGAGAAATATTGCAATTTGAATCAAAAAATGCATAGCATACAAAAATAAATTCACAACACAAGAAATTCCGCGCGCAAATCATAGCGCGTGTCAATGAAATCAAGAATGTAATTTTATATCAAGCCGACGACGACGCCGAACTAAAGTACCTACAGTACCATTTACCTTCAGTGTACAATACAGTTTACAGACCTACGACGGACGAACAATAATGAGTAATAAATTGTTTACAAAAAAAAACATAGTTTCTAAGGTCATTAGTTTTATTTTATTTTATTGTTATTTTCTTTGAACGATTGGAAATGAAATTACTCAATTATTACACATAGAACTTTGATTTATTAGAATTATGCGAATTATGTACCTATAAGATAACGAACGCGAATGCACGACATCTAGCGCGTCAATGTCTAAACATCGCCATTCGTTTAGACATTGACGCGCTAGATGTCGTGCTTTATGTCGTGTTTCGCTTGGCAAAAGTCACGCACACTACTGTAGAAGTGTCAAATTTTGCCGGTATTTCACTGTTGTTTTTCTAAGTAAATAATGTAAGTTATTGATTAAAAAGGTCGAACGCGGACACATTTCATTGTAGAGAAGTGATAAAATGATTAGTTTTAAAGAAATAGTGTCTGTGTTAAGTGTTTAGTCGTCATCAAAAATGTATGGAGGGACGGTCGGAACATCCACCTTAAACAAGAATTATTTCATATAGGTTTTCTATTCAAGAACTGCTCTTACCAATTCAAGATCCTTGGCATCTTGTGGATGTGGATAACCTGAGCATGATGGTTGATCAGTAGTATTTGATATGTCAATTAAGGCAAATTGAGATGGATGGTCTGCCTGAAAGAGATAAAAATGTTACTTATAACATTGGATATGGTCCCAAGTAATAATAAATAGATTGCTACAGAAACATGGACTCAATGTTTGGTAAATTGTAAAACTTTTAGTATTTTTTTTATTAAAAGCATTTATTGAACAAACATAGTGTATTATACTTATGGATAGTGTAGCTTTCCAACAACGAAAGAATTAAAAAAATTGGACCAGTACAACAGTAGGACAACTAAAAAAATAACTCAGTAGGTTTTAAGTACCAGTCATCACACCACTTGTCTCATGACACTCTAGGTCTCTAGAGCATATCAGTCAAAAAAGATATTGTGAAGCTTAAGTAAATGAATCCTTAGACACTATCGGAAATTTAAGAACAATTATAATCTTTTTTCCATTAAAATAATATCCTGGTTTTATTATATCGTAATATTGTCTTAATTCTAACTCTAAAATTCTATCCTTACCATATATAGTATTTAATTTTATTAATATATCCTTTAACACATTTGAACTTAACATAGAATGATGTGTTGAGGACGTACGAATGAAAGCTAATGTATTTTCAATTCTAACCAATTCTTGCAATATATCATCTACATTTTCTGTCATTATGCTAAGGATTTGGGCAAATTTAGCATATTTTATCAAACGGGATATTTGTATCCTGGAATCAGATAAATTTAAAGTCAATAACGTTCAAGATAGAATTCGAGGACAACCACTGAAAATAAGTAATATCGACTTAAATGAAATACACTTCAACCACAGCCCTGAAAATCATGTAAAGTTGAATTCAATAAATTTGGAAGATCTGCATAAGATTCATACTAAGGTACTGATGCAAGCACCGATTGAACTAGAAAAGAATACATCGACGATATACCATACCACTGTCCCAATTTATACATTCCTTTTGGGCACTTTGCTACTTTTCGCAACTTACAAAGTAATCCGTTATAAGAACGTTACGTGCTGGAAGAATCAAGACGACCCTAATACAAAGACGGAAGATCAAGACAGTCAAAATTGTACCGAATCTTCGCCAGGACCACAGTTTCCAGCAACATTTTATCACACCGTGCTCAAATAGTTGCTGGTCTTCGGGGGGAGGAGTTACGCCAACGGATCCCCAAGACATTGCTGCGTCGACGTTTCTCACGGGAACGTATTGTAACGACGTAGCAGCTAGGCTATTCTGTAAAAAACGCGCCCGAACTCGCATCTCACCTGAGTGAGTCGACTCACTTCACTTTCGAACGTTCGAGTTTTTGGTTTCGCATTCTGTAAACATCCGCTCGGCAGAGGCGAAGCGAAGTGAGTCTCACTTCGAAACTCACTTGCCTAGTGAAGGGATCTTATAGATTTGAATTTATCGACATTGTTATTATCTTTAAAATGCGGCAATTTAACACATTTTGAAGACATAATAACACTTTAGTATTGTACCGTGGGTGGAATTAAACTAAAATTGCAATTTTACACTGATAAATTCTTTAAAATCAAAATAATTCTAGCGTCACTGAAAAAAAAGGACGCTTGTCTGTGGTTCGTTTGACTTATGTTTATTTCTCAAGTGGTTTTTTGTACCTAATTTTAAAGTGTTTCGTGTTGCATTCTTTCTAAAAGTTATGTTGGAGTTTTGGCTGCATATTACATTCGACGTCCCCGAATTTCATTATTTTGTGTTGTTTAATCGATAGCTGGTAGTGGATTTTCTTAACAAACTGCTTTTCTTTTCCATCAAAAATGCGTAGTTTTTGTGAAAATCGAAATTGAAAATGATATTTTTTAAGGTTATTTTTGTACTAAAAACGCAACTTAAAGTAAAATCTTAAGCCATTATAGTATCAAAATGTCTAATTATCACACTCACACGCATTATTTTTAAATATATTTACGTACCTATTACTTTATTTACATATTACAATTTATTTTGTCAAAATAGTATTTTAACAATTTAGTATAGCCAAAAATCGTTCCATATTTTGTATTCACAACAAGCCACAGATAACACAGATTAGTTAATATGACGCAGATCACAGATTAGCAATACAAATATACTAGCTTATCATAGAGTATAAATGATACATTTTAATTTTTAATGTTTTTTTTATAGCTCACTTGCTTCAGTTTTAAAAATCGATTAACTTTTACTTTTAGTATTCAAATAGGTAGCGAGGAGCGAAGCGACGAGCGTGTTAGGTTAACTGTTGAACTGCCGCACGAGCCGAGCGAGCGAAGCGAGCGTGCCGCGGCAGCGGCCGGCGAGTGCCAGAAGCGACTTTAGGGCGATTCCCACTCAAACAAAAAAAAACTACGTAGGTTTAAACAACCTGTTTGTATTTTATTTATGTATCGTAAAATTTTTGTTATTATCAAATGCTATCTAAATTAAAATTACGAAGTGTCTAGTCGTCCGCTAAACGGATGAATAAAATAAATTAGTCGTCCGATTACCGGATGAATAAAATAATTTAATCGTCCGATTATTCGGATTACTAGATAACCTTTTAACACTAAAGCTAGTTGGGTTGGACTAAAGCAAAGGGGGCTCAGGACTTAGAAAATTTTTGATGGAGTTGGTGTCATTATAACACCTATTTATTATTGTTTTATCGTAAATATTACGCTAATATAAGCATGTTTTATAGGAACAACTTTTCTCTAAAATCAAAAATGGCCGAGATATTCGCCCTCAATTCGTTAGGTTAGGTTTAGGTTAGGTTAGGTTAGGTTTCTTAAAAAAAAAACTACACAGAAATAGGAGCCCCGCGAAGCGGGGCTCCGTCGACGCGCAAAAAAAATCAAGTTTAGGTTAGGTTAGCCGTTAGGTTAGGTTAGGTTAGGTTTCTTAAAAAAAAAACTACACAGAAACAGGAGCCCCGCGAAGCGGGGCTCCGTCGACGCGCAAAAAAAAATCAAGTTTAGGTTAGGTTAGGTTAGGTTTCTTAAAAAAAAAACTACACAGAAATAGGAGCCCCGCGAAGCGGGGCTCCGTCGACGCGCAAAAAAAATCAAATACCTACGTGTGCCCTCCTCCCCCCTCTCCTCCCCCCACAAAAAACCTATAATACGTGCGGCAGTTCTCTAAAGAATTATTATTTTATTCATCCGGTAATCGGACAACTAATTTATTTTATTCATCCGTTTAGCGGACGACTAGCGCTGTCCTTAAAATTATTTTTGACAAATTCATTTTAAAAATCACTTTCGAATTATATTTATTATCTACAATTGTGAACGCGTCATATAACATTTATTATCTATAATGGCATGTCGTAAATACGTGGTAAATACAAACTTACATTTTCCAGGTAATATAATTTAAGAAATTGTTATAAATAAATTAATAATACGGCATTATATTTAAAAATATTGCCTGTGTGCGAGATTACTAGAAGTTTTAATACGACAATGGTATAAAAGTGTCGTTTTTAGTACAAAAATAACCTTAAAAAAAATAATTTTCATTTTCGATTTTCACAAAAACTACGCATTTTTGTTGGAAAAGAAAAGCAGTTTGTTAAGAAAATCCACTACCAGCTATCGATTAAACAGCACAAAATAATGAAATTCGGGGACATCGAATCAAATATTTAACCGGAGTTTTAGTTAATGTTTCAGTTTGGCTTTATTAAGTTGTTGTGTAATTGGTGTTAAACGTGTTGCATAAATTATTTAAAGGAGAAAACTGCAAAAATAACAACTATGAGGTGAGTAATGTGATTCTTGTATTTAACTAAAATATTATCTTATACAACAAGCTTATTGAAATATTTAACTTAAAATCTTAAACATTGTAGCTCCTCGGAAAGGTCGTCTCATCCCTCCCGTGCCCAAGTAGAGTATCTAGTCGACTATCTTAGCAAACATCCTAGCTTAGCCAAGGGTTTTTCAAAAGTCCCGAGCGCTAGAGACGAAGCTAGAAAAACATGGGAGGAGTTGACTATCAAATTAAATAGCTTGGGAGGCTGCACTAAAACATGGAAACAGTGGACAAAGGTAGGCAATAGGCATATAGAAAACTATTCATCTTATACCGTGTAGGTATCTGGCTTACCTATGTATTATTAATAAACTTTTAATTTTGCTTTAGTATTGGTCTGACAAAAAGAGTGCCGTGAAGAAAAAAGCTGCCCTAAGATACCGGGCACGCAATAAGACTGGTGGTGGATGTGAATCGGTGGTGGAGCTTTCAGAGGTGGAGGAGAAAATACTCACATTAATGGGCGGGGAAGGTTTTGCAATTGGTGATAGGCATTTGTTGATCCGATACATGTATGTATGTAAAATATAATTATTCAATGTCATGTTCTTTTTTAGGGTTCCGTAGCCAAAATGGCAAAAACGGAACCCTTATAGTTTCGTCATGTCCGTCTGTCCGTCTGTCCGTCTGTCCGTCTGTCACAGCCGATTTACTCGGAAACTATAAGTACTACAGTGATGAAATTTGATGGGAATATGTGTTGTATGAACCGCTACAAAAATATGACACTAAATAGTAAAAAAAAGAATTGGGGGTGGGGCCCCCCATACATGTAACTGAGGGATGAAATTTTTTTTTTCGATGTACATACCCGTGTGGGGTATCAATGGAAAGGTCTTTTAAAATGATATAAAGTTTTCTAAAAAACATTTTTCTTAAAGTGAACGGTTTTTGAGATATCAGCTCTCAAAGTCGTAAAAAGTATGTCCCCCCCCCTCTATTTTTATAACTACGGGGTATAAAATTCTAAAAAAAATAGAGGTGATGCATGCTAATTAACTCTTTCAACGATTTTTGGTTTGATCAAAGTATCTCTTATAGTTTTTGAGATAGGTTGATTTAACTGTAATTTATTATATTTGCTGCTACGGAACCCTTTGTGCGCGAGCCCGACTCGCACTTGGCCGGTTTTTTAGGAAATCCCCGTCCTTACTGATGCCAACGAAAGCCCCACATTGCCGACTTCATCTATGATAAATGAAACCACAACTATTGTAAGTAAATACCTAGTGTATTAATAAAATATTACTTAATAATAAACAACTTATTAGTAAATGTTTCTTATATTGTTCTAGGAATACCAAGTCTTGGATGAGACTGCTATAAATACGGAAAATGTTAGTATGGCAGATACTGAGGTATATATTAATAAGATATTATGAAAATGGTACTTTTTTATTGATTCCAGTATTTGAAATACTATGTTTTTTTTTTCAGAGACCTCAACTAATTCAGCAATATGTTAACTGTATCCCGAATCCCGAACCTTCCCCTGCTCATACACCACCGAGAGCGGAGGTAACGAGCCCTCTGCAAGCAGTTACCCCCTCTGGCTCAGGCAACTTTCCTGCTCGACGTCAATTGAACGTCGCGGGTCCATCACCACGTCGTACTACAAGTAATTATGAGATTTATGAATTGATTTACAATATTTATAATCCATACTAATATTATAAATGCGAAAGTAACTCTGTCTGTCTGTCTGTTACTCAATCACGCCTTAACTACTGAACCAATTTGCATGAAATTTGGTATAGAGATATTTTGATACCCGAGAAAGGACATAGGATAGGTTTTATCCCGGAAATCCTACGGGAACGGGTTTTTCTTTGAAAACGCGGGCGAAGCCGCGGGCGGAAAGCTAGTCAACAATAAAAATTTGGAAATACATACAAATAAAACTAAATAATACTTGATAATGAATTAAGGAAATAATAATAACATCAGAAGACTTGTCAAAAATGCGTCACCGCGACCGGTGGAAATAATAATAAATTAATATTTATTTTACGTTTCAGGGTCATCGAGTCGTCCACAACAACGGCAAAGAAGACGATCACCTCCATCACAAAGGCGGCAATCTCAATTAACAACCTTTACTGAAAGGTTTCTTAGCTTGGAAGAGCAACGGATTGAGATTGACCGTCGCTACTGTGAGTTACAGGAGGTGATGGTCAACTCACAAAGGGAGACCAACAGAATGACAGCAGAGGGCCTGATTGCCGTCGGGGAAGGTCTTAAATTATTAGCTGAAAATTTAAAAAAATAAAATACTTTTATACTTAAATACATTTATTAGTTCTTAACTTATTTTAGTAGTAAAAAATTATCTGTGGTTTTACTTATAGTTTCTTAATTTACTAACATTAGTTTATAAGCCCTAATTGAGTTACTAACACCTATGAATATAATTTTCCGGAATAAATAATTTGCATTGATTTTTGATTGAATTAATTACAATTACCGCGTGTTCCTTGCCCTCCATAATTCATTTATCAATCTTTGTCTACATAGCTGACCAAGTGCAGTTTCATTAGGTACATCCTCATTTGAAGCTACACTTTGTCTGGTCCTATGAAAACCAGCCTCAACCTCTAGCTCTGAATTGAATATGGCTAGAGCTGGCAGGCCGGCACGATTACAAATATTGTGAAGCACGCAACATGCTATTACAATCTTCGAAACCGTGTCGGGGTCATAATGTAGGACTCTATGTGCTAATAGGCATCTAAATCTGGCTTTAAGGACCCCAATTGTTCTTTCTACGGTGTTTCTTGCAGTAGCATGCAGCTAGTTATAGTGATGTTCTGGTGTTCCCTCGTCTGCATTTGGAACTGGCACCATTAGGTACTGACGCTGCGGATACCCAGAATCACCTGTAACAATGAATATTGTTAAAAAATAAAATGTTTTGTCATCAACAATTATATTTTTATTAGGAGTTAGGAGTTTTCAATGATTTCGCCTGCTCTCCAATTTTTATGAATTCCGTGAACTTCGGTAATAAAGCCTAAATTACTCAGAAATAAAGTAGTTTTTTTAATGATGAAAGAATTTTTGAAGGAATTAATCCAGTAGTTTTTGAGTTAAATATTTACAAACAAACAAAGATTCGTCTTTATAATTAATTAGCTAAGAGGTAACTCACCTAACAAGTACACAGATTCGCCTGTTTGTACTAATTGTTCGAGGTGGTCCCGAATGATGCAATTATTAAAAATAAGGCTGTCGTGAGTCGCTCCGCCATATGTTGCATCTACATGTATTATGTTCAAATCTGCATCTGTGAACTGCAAAAAGAATTATTTTACAACTATTTTTATGTGGCTGTTCTAATGAATGTTAAAAAAAATATAGGTACTAGCAGCGTCTTGTGATTTATACTGCTTCGTTAATGATCCTATGGAATTGGTCCAAATTTCATTAAATCGATTTTCTGTGGTTCAAGTGCGAAAGCGTATACAGACATTATTATATCAGGCTTACCATTTGTACATTTCTTGCATGATATCCTTTGCGACAGTAGTATCGTTCTTCATGGCAAGTTGGTCTCACCATTGTCACAAAAGTCCCATCTACACATCCTATTACCCCAGGAATACTGAATTTCTCATAGAATCTGCAATAAGAAATAAAAAAATCATTAAATATTTTTCACTAACATGATAGGTTTATTTAGGTAGGTACACAAACCTTGTTTTGAGTCTCAGTCTTTCTTCAGAATTTTGGGGAAATCTTATGTATTTTTTTACTATACTTGGATGGCTTAGGGCTTCTATGACCTCGTGGATACTACGAGATGCTGATGGCTGCGACACAAACGAATTTATGTGTTTTCCACATATCCTTTGATAGCTCCCAGTCGCAAAGAAAGAAAGTGCACATAACAACTGAAAAAAATTAATGAAATTTCTTGAAACTATCAAAATAAAAGGTACTTAATCTGATAAGGAAACCATCCATAATTAAAGTCGGTTAATAACTCAAAACGTTTTTAAAGAAACCATAAGGGAGAGAAACTTTGGACTTTAACATAGGGTACCTACCACTTGAAAGGGTGACATCATAAAAAATAATCGGGGATTAGATGACGTTATCGTTAGTGGTTCTATGTTCTATGCGAGGAAGTTATGTTACCTACCTACATAATGGAATGTTTTACAGAGTTATGGGAAAGTTATCCCAATATTCACACGGGATCGGGACTTCCGCAGATGAAATCACGGGACCGATGACTATTGTAACAGTAACTTTTCATGACATTATGAATACACATATAAAGCACTTAGATACATACCTTGACTCTAGCAGTTAATCCTCTTCGTCGACGTTGAGGTTTTTTAACTAAAACTTTAATGTCTTCCATCACTTGAGAAACTAGTTCTTCCGATAAACGGTAGCATTCAACAAAATTTTTATTTCGATTAATAATTTGCATTTCCCGAATGCTGGTACTTTGCCGGCGACTTTCTATTATATCCACAGCATTAGCTTCTCGTATTATAGCACTTAATATAAAATAACGCGCCATTTTAGTAAAAAAATATATAAAATTTGTATCAAATTTGTTCCACAACCACTAACTCACTCACGAACTCGGCACCTAATAGGCGAGTGAATTGCTGACAGGTGAATTCGTATTTGTAAATACTCGAACTCGACGTTCGAGGTGTAAAATTACCTTACAGAATGCCGAATTCATACTATAAACGTCAAAATCACAGACATGTATATTTAAGTAGACAACGCAAGTACCGCGATCTGTATGAAAACCAAGCGTGTCATATTTTTTGTACTGACCTTGACGCGTTATGACGTCACGAGCGCTTTTTAGTGATGTTAATTTCATTTTACGCTAAATCGATTAGGCCGCCACTCGCGCGGCGATTCTAGTATCGTCCTATCCCATCGAAGTAAATCGAAAGAAATCAGATCAAACTAGATCTATGTCTAAGAGGTAGTCAAATAAATGAATCGTAATCGATTACTAAATCGATTCAAGACAGAAAAATGATAATTACCATAGACAGAGGGATGATAAAATAAAGTTATAAACCTTTTAATATTCTAACAAGTAAACTAATGTGTTTTAGCTTTTTCTTACATATGCCCATTGAGTTACCATGTACTACGTACTAGAGAGGCCATCGAAAGAAAGTAATGAAACTGTCAATCAATCAATCTTTATGTCCCGTTGCATCGATCCATTTTCCTTTTATGTTCGGGTTACTTGGAAAACTGAAAAAACAAACATAGTCTAAGCAATAAGGAGTTTTCTTAAAAAACTCCCAAGATGACACTTTATAACTAATGGCGTCCATGTCATAATATTTATTTTTAGTACCTTTGTATTAAAATACTTAAAAGTTCTAGGTCAAGTCGTATTAAATGACAAAAAAAATCTATGCCTTTTTTTCTGAAAAATTGCTCCTTCAAATTATCATTTTTCTGTTCGATTATAAAATCGATTAGAATCGAGAACTGTTGCATCAAATGAACATCACTAACCACAAAATTGGACAGAAAAATGAGAACAGAAAAATGAGAAGACGCTATTCATTGCTTGTTATCATACGACGCGATCTTTACCGTGCCAAGTAAAAGCCGCAATGTATTCCGAATCATTTCGTATGATTTGGTATCCGTGTTTGTCACGATCGTTTTCCACAGATATTCTTTATTTGATTTTAAAATAAATAGTGCATATTCTGATTAGAAAATTACTTACCGGTGCCGCGGTGGAAGGAAACATCTATGCTAACTCGGCCACTCACAGCTGTGGAGTTTCTACAGTTTATAACGGCGCAATTCGGCATTTTACTTTATTCAGCTTCACGTCTTTCCTTGGCGAACTGCAAGCGCGGACTGAGTGTAGGCCAGCGTCAAGTAAGTTTCATAAACTTAGTTTGGACACGGGAAGTACATACACTCGCTTAGTCTATCTTGATACATGTCTGTGGTCAAAATACTCACTTAGCACAGTTCGCCTCGTCGCCGCTCTCGACGATGTGGCGCCACTAGTACTGTCGAGTTTTACAGAATACGAAATCGAAAACTCACCGCGGATTCCGCGTTCGAGTTTTTATAATAACCTTACAGAATAGCACTGCAGATTCCATTGGCGCAACGTAATTTTAAGTTTTCATTTTATATTCAATTAGCTTTATAGTTATTAATTGTTAAGACTTGCATCGAGCAAGACGTATTGTAATAAGTTTATATTAAAGTATTTCTAAGTGAATTCGTAGTTTTTTTTGGGGCCTCCGGCTGTCTGAAACATAATTTGTGTAATTGTTTATTTATTCTGAATCTTTAAGTTTATTGATTTTTATCCTTTACATAAGCTGTATTTAATAAAAAATGTTTAAAACTCGAATTTTCGAAATTTTTGATTTATAAGTTCTATGTAACGTTTTATAATTAAGTTATGGTATAATTAAATGTAGATTTCACTTTTGTACAGCTTAGACATTTTTCTGTATGGATACAGTGCCTTTCGATTTGAAGTTGGATAACATTTCATTTTATAGGTACTATTATAAAATTAAGAGCATGAAAGAAAAAAAAAAGCATTTCTTCATAATGCTATTGTTACCACAAAAAATATTTTCTTAATCGCAAATTTTAAGAGAAAATAAATTAAAATTAAAATTGATGTGGCGACGTTATACATACAGACGTTAGAACAAAGTCCACCATAAGAATGACGTCATTTAGGAATAAGACGATTTTTAAACATTAATAAAAACCTAAATATTTTCAAAAAGTAAAAATTACTGTTAGTTTTTATCTAGTTTTAATTAAAATAAAAATAAAAACAAGTAGCAAAAAATTTTGAAATGTTGTAATTTTGGAGCACCCTGTAAAGTCTGTATTTGTATGAACATAAGTGGAGATCGCGTCCACTTATTTTCATGCGTAAACGATGATATTCATACTCAACAGGTAACTTGGATTAACAAATAGGATAGGTTATATCCCGTAAATCCCACGGGAACGGGAACTATTTATTTATTGCACGCCTCATAAGCGAAGCGTTGAGGTGGGTACTACTGTCACTTCGCGCAAAACATCTGATTTTTCAAACTTAAAATGTCTTTATGTATCATACATTGCACTTGTAAGATAATAAATACACACACATATTAAGAAAAAAACACTATTTTTAACATTCATGATATTTTTGATGTCATTTTTGTTATTTAAACTAGTTAAAAAACAGTTTAAAAAAGTTCTGTCTTGGACGTCCGTGTGTCTGTATGTGCGGAGGATTTTCTTGTTAACACGATAGCGACCGAAATACTTTACTAATCGAGTCTTTTTTTTTCTCTTACGCTTGAGTATGCTCAGGAATAGAACCCTTTCATTTTTCAGGGTCTGATTCGATGTGGTTTAATTGTTATTAAATAAACAAAAATAATAATTAATAAATAATTATTAAAAAAAAATTATAAGGCGTGCACTTTTGGATTTTCCAAACTTTTTTCGTTTATTTCTATCTGAATAACCTATCAAAAGTAACATTCAATTGTGTAAATTTTATTTATTACGGATTCAACATCAAACAACTCTACGGTAAGTATCAAGGTGCGTATTAACTATAGAGCTATTATTTATTACCTTACCTATATGTTATAGCTAATTACTGCTGGGCGCTGCAGCTGGCTGCGATTTCGTCCATGTATCTACTGAAAGGTTTCATGACATAATATGAGCACAGGGGAATAAAATAAAAAGACCAGTATGTACATCCAAAAATATTTATTTCAATGATTACAAATTATCCTTAATCTAATTTTGAAAATCTAACACTGAATTAGATTCCTTACAATATTATTCAAATTAATAACAAAATAACGTATTTTACGACAAATTAATATTGAACTAATTATGTAGTTAAAACACGAAAGCGCATTACCTTATTATACCAGCTGCATTAACCAAAAATTTTATATGATAATAAGTATAATATTTTCAACTGATATCAAAATGTACGAAAAATAGTACTTAATAAGTAATTGAACTGAGAACATAATTTAATATTCACACAAAGCTGTATTGTTTCGATATACGTTGTTTTTATTGTAAACTGCATTACATATTTTGATAAAAAAATACTGTAAAACAACAGATGATGAAATTTTCAAAATGAAAAAAAAAATACAAATTTGCCGCGCAATCGACATTTGACAGCTCTACGACTGAATGAGGCGGTTAAAAAAGTTTGTATTATATTAATAGAAATAATTATCGAGATTTAAATTGCTCTACACAAGATTTATTTTGTTTGTTTTATTACTATACTTCTTAAAGACACAATTAACTCGTACTCGTAATACGATACCTTGGAGTTGGAGCGAAAATATTGTTTGTAATAATTTGGCTAGGAAAATACAACAAATCAAAAACACTATTTACTATGGAAAAAAAACCAGGAAGGTGAAAAACATATATTTACGATTTCGATGCACTCGACTTTTAGTAAAATAATAGGTAGGTAAAAATATTATTATGGTTTTGATCACAGACATATCTGTGGTTTTGATTTTAGCTACTAGTATCAGAAAGCTGCGTGTTCAATGCACGTCGGGGTCACACAACTGTGGAGGATACAGTAGACAATATACCTAATGAAGTTTTTCATCTTTTTATTTTACTGCAAATACAAAATAAAAATTAAACAATGGTAATGTAAATTCTAAACAAACTACTACCAAAATACAATTAGAACAAAAATCATTTGACTGGTTGATTTCACCCAGAGGCCAGAGGCGGCTCGTGACAAAATTGTATGGGTGTTCACTTGAAATAAAACAACGAAAATACAATAGCGTAGCGGGATAATTTATTACAAAAAAAAATGAGCACCACATTTTATAAATGTCTATAACACTAAAAATTACAAAGTACAGGCTATTTCAAAACGAATTCAATGATTATCAATAATTAGTAAATCACCGAATTTGCATTCGCGAGCGTACCTACGCGTAGGTATCCATAGTGTTTGTTTATACTAAAGGAATGGCAACGTCGCAATTGCTGCTGTCATGCGATGCGGCAACGTTTATTTATTTATTTATTTATAAATACTTTATTGCACTTAAAGATAACAAAACAAGAAATACAAACACTTAAATATAACTTACACTAAGTACAATTGGCGGTCTTATCGCTTAGAGCGATTTCTTCCAGACAACCTTTGGTACAATAGAGGAATAAATACCAAAATACATAAATGGGTAGTGCAATAATAACTATGATAAAGGATACACATACATATTATATATATATTGTGATATAAACTAAATAAGTAAAAGGGAATAGAGATTCAAAGAAAAATACCATACTAAAATAATACATAGTAATTAATAATACGTATATAATATAAATAAATTTTATGTACGGCTAACACTGAGAAAGTGAGATTTAACCATACATTTAAAACTATTTGGTGACTGAGCATTTTTGATAGAGTCTGGCAGAGCATTCCAGAGTTTAGTAGCATGTACAGTAAAAGATCCATCATAAAAATGTGTGCGATGTTGAGGCATAATTATCCTCAACATTTCGGATGAACGAACCTCACTACATTGACCTCTAAACTCAAACCTTTCCTTAAGGTATTTTGGCGTTTTAGGGTCAAATAAAATTCGATACAGTAGTTGGAGAGCATGCGCATCCCGCCGCAAGCGAATCGGCAACCAGTTGAGCTTTTTTCGGAACTCCGAAACATGATCATATTTACGGAGCCCAAATATAAACCGTATGCAGAAGTTCTGTAGGCGTTCGAGCACATTCAACTGTTCCATCGTTAAATTTACATAGCTTACATCGGCATAGTCTAATATAGGGAGAAGGAGGGACTGAGCTAAAAGGATTTTAGTAGGCAAAGGAAGAAAGTTTCTTAATCGTCTCAGGGATCCAGCTGCTGCGTACATTTTTTTGCTCACTTCCTTGATATGAGGTCTCCACGATAAGGTTTGATCAAAAATCAAACCCAGATTTCTTACAGACTCACTATAAGGAATTATGGCACCATCAACTACAATGGGTGGCAGATTAACCCAGTTAACCCTTGCGATTAACGAAGGACTACCAATAATAATAACTTGGGTCTTAAGTGGATTAACCTGCAAGCCATAGCGATAGCTCCATTGGACTATAGTATTCAGATCTGTATTAGTATCTTGAATAGCCTGGTGTATTTCGTCAAGAGAAAACTGTGTGTATATTTGAAGGTCGTCAGCATACATGTGGTAGAGAGACAGCAAGGTATCTGATATGGTATTAATAAAGATTGAGAACAGTAACGGGGACAGAACACCACCTTGAGGAACCCCGGCAGAGACCTCACACCAAGAAGACAAAACGTCATCGATGTGTATTCGCTGCCGTCGTCCATTCAGGTAGCTCTGAAACCAATCAATTACCGGTGCGGATATATTTAGTGAACACAGTAAGCTGAGGAGAATGTCGTGGTCTACAGTGTTGAAAGCATTACTGAAGTCTAACAAGGTCAGTACTGTAAGCCTTTTATTGTCCATGCCCATTCGAATATCATCGGTTATTTTAGCTAATGCAGTGGCCGTACTATGACCTGGACGGAAGCCGGATTGGTAAGGATTAAGGAGATTATGTGAGTTTAAAAACAGTTGCAATTGATGATGTATCAACTTTTCCAGAACTTTAGAAAGGAATGGAAGGATGGAGATGGGTCTAAAGTCGGAAAAAGAGGATGGGTTATTTCTTTTGGGGATTGGTATGAGGTGGGAATCTTTCCACACCTGTGGAAATGAGCTATTGGATATGGAATAATTCAGAATATGGGTAATAACAGGTGTAACAATGTCTAGGATAGGTAAGATCATAGTACGTCCAATGCAGTCGCCACCAACAGCACACGACGAGATGGACAATATGTTCCTTTTGACATCACACTCGGTAAATTGTTTGAAGCTAAAAGGAGGAATATTGGGAACTGGTAATTTGGAAATGTAATCTAATGTGTTATGTTTTAATTGAGTATCGAAAGAAGGCGAAGAATTAGAAAAATGTAAGTTAAGTTGTTCTATGTTTATATTAGATGGAATTGAATTATTTCGTTGTTTGCCAATACCTAACGTTCTAAGGAATTTCCAAATGACAGTGGGATCACTGTTTTCAACAGAAGAGTGAATATACCGTCGCTGTGCATCTCTACAACATGTATTGCATCTATTTCTTATCGCATTGTATTTTTCTCGACTTGCATCACATTTAAGTGCTCTATGCCTCGCCTTGGCGCGAGCTTTTTTATTCAACAAAATTTTGAGATCTTCAGTCAACGTTGCGTGAGACTCAAAACGCTACCTGCTACGGTATGAACGATTGTTATAAAAATAAAAGTTATACATATTTGTTGGCGTAAACTATTTTATTCATCATTAATTTTGGAAAATAAATAATGTCAAAATTGATTACAATAAAACGCAGTTTTATTTTATTACATTACAGGTAAATTAGCTTGGAGAAATTTTTGCGTTTGTAGTAGTGTATGGTCAGCAAATAAAAAAAAACAACATTTTATTTTTAGTTTTTATTCAAGTATATAATATTAGTATTATTAATATTTTATTAGTTCCAAACATTACAAGCAGTGCCGATTTTTACTTCAGTGAAGACGTGTATGAATTAGGTGTTCTCCGGCCAAAAATGTAAACCACGGTAAAAGTGAAACTGTTCGAACGGTTCCGAACACTGCTTTGTGTAGCGCATGTCGCGTGACGGTCGGCTGCCGAGTAGGTATACCTACTCGGCAGCCGCGATACACGCGACATGCGCTACACAGACCAAAAAGTTTGAGACGATGTAATAAAAGTTTCACTTTAATAACAAACAATAACAACAATAACAAACAATAACAACAATCAACAAATACAAAATTTAACAATTAAACTACGTAATAATTATAATTTTCGAATGAAATGTGTGCTTTATGTTCTAACGGTACCAAGCGACTGACGCCGGACTGCACGAGGCACCTGCGGACAGCGTAAACTGGTTTATTCTGGTTTTGTGCGTGTTTCCACTTTCCACTATCAAGTGACGATTTATTTATTTGTTTTGTTTCGTAATTATTATGGTCAAATATTAATTACGAAACAAATTATTATGAACAAGATATTTTATTGTTTCACGGTATTCGCCTTGTCATTGGCTCAAGGACGTAAAATTGAATGATATATTATTTTTTTTATAAAGTCAAAACCATTTTCTTTAAAACATAAATCAGAGTATTGCTAGGGATAAGTATAAAATTAAATAGTAATGTTAGGATATCGAAACATTTTTGTATAGGCTAGAACGATATAATGGAAACGCGCTCTAAGATCTGAGTAATATACACACCACTACATATGCAAAAATTTCTCGAGACTAATTTCACTGTACACTATTGTTTTTTTTTATCAAAACATGTATGTATTTGAGTAGTTAGCAGCATATAATATTCTGAATTTCTGATCCATGCCTATTCACTCAAAACTAATAACACTAATGATTTGTAACAGTAAATTATTTCAATAGGTATTTGAACATTTCATAACCAACAAGTAAGAATAATTCGTATACAAGATACAATAACAAATCTAATACACTATTTATTATTTTATTATATTTCATTATGTGAAAATAACCAGGAAGGTGAAAAACATATTTACGAAAACAAAGTAACATATGGTTTTGCTATTAGCTATCAGGAAAAAAAATCGTATTGGAACAAAAGAAGGATTGTAACTGAATTAGGTAATTAGGTATGTTTGTTTCTGGGTGCACCGTTTTCGACGACGCGACGGCCGACGCGTGACGTAAACAGAGTAGGTACCTACTTTGCTAAAACAAACTAAGTAATAAAATTGTGTGTCTGTCTGAAAATTCGCTAAAGCATATTTTACCAATGTTTGCAAGTTTGTGATTACTTTGATAGTTTATCGATTTATAATAATTGTATACTTATATCATTGTTTAAAAATATTCAAACACAATATGATATAGGTACTGATTTATCACTGGTTTCAGTGATGAACTGATGAGTCAATGTTAGCCACAATACTAATCACTTTCGTCATACATGTGTATGAACTATGATTAATGTGATTTGCAATGTGGTGAAATTTCATAAAAATCACGGGCCAATTTTTTGTTTTGAATCCCACCGAAAATACATATACATATTACTAATTGCGTTATTAGAATAATTAATGACTATACCCACGATCAATTATTACAATTTACAATATAGTCTCAAATGCATACTAGAGAAATATTGCAATTTGAATCAAAAAATGCATAGCATACAAAAATAAATTCACAACACAAGAAATTCCGCGCGCAAATCATAGCGCGTGTCAATGAAATCAAGAATGTAATTTTATATCAAGCCGACGACGACGCCGAACTAAAGTACCTACAGTACCATTTACCTTCAGTGTACAATACAGTTTACAGACCTACGACGGACGAACAATAATGAGTAATAAATTGTTTACAAAAAAAAACATAGTTTCTAAGGTCATTAGTTTTATTTTATTTTATTGTTATTTTCTTTGAACGATTGGAAATGAAATTACTCAATTATTACACATAGAACTTTGATTTATTAGAATTATGCGAATTATGTAGGGTAACGGCACCAGTGGTCAGCCAGGCACCAGTGATCAGCCTACTGCGTTGTTTATTGGCCATAAATATCGCTGTAATCAAAATAACCAAATCACGCGCACTTAAATAGAAGCTCTGTTTCGTTATTGGTTCATGCATCACGCGATAGGAGCAGCAGGGGGTCAGGGGAGAGAAGTAAACACGTTCGTACAGGTGCTGTCCGCCGACAAGAGCAAAAGTGTCATGTCTGCAATATTTTTGTTTCACGTGGTGCTCTTTTGAAAGGTGAGAAATAACATATTTTAGTATGAAATGTGATTGTGTTTTATAGATAATAACTTTATATATTACTTAGAGCATTTAATTTTATGAAATTTGATAAAAAATATTGTTTTTTTACTTAAAAATTTGAGGGGCTGACCATTGGATACTGATTTTTTATGAAAGATCCAATGGACAGCCCCTGGGGCTGATTACTGGGATTATTCCTAATTGTTAGAAAACCCAGTGGTCAGCCGCATTTCAAAATATTTTTTTCAAGCGGCTGACCACTGGGTCTCAATCTGTGGTCTCAATGATCCAGTATTCAGCCACGATGTTATTGAAATAATATTTTAAGTATAAATGCGAATGTTTGTGTTTAAATATATAAGTAATACTTCATAAGTAAGTTTTACCTGAAATAACGGTATTATGTGTATTCATATCCAAAAGTTATTATTGTTCCCTTTTTTTCTAGCTAAAAATGCCGCCAAGACTATCCTCCAGAGAAATCCTCCGAAAGAGATCCTCCTGTGGTTGATTATAATTATATATATTGTGGATTATAGATACATCAACAATATTATAAACTAATATCGCTGATTTTTTTAAAAAGAATTATTGCTGTTTTTATGATAAATAATAAGAAATTCCTAGAAAATAAGAAGACACAAAGAGATTGTAATAGTATGTTTAAAATAATATTTGTATTATGTACGATATATATTTTATGTGCTAAGTGAATCGTTGCTATAAAAATGTGATTAATATAGTTGATTTTGATATAACATTGTTTATTTTGATCTCATAATTAGTTATACTTACTAAAGGCTGAACACTGGGTTCAACAAGGCTGTTTATTGGTTTTTAGAGGCTGTTCACTGGGACACTGGGCCATTTTTTGTTTAAAATTAATTATATATTTTACTAAGAGAATTATTGTTTTTGATAAACGCTGATTCGAAACTACAATAAACAATAAATCCATACATGTTGTACGTTTTTTTATTCGACGATTGTTGTAGAAATGGCAATTGTCAAAACTTCAAAAAGCTGTTATGAGGCTGACCACTGGTGCCGTTACCCTATAAGATAACGAACGCGAATGCACGACATCTAGCGCGTCAATGTCTAAACATCGCCATTCGTTTAGACATTGACGCGCTAGATGTCGTGCTTTATGTCGTGTTTCGCTTGGCAAAAGTCACGCACACTACTGTAGAAGTGTCAAATTTTGCCGGTATTTCACTGTTGTTTTTCTAAGTAAATAATGTAAGTTATTGATTAAAAAGGTCGAACGCGGACACATTTCATTGTAGAGAAGTGATAAAATGATTAGTTTTAAAGAAATAGTGTCTGTGTTAAGTGTTTAGTCGTCATCAAAAATGTATGGAGGGACGGTCGGAACATCCACCTTAAACAAGAATTATTTCATATAGGTTTTCTATTCAAGAACTGCTCTTACCAATTCAAGATCCTTGGCATCTTGTGGATGTGGATAACCTGAGCATGATGGTTGATCAGTAGTATTTGATATGTCAATTAAGGCAAATTGAGATGGATGGTCTGCCTGAAAGAGATAAAAATGTTACTTATAACATTGGATATGGTCCCAAGTAATAATAAATAGATTGCTACAGAAACATGGACTCAATGTTTGGTAAATTGTAAAACTTTTAGTATTTTTTTTATTAAAAGCATTTATTGAACAAACATAGTGTATTATACTTATGGATAGTGTAGCTTTCCAACAACGAAAGAATTAAAAAAATTGGACCAGTACAACAGTAGGACAACTAAAAAAATAACTCAGTAGGTTTTAAGTACCAGTCATCACACCACTTGTCTCATGACACTCTAGGTCTCTAGAGCATATCAGTCAAAAAAGATATTGTGAAGCTTAAGTAAATGAATCCTTAGACACTATCGGAAATTTAAGAACAATTATAATCTTTTTTCCATTAAAATAATATCCTGGTTTTATTATATCGTAATATTGTCTTAATTCTAACTCTAAAATTCTATCCTTACCATATATAGTATTTAATTTTATTAATATATCCTTTAACACATTTGAACTTAACATAGAATGATGTGTTGAGGACGTACGAATGAAAGCTAATGTATTTTCAATTCTAACCAATTCTTGCAATATATCATCTACATTTTCTGTCATTATGCTAAGGATTTGGGCAAATTTAGCATATTTTATCAAACGGGATATTTGTATCCTGGAATCAGATAAATTTAAAGTCAATAACGTTCAAGATAGAATTCGAGGACAACCACTGAAAATAAGTAATATCGACTTAAATGAAATACACTTCAACCACAGCCCTGAAAATCATGTAAAGTTGAATTCAATAAATTTGGAAGATCTGCATAAGATTCATACTAAGGTACTGATGCAAGCACCGATTGAACTAGAAAAGAATACATCGACGATATACCATACCACTGTCCCAATTTATACATTCCTTTTGGGCACTTTGCTACTTTTCGCAACTTACAAAGTAATCCGTTATAAGAACGTTACGTGCTGGAAGAATCAAGACGACCCTAATACAAAGACGGAAGATCAAGACAGTCAAAATTGTACCGAATCTTCGCCAGGACCACAGTTTCCAGCAACATTTTATCACACCGTGCTCAAATAGTTGCTGGTCTTCGGGGGGAGGAGTTACGCCAACGGATCCCCAAGACATTGCTGCGTCGACGTTTCTCACGGGAACGTATTGTAACGACGTAGCAGCTAGGCTATTCTGTAAAAAACGCGCCCGAACTCGCATCTCACCTGAGTGAGTCGACTCACTTCACTTTCGAACGTTCGAGTTTTTGGTTTCGCATTCTGTAAACATCCGCTCGGCAGAGGCGAAGCGAAGTGAGTCTCACTTCGAAACTCACTTGCCTAGTGAAGGGATCTTATAGATTTGAATTTATCGACATTGTTATTATCTTTAAAATGCGGCAATTTAACACATTTTGAAGACATAATAACACTTTAGTATTGTACCGTGGGTGGAATTAAACTAAAATTGCAATTTTACACTGATAAATTCTTTAAAATCAAAATAATTCTAGCGTCACTGAAAAAAAAGGACGCTTGTCTGTGGTTCGTTTGACTTATGTTTATTTCTCAAGTGGTTTTTTGTACCTAATTTTAAAGTGTTTCGTGTTGCATTCTTTCTAAAAGTTATGTTGGAGTTTTGGCTGCATATTACATTCGACGTCCCCGAATTTCATTATTTTGTGTTGTTTAATCGATAGCTGGTAGTGGATTTTCTTAACAAACTGCTTTTCTTTTCCATCAAAAATGCGTAGTTTTTGTGAAAATCGAAATTGAAAATGATATTTTTTAAGGTTATTTTTGTACTAAAAACGCAACTTAAAGTAAAATCTTAAGCCATTATAGTATCAAAATGTCTAATTATCACACTCACACGCATTATTTTTAAATATATTTACGTACCTATTACTTTATTTACATATTACAATTTATTTTGTCAAAATAGTATTTTAACAATTTAGTATAGCCAAAAATCGTTCCATATTTTGTATTCACAACAAGCCACAGATAACACAGATTAGTTAATATGACGCAGATCACAGATTAGCAATACAAATATACTAGCTTATCATAGAGTATAAATGATACATTTTAATTTTTAATGTTTTTTTTATAGCTCACTTGCTTCAGTTTTAAAAATCGATTAACTTTTACTTTTAGTATTCAAATAGGTAGCGAGGAGCGAAGCGACGAGCGTGTTAGGTTAACTGTTGAACTGCCGCACGAGCCGAGCGAGCGAAGCGAGCGTGCCGCGGCAGCGGCCGGCGAGTGCCAGAAGCGACTTTAGGGCGATTCCCACTCAAACAAAAAAAAACTACGTAGGTTTAAACAACCTGTTTGTATTTTATTTATGTATCGTAAAATTTTTGTTATTATCAAATGCTATCTAAATTAAAATTACGAAGTGTCTAGTCGTCCGCTAAACGGATGAATAAAATAAATTAGTCGTCCGATTACCGGATGAATAAAATAATTTAATCGTCCGATTATTCGGATTACTAGATAACCTTTTAACACTAAAGCTAGTTGGGTTGGACTAAAGCAAAGGGGGCTCAGGACTTAGAAAATTTTTGATGGAGTTGGTGTCATTATAACACCTATTTATTATTGTTTTATCGTAAATATTACGCTAATATAAGCATGTTTTATAGGAACAACTTTTCTCTAAAATCAAAAATGGCCGAGATATTCGCCCTCAATTCGTTAGGTTAGGTTTAGGTTAGGTTAGGTTAGGTTTCTTAAAAAAAAAACTACACAGAAATAGGAGCCCCGCGAAGCGGGGCTCCGTCGACGCGCAAAAAAAATCAAGTTTAGGTTAGGTTAGCCGTTAGGTTAGGTTAGGTTAGGTTTCTTAAAAAAAAAACTACACAGAAACAGGAGCCCCGCGAAGCGGGGCTCCGTCGACGCGCAAAAAAAAATCAAGTTTAGGTTAGGTTAGGTTAGGTTTCTTAAAAAAAAAACTACACAGAAATAGGAGCCCCGCGAAGCGGGGCTCCGTCGACGCGCAAAAAAAATCAAATACCTACGTGTGCCCTCCTCCCCCCTCTCCTCCCCCCACAAAAAACCTATAATACGTGCGGCAGTTCTCTAAAGAATTATTATTTTATTCATCCGGTAATCGGACAACTAATTTATTTTATTCATCCGTTTAGCGGACGACTAGCGCTGTCCTTAAAATTATTTTTGACAAATTCATTTTAAAAATCACTTTCGAATTATATTTATTATCTACAATTGTGAACGCGTCATATAACATTTATTATCTATAATGGCATGTCGTAAATACGTGGTAAATACAAACTTACATTTTCCAGGTAATATAATTTAAGAAATTGTTATAAATAAATTAATAATACGGCATTATATTTAAAAATATTGCCTGTGTGCGAGATTACTAGAAGTTTTAATACGACAATGGTATAAAAGTGTCGTTTTTAGTACAAAAATAACCTTAAAAAAAATAATTTTCATTTTCGATTTTCACAAAAACTACGCATTTTTGTTGGAAAAGAAAAGCAGTTTGTTAAGAAAATCCACTACCAGCTATCGATTAAACAGCACAAAATAATGAAATTCGGGGACATCGAATCAAATATTTAACCGGAGTTTTAGTTAATGTTTCAGTTTGGCTTTATTAAGTTGTTGTGTAATTGGTGTTAAACGTGTTGCATAAATTATTTAAAGGAGAAAACTGCAAAAATAACAACTATGAGGTGAGTAATGTGATTCTTGTATTTAACTAAAATATTATCTTATACAACAAGCTTATTGAAATATTTAACTTAAAATCTTAAACATTGTAGCTCCTCGGAAAGGTCGTCTCATCCCTCCCGTGCCCAAGTAGAGTATCTAGTCGACTATCTTAGCAAACATCCTAGCTTAGCCAAGGGTTTTTCAAAAGTCCCGAGCGCTAGAGACGAAGCTAGAAAAACATGGGAGGAGTTGACTATCAAATTAAATAGCTTGGGAGGCTGCACTAAAACATGGAAACAGTGGACAAAGGTAGGCAATAGGCATATAGAAAACTATTCATCTTATACCGTGTAGGTATCTGGCTTACCTATGTATTATTAATAAACTTTTAATTTTGCTTTAGTATTGGTCTGACAAAAAGAGTGCCGTGAAGAAAAAAGCTGCCCTAAGATACCGGGCACGCAATAAGACTGGTGGTGGATGTGAATCGGTGGTGGAGCTTTCAGAGGTGGAGGAGAAAATACTCACATTAATGGGCGGGGAAGGTTTTGCAATTGGTGATAGGCATTTGTTGATCCGATACATGTATGTATGTAAAATATAATTATTCAATGTCATGTTCTTTTTTAGGGTTCCGTAGCCAAAATGGCAAAAACGGAACCCTTAT
This sequence comes from Colias philodice, assembly GCF_061535455.1. Classification (NCBI taxonomy): domain Eukaryota; kingdom Metazoa; phylum Arthropoda; class Insecta; order Lepidoptera; family Pieridae; genus Colias; species Colias philodice. Next base: position 425,148 of record NC_143117.1, read on the forward strand.
AGTTTCGTCATGTCCGTCTGTCCGTCTGTCCGTCTGTCCGTCTGTCACAGCCGATTTACTCGGAAACTATAAGTACTACAGTGATGAAATTTGATGGGAATATGTGTTGTATGAACCGCTACAAAAATATGACACTAAATAGTAAAAAAAAGAATTGGGGGTGGGGCCCCCCATACATGTAACTGAGGGATGAAATTTTTTTTTTCGATGTACATACCCGTGTGGGGTATCAATGGAAAGGTCTTTTAAAATGATATAAAGTTTTCTAAAAAACATTTTTCTTAAAGTGAACGGTTTTTGAGATATCAGCTCTCAAAGTCGTAAAAAGTATGTCCCCCCCCCTCTATTTTTATAACTACGGGGTATAAAATTCTAAAAAAATAGAGGTGATGCATGCTAATTAACTCTTTCAACGATTTTTGGTTTGATCAAAGTATCTCTTATAGTTTTTGAGATAGGTTGATTTAACTGTAATTTATTATATTTGCTGCTACGGAACCCTTTGTGCGCGAGCCCGACTCGCACTTGGCCGGTTTTTTAGGAAATCCCCGTCCTTACTGATGCCAACGAAAGCCCCACATTGCCGACTTCATCTATGATAAATGAAACCACAACTATTGTAAGTAAATACCTAGTGTATTAATAAAATATTACTTAATAATAAACAACTTATTAGTAAATGTTTCTTATATTGTTCTAGGAATACCAAGTCTTGGATGAGACTGCTATAAATACGGAAAATGTTAGTATGGCAGATACTGAGGTATATATTAATAAGATATTATGAAAATGGTACTTTTTTATTGATTCCAGTATTTGAAATACTATGTTTTTTTTTTCAGAGACCTCAACTAATTCAGCAATATGTTAACTGTATCCCGAATCCCGAACCTTCCCCTGCTCATACACCACCGAGAGCGGAGGTAACGAGCCCTCTGCAAGCAGTTACCCCCTCTGGCTCAGGCAACTTTCCTGCTCGACGTCAATTATTGAACGTCGCGGGTCCATCACCACGTCGTACTACAAGTAATTATGAGATTTATGAATTGATTTACAATATTTATAATCCATACTAATATTATAAATGCGAAAGTAACTCTGTCTGTCTGTCTGTTACTCAATCACGCCTTAACTACTGAACCAATTTGCATGAAATTTGGTATAGAGATATTTTGATACCCGAGAAAGGACATAGGATAGGTTTTATCCCGGAAATCCTACGGGAACGGGTTTTTCTTTGAAAACGCGGGCGAAGCCGCGGGCGGAAAGCTAGTCAACAATAAAAATTTGGAAATACATACAAATAAAACTAAATAATACTTGATAATGAATTAAGGAAATAATAATAACATCAGAAGACTTGTCAAAAATGCGTCACCGCGACCGGTGGAAATAATAATAAATTAATATTTATTTTACGTTTCAGGGTCATCGAGTCGTCCACAACAACGGCAAAGAAGACGATCACCTCCATCACAAAGGCGGCAATCTCAATTAACAACCTTTACTGAAAGGTTTCTTAGCTTGGAAGAGCAACGGATTGAGATTGACCGTCGCTACTGTGAGTTACAGGAGGTGATGGTCAACTCACAAAGGGAGACCAACAGAATGACAGCAGAGGGCCTGATTGCCGTCGGGGAAGGTCTTAAATTATTAGCTGAAAATTTAAAAAAATAAAATACTTTTATACTTAAATACATTTATTAGTTCTTAACTTATTTTAGTAGTAAAAAATTATCTGTGGTTTTACTTATAGTTTCTTAATTTACTAACATTAGTTTATAAGCCCTAATTGAGTTACTAACACCTATGAATATAATTTTCCGGAATAAATAATTTGCATTGATTTTTGATTGAATTAATTACAATTACCGCGTGTTCCTTGCCCTCCATAATTCATTTATCAATCTTTGTCTACATAGCTGACCAAGTGCAGTTTCATTAGGTACATCCTCATTTGAAGCTACACTTTGTCTGGTCCTATGAAAACCAGCCTCAACCTCTAGCTCTGAATTGAATATGGCTGGAGCTGGCAGGCCGGCACGATTACAAATATTGTGAAGCACGCAACATGCTATTACAATCTTCGAAACCGTGTCGGGGTCATAATGTAGGACTCTATGTGCTAATAGGCATCTAAATCTGGCTTTAAGGACCCCAATTGTTCTTTCTACGGTGTTTCTTGCAGTAGCATGCAGCTAGTTATAGTGATGTTCTGGTGTTCCCTCGTCTGCATTTGGAACTGGCACCATTAGGTACTGACGCTGCGGATACCCAGAATCACCTGTAACAATGAATATTGTTAAAAAATAAAATGTTTTGTCATCAACAATTATATTTTTATTAGGAGTTAGGAGTTTTCAATGATTTCGCCTGCTCTCCAATTTTTATGAATTCCGTGAACTTCGGTAATAAAGCCTAAATTACTCAGAAATAAAGTAGTTTTTTTAATGATGAAAGAATTTTTGAAGGAATTAATCCAGTAGTTTTTGAGTTAAATATTTACAAACAAACAAAGATTCGTCTTTATAATTAATTAGCTAAGAGGTAACTCACCTAACAAGTACACAGATTCGCCTGTTTGTACTAATTGTTCGAGGTGGTCCCGAATGATGCAATTATTAAAAATAAGGCTGTCGTGAGTCGCTCCGCCATATGTTGCATCTACATGTATTATGTTCAAATCTGCATCTGTGAACTGCAAAAAGAATTATTTTACAACTATTTTTATGTGGCTGTTCTAATGAATGTTAAAAAAAATATAGGTACTAGCAGCGTCTTGTGATTTATACTGCTTCGTTAATGATCCTATGGAATTGGTCCAAATTTCATTAAATCGATTTTCTGTGGTTCAAGTGCGAAAGCGTATACAGACATTATTATATCAGGCTTACCATTTGTACATTTCTTGCATGATATCCTTTGCGACAGTAGTATCGTTCTTCATGGCAAGTTGGTCTCACCATTGTCACAAAAGTCCCATCTACACATCCTATTACCCCAGGAATACTGAATTTCTCATAGAATCTGCAATAAGAAATAAAAAAATCATTAAATATTTTTCATTAACATGATAGGTTTATTTAGGTAGGTACACAAACCTTGTTTTGAGTCTCAGTCTTTCTTCAGAATTTTGGGGAAATCTTATGTATTTTTTTACTATACTTGGATGGCTTAGGGCTTCTATGACCTCGTGGATACTACGAGATGCTGATGGCTGCGACACAAACGAATTTATGTGTTTTCCACATATCCTTTGATAGCTCCCAGTCGCAAAGAAAGAAAGTGCACATAACAACTGAAAAAAATTAATGAAATTTCTTGAAACTATCAAAATAAAAGGTACTTAATCTGATAAGGAAACCATCCATAATTAAAGTCGGTTAATAACTCAAAACGTTTTTAAAGAAACCGTAAGGGAGAGAAACTTTGGACTTTAACATAGGGTACCTACCACTTGAAAGGGTGACATCATAAAAAATAATCGGGGATTAGATGACGTTATCGTTAGTGGTTCTATGTTCTATGCGAGGAAGTTATGTTACCTACCTACATAATGGAATGTTTTACAGAGTTATGGGAAAGTTATCCCAATATTCACACGGGATCGGGACTTCCGCAGATGAAATCACGGGACCGATGACTATTGTAACAGTAACTTTTCATGACATTATGAATACACATATAAAGCACTTAGATACATACCTTGACTCTAGCAGTTAATCCTCTTCGTCGACGTTGAGGTTTTTTAACTAAAACTTTAATGTCTTCCATCACTTGAGAAACTAGTTCTTCCGATAAACGGTAGCATTCAACAAAATTTTTATTTCGATTAATAATTTGCATGTCCCGAATGCTGGTACTTTGCCGGCGACTTTCTATTATATCCACAGCATTAGCTTCTCGTATTATAGCACTTAATATAAAATAACGCGCCATTTTAGTAAAAAAATATATAAAATTTGTATCAAATTTGTTCCACAACCACTAACTCACTCACGAACTCGGCACCTAATAGGCGAGTGAATTGCTGACAGGTGAATTCGTATTTGTAAATACTCGAACTCGACGTTCGAGGTGTAAAATTACCTTACAGAATGCCGAATTCATACTATAAACGTCAAAATCACAGACATGTATATTTAAGTAGACAACGCAAGTACCGCGATCTGTATGAAAACCAAGCGTGTCATATTTTTTGTACTGACCTTGACGCGTTATGACGTCACGAGCGCTTTTTAGTGATGTTAATTTCATTTTACGCTAAATCGATTAGGCCGCCACTCGCGCGGCGATTCTAGTATCGTCCTATCCCATCGAAGTAAATCGAAAGAAATCAGATCAAACTAGATCTATGTCTAAGAGGTAGTCAAATAAATGAATCGTAATCGATTACTAAATCGATTCAAGACAGAAAAATGATAATTACCATAGACAGAGGGATGATAAAATAAAGTTATAAACCTTTTAATATTCTAACAAGTAAACTAATGTGTTTTAGCTTTTTCTTACATATGCCCATTGAGTTACCATGTACTACGTACTAGAGAGGCCATCGAAAGAAAGTAATGAAACTGTCAATCAATCAATCTTTATGTCCCGTTGCATCGATCCATTTTCCTTTTATGTTCGGGTTACTTGGAAAACTGAAAAAACAAACATAGTCTAAGCAATAAGGAGTTTTCTTAAAAAACTCCCAAGATGACACTTTATAACTAATGGCGTCCATGTCATAATATTTATTTTTAGTACCTTTGTATTAAAATACTTAAAAGTTCTAGGTCAAGTCGTATTAAATGACAAAAAAAATCTATGCCTTTTTTTCTGAAAAATTGCTCCTTCAAATTATCATTTTTCTGTTCGATTATAAAATCGATTAGAATCGAGAACTGTTGCATCAAATGAACATCACTAACCACAAAATTGGACAGAAAAATGAGAACAGAAAAATGAGAAGACGCTATTCATTGCTTGTTATCATACGACGCGATCTTTACCGTGCCAAGTAAAAGCCGCAATGTATTCCGAATCATTTCGTATGATTTGGTATCCGTGTTTGTCACGATCGTTTTCCACAGATATTCTTTATTTGATTTTAAAATAAATAGTGCATATTCTGATTAGAAAATTACTTACCGGTGGAAGGAAACATCTATGCTAACTCGGCCACTCACAGCTGTGGAGTTTCTACAGTTTATAACGGCGCAATTCGGCATTTTACTTTATTCAGCTTCACGTCTTTCCTTGGCGAACTGCAAGCGCGGACTGAGTGTAGGCCAGCGTCAAGTAAGTTTCATAAACTTAGTTTGGACACGGGAAGTACATACACTCGCTTAGTCTATCTTGATACATGTCTGTGGTCAAAATACTCACTTAGCACAGTTCGCCTCGTCGCCGCTCTCGACGATGTGGCGCCACTAGTACTGTCGAGTTTTACAGAATACGAAATCGAAAACTCACCGCGGATTCCGCGTTCGAGTTTTTATAATAACCTTACAGAATAGCACTGCAGATTCCATTGGCGCAACGTAATTTTAAGTTTTCATTTTATATTCAATTAGCTTTATAGTTATTAATTGTTAAGACTTGCATCGAGCAAGACGTATTGTAATAAGTTTATATTAAAGTATTTCTAAGTGAATTCGTAGTTTTTTTTGGGGCCTCCGGCTGTCTGAAACATAATTTGTGTAATTGTTTATTTATTCTGAATCTTTAAGTTTATTGATTTTTATCCTTTACATAAGCTGTATTTAATAAAAAATGTTTAAAACTCGAATTTTCGAAATTTTTGATTTATAAGTTCTATGTAACGTTTTATAATTAAGTTATGGTATAATTAAATGTAGATTTCACTTTTGTACAGCTTAGACATTTTTCTGTATGGATACAGTGCCTTTCGATTTGAAGTTGGATAACATTTCATTTTATAGGTACTATTATAAAATTAAGAGCATGAAAGAAAAAAAAAAGCATTTCTTCATAATGCTATTGTTACCACAAAAAATATTTTCTTAATCGCAAATTTTAAGAGAAAATAAATTAAAATTAAAATTGATGTGGCGACGTTATACATACAGACGTTAGAACAAAGTCCACCATAAGAATGACGTCATTTAGGAATAAGACGATTTTTAAACATTAATAAAAACCTAAATATTTTCAAAAAGTAAAAATTACTGTTAGTTTTTATCTAGTTTTAATTAAAATAAAAATAAAAACAAGTAGCAAAAAATTTTGAAATGTTGTAATTTTGGAGCACCCTGTAAAGTCTGTATTTGTATGAACATAAGTGGAGATCGCGTCCACTTATTTTCATGCGTAAACGATGATATTCATACTCAACAGATAACTTGGATTAACAAATAGGATAGGTTATATCCCGTAAATCCCACGGGAACGGGAACTATTTATTTATTGCACGCCTCATAAGCGAAGCGTTGAGGTGGGTACTACTGTCACTTCGCGCAAAACATCTGATTTTTCAAACTTAAAATGTCTTTATGTATCATACATTGCACTTGTAAGATAATAAATACACACACATATTAAGAAAAAAACACTATTTTTAACATTCATGATATTTTTGATGTCATTTTTGTTATTTAAACTAGTTAAAAAACAGTTTAAAAAAGTTCTGTCTTGGACGTCCGTGTGTCTGTATGTGCGGAGGATTTTCTTGTTAACACGATAGCGACCGAAATACTTTACTAATCGAGTCTTTTTTTTTCTCTTACGCTTGAGTATGCTCAGGAATAGAACCCTTTCATTTTTCAGGGTCTGATTCGATGTGGTTTAATTGTTATTAAATAAACAAAAATAATAATTAATAAATAATTATTAAAAAAAAATTATGAGGCGTGCACTTTTGGATTTTCCAAACTTTTTTCGTTTATTTCTATCTGAATAACCTATCAAAAGTAACATTCAATTGTGTAAATTTTATTTATTACGGATTCAACATCAAACAACTCTACGGTAAGTATCAAGGTGCGTATTAACTATAGAGCTATTATTTATTACCTTACCTATATGTTATAGCTAATTACTGCTGGGCGCTGCAGCTGGCTGCGATTTCGTCCATGTATCTACTGAAAGGTTTCATGACATAATATGAGCACAGGGGAATAAAATAAAAAGACCAGTATGTACATCCAAAAATATTTATTTCAATGATTACAAATTATCCTTAATCTAATTTTGAAAATCTAACACTGAATTAGATTCCTTACAATATTATTCAAATTAATAACAAAATAACGTATTTTACGACAAATTAATATTGAACTAATTATGTAGTTAAAACACGAAAGCGCATTACCTTATTATACCAGCTGCATTAACCAAAAATTTTATATGATAATAAGTATAATATTTTCAACTGATATCAAAATGTACGAAAAATAGTACATAATAAGTAATTGAACTGAGAACATAATTTAATATTCACACAAAGCTGTATTGTTTCGATATACGTTGTTTTTATTGTAAACTGCATTACATATTTTGATAAAAAAATACTGTAAAACAACAGATGATGAAATTTTCAAAATGAAAAAAAAAATACAAATTTGCCGCGCAATCGACATTTGACAGCTCTACGACTGAATGAGGCGGTTAAAAAAGTTTGTATAATATTAATAGAAATAATTATCGAGATTTAAATTGCTCTACACAAGATTTATTTTGTTTGTTTTATTACTATACTTCTTAAAGACACAATTAACTCGTACTCGTAATACGATACCTTGGAGTTGGAGCGAAAATATTGTTTGTAATAATTTGGCTAGGAAAATACAACAAATCAAAAACACTATTTACTATGGAAAAAAAACCAGGAAGGTGAAAAACATATATTTACGATTTCGATGCACTCGACTTTTAGTAAAATAATAGGTAGGTAAAAATATTATTATGGTTTTGATCACAGACATATCTGTGGTTTTGATTTTAGCTACTAGTATCAGAAAGCTGCGTGTTCAATGCACGTCGGGGTCACACAACTGTGGAGGATACAGTAGACAATATACCTAATGAAGTTTTTCATCTTTTTATTTTACTGCAAATACAAAATAAAAATTAAACAATGGTAATGTAAATTCTAAACAAACTACTACCAAAATACAATTAGAACAAAAATCATTTGACTGGTTGATTTCACCCAGAGGCCAGAGGCGGCTCGTGACAAAATTGTATGGGTGTTCACTTGAAATAAAACAACGAAAATACAATAGCGTAGCGGGATAATTTATTACAAAAAAAAATGAGCACCACATTTTATAAATGTCTATAACACTAAAAATTACAAAGTACAGGCTATTTCAAAACGAATTCAATGATTATCAATAATTAGTAAATCACCGAATTTGCATTCGCGAGCGTACCTACGCGTAGGTATCCATAGTGTTTGTTTATACTAAAGGAATGGCAACGTCGCAATTGCTGCTGTCATGCGATGCGGCAACGTTGCGTGAGACTCAAAACGCTACCTGCTACGGTATGAACGATTGTTATAAAAATAAAAGTTATACATATTTGTTGGCGTAAACTATTTTATTCATCATTAATTTTGGAAAATAAATAATGTCAAAATTGATTACAATAAAACGCAGTTTTATTTTATTACATTACAGGTAAATTAGCTTGGAGAAATTTTTGCGTTTGTAGTAGTGTATGGTCAGCAAATAAAAAAAAACAACATTTTATTTTTAGTTTTTATTCAAGTATATAATATTAGTATTATTAATATTTTATTAGTTCCAAACATTACAAGCAGTGCCGATTTTTACTTCAGTGAAGACGTGTATGAATTAGGTGTTCTCCGGCCAAAAATGTAAACCACGGTAAAAGTGAAACTGTTCGAACGGTTCCGAACACTGCTTTGTGTAGCGCATGTCGCGTGACGGTCGGCTGCCGAGTAGGTATACCTACTCGGCAGCCGCGATACACGCGACATGCGCTACACAGACCAAAAAGTTTGAGACGATGTAATAAAAGTTTCACTTTAATAACAAACAATAACAACAATAACAAACAATAACAACAATCAACAAATACAAAATTTAACAATTAAACTACGTAATAATTATAATTTTCGAATGAAATGTGTGCTTTATGTTCTAACGGTACCAAGCGACTGACGCCGGACTGCACGAGGCACCTGCGGACAGCGTAAACTGGTTTATTCTGGTTTTGTGCGTGTTTCCACTTTCCACTATCAAGTGACGATTTATTTATTTGTTTTGTTTCGTAATTATTATGGTCAAATATTAATTACGAAACAAATTATTATGAACAAGATATTTTATTGTTTCACGGTATTCGCCTTGTCATTGGCTCAAGGACGTAAAATTGAATGATATATTATTTTTTTTATAAAGTCAAAACCATTTTCTTTAAAACATAAATCAGAGTATTGCTAGGGATAAGTATAAAATTAAATAGTAATGTTAGGATATCGAAACATTTTTGTATAGGCTAGAACGATATAATGGAAACGCGCTCTAAGATCTGAGTAATATACACACCACTACATATGCAAAAATTTCTCGAGACTAATTTCACTGTACACTATTGTTTTTTTTTATCAAAACATGTATGTATTTGAGTAGTTAGCAGCATATAATATTCTGAATTTCTGATCCATGCCTATTCACTCAAAACTAATAACACTAATGATTTGTAACAGTAAATTATTTCAATAGGTATTTGAACATTTCATAACCAACAAGTAAGAATAATTCGTACCTATACAAGATACAATAACAAATCTAATACACTATTTATTATTTTATTATATTTCATTATGTGAAAATAACCAGGAAGGTGAAAAACATATTTGGGCATTTTCACAAAAATGTATACCCCCCTGATTTTCAACTGTCCCTCGAATTCATTAAATTCTATATAATGAAGTAGTTGCCAGAATTATTTATATATGTTATCAAAGTGATTATACGTATACAATATTTTGTTTTTTTAACAAAAACTATGACAAAATCTAAAATAAAGTTAAGTTAATTATAAATAACAATCGAAAAATGGGTAATTTTACGCTGTCCCCTGCTTACTCTTACGCGTTTATTACATTATTTCTTAACTTTTTTGTAAGAAAGGTACCATCTTTTAAGGTTTTATTTGGTCCAGGATAATCAGTTACTGTGATAATAGTTAAAATATAATAACCTTATATAACAAAATAAAAGATAAAAAAATCAAAAAGAAAATCAAAAAAATTGTCCTTCCCGGAACATTCAGTTGTGTCACCGATTTTCTAAAAAGAAAATTACTGTGGTTCAATTAATTTTGCATTACTGTCAACACCATAGCTACTGCTATGCAACTTATCAGGTTAGAAGCCGTCAGGGTCAAAAAACTGCTTAGAAGGAGTGCACGCGTGTTTGCAAGCCGCAGGGACCAAATTCTTCATTCAGGTATGTGACCATATTTTGGCTTATTTCTATCTATTTATCTTGTAGTATTTAGTTAATTTTGTTTTAAATGTTTTATATGTAAGTTGATCAAAAGTTTTGATGAATATAAGTGTTGTGGTTATATTTTAAACCGTTTTTATTACTAGAGGATTATCAAATGTGACTTCCGCTGTGTGACTATTTGAGCGGTCACATATACGCTGAACGAAAAGTCACAACATGCCTGAACACATAAAGCAATGTTTACATGGCGATTTTCTTGAGCTATAAAAATATTTTTCTAAGACATTTTTGACTGAGTAGGAAACTACGGCAAAAAGTAGATTTCAAAAATAAAAATTATTTCTCCATACAAATCGCAACAGCTGATTGATCATTTTGCATGAGGAAGTAAAATTTTTTTTTGAGGAAAAAAAAAGAAGCATTATGCAGAAAAAGAAACAAAATAAGCCAGCAGAACTAAGAATCTAGACAATGTGCCTTGTATAACAACGAAAGATAATAATGGAACAAAAATTAATTTTTTTCACGATATTTTTCATTGGTTTTTTTTTTATTTACAGATTAACCTTCGTGTTTGCAGCGTCCACTGAAACAAGATTTTTTTTATCAAATATGGTGATTGAGATTATTTAAGGTTAATAATAAACGAATCACGAAGACTGATTATCGACTGATTAATTTGATTAGTGCCAATATAAAACATAAAAGAGACTTCTTATTCTTGAATCTTGATAGTAATTTACCCTTTAGATAAATAATAATAATGTGATGGCTTAAGCCCGAACTGATTGTGATAATTTAGTTTGAAGTTAAGTTAAGTTTATAATTATATTTATTATGTGTGCCTGCGTACTTTTTTTTCGCCATGTAAACGCACCCTTTCCCTTTTTAGGTATTCGGTTGTGTGACTGTCCCTATATTACGGAGCTGAATTTTTTAAATATTTCAGTAGATTTTACATTTAATGCCCTTCAAATCAGTCTCTTTAATGGAGAATAATACATAAGTGTAATATTTGTTGCCTTTTCTCTAAAAAAGTATCTAACATTTTAAATGTAAAGATAATAATGACAGTTGAAGTACCAGAGTCACAATACTGAATATATTAATGTTTTTTTTAATTAGCTTAGATCCAAAAGTTGGGAATAGTGAGTGTTTAAAATATACAAAATAACGATTTTAAGTTAATAAATAAACAATATCTAAAAATTCTTATATTTTGCACTGTTTTTCCAGCTACTGAATATAGTCACACAACTGATATAAAATTGCGAGACTTTCCATTGTGTCCTATTATTTTTACAGTTTTCTCATTTTAAACCCATCATATTATATGTTTTCTTGAAGTATATTGAATTTCCGTTTTAAAGAGACCAAAAAAAGTTTAAAATATAATACTATCAAAAAAAATATATTTTTCAAGGAGGGGGTACATTTTTGTGAAAATGCCCATTTACGAAAACAAAGTAACATATGGTTTTGCTATTAGCTATCAGGAAAAAAAATCGTATTGGAACAAAAGAAGGATTGTAACTGAATTAGGTAATTAGGTATGTTTGTTTCTGGGTGCACCGTTTTCGACGACGCGACGGCCGACGCGTGACGTAAACAGAGTAGGTACCTACTTTGCTAAAACAAACTAAGTAATAAAATTGTGTGTCTGTCTGAAAATTCGCTAAAGCATATTTTACCAATGTTTGCAAGTTTGTGATTACTTTGATAGTTTATCGATTTATAATAATTGTATACTTATATCATTGTTTAAAAATATTCAAACACAATATGATATAGGTACTGATTTATCACTGGTTTCAGTGATGAACTGATGAGTCAATGTTAGCCACAATACTAATCACTTTCGTCATACATGTGTATGAACTATGATTGATGTGATTTGCAATGTGGTGAAATTTCATAAAAATCACGGGCCAATTTTTTGTTTTGAATCCCACCGAAAATACATATACATGTAAAGAAACTTCATTTCTTTGTATAGTTTAAGTAGTGGATTTGAATTTTGCCGCTCGGCATAGATAATATAACATTAGTGAGACATACCTTCGACAGAGGTCGCGACTCGCGAGAGAACTATAATGGCGAACGACGCCAAATAAAATTGTAATGTGTTAATTTAAAATTATTGTGTAATCTTTGATCTGTTTAAATTGTGTGCTTAAGTTAAATTAAACTTTAAATGTCGTTTCTTTTGTTTTCAGGTTAGTAATTTCTTTTCTCATTTTAGTAACATTAACAATGTAAAAGTTATGTTTGTTAAATGTGCGAATATTAAAGTCTCAACTTTTGTTTTCAGAAGAAACACATCGTTTAATTTAAACTCCCTTATAAAACGACATTTCTAGTTATGAAAATGGATAAACTACGATTCCAATTCGCAGTTTTAGCGGGATCAGATGGAAAATCCAATGTGGTGTGCATAACCTCAATCGAGACTACGGATGGACGCATTTTTAATATTCCAGATGATTTAAAACCTGCAAGTAAGCACACTAGTTTAATATCTTCGGACGTATTCACTAAAATAAAAAACTCATTAAAAAAAAGACATCAGACACGTGCAGTGTGGATACCTTTAAATACAGATTTGAGGAACATATATTTAGACGAAGGCGAAAATTTACAGTTTGGTGACCAGTATTTGGAAGAAATTACAAGAGAAACCGTACCTTTACTGAGTAATAATAAAAACACCACAACAGAAAATAAGAATATTAGTAAAGTAGCTGAACGATTCATGATAGAAAAATTTTCAAATAAAAATTCGAATGTAAATCAGTGGATAACTGTATTTGAGAGTGAATGTGAGAGATTTGAGATTTTAGAAGATAAAGAGAAGATTGAGATATTGAAATATTTATTAGAGAAACAATGTATAGATTGGTATACCAGTATGTTGATAAAACTAACTGTGAATTCAAACTGGATAGAATGGAAAGAAAATTTGTGTGAAACATACGGAAATAAAGGTTGGACTCAAGAGAAATATGCATTTAACTTCAAATATCAAGCTGGATCACTACTGGAATATGCAACTAAAAAGGAAAGACTGTTATTAGAAGTAAACAGGGATATTGACACTCAAACAATGATTAGTCTTATTGTTATGGGATTACCGGAATACATTATGGATAAAATTGACAAAAAAACTGTAAAATCAACTGCCGCACTATATAATGAAATAGGTAAATATGAAAATTTAACAACCAAAAAAAACTACTATAAAACAAAAAGATATTATGATACTAAAGAAATAACAAAACCATATATTGAAAAAATAACAAAACCATGTAAGATTTGTGAAGGTTTAAATAAAGGCGTCAGATATCATCATGAAGATAAGTGTTGGTTTAAACATCCCGGTAAGACATACAACAGTAAAGCTGTAAATAATTCAGTGATAGAGGTGGAATTAAATAACAATGATACAAAAAACGAATAATAACACCATTAATTAAAGTCAAACTAATATTAAATGGAAAATTAGAAGTGTTCGGTATATATGACTCCGGTTCTAATGTATCAATAATTAATTCCAAATTATTAAGGGTGAAAGAAAGTGAAAATATTTTAAATAAGGATAACCTAGTTACAATTAATGGTGTTAAAAAGACTAATGGTTTGACAACAATAAGAATAAAAATTTTAAAAATTGAAGAAAATGTTGATGTTTATATTGTCGACAGCAAAGAGTTTAAATATGATTTTTTAATTGGTCTGGACCTTATTAAGAAGTTTAAACTGATTCAAAATGAGGATTTGGAAATAACACAAAAAACTGAAGAAAAAAATGTTACAAATGAAAATAAAGAAATAAAAAAAGAAGATACGTCATGTGAAAAAGTTTCAATAAATTTTAATGAGCACATATTGGAAGAAAATTTCAAAATAAACATGGGCAATTTAAATAATCAACAGAAAAAAAAGATCTATGAATTGATTGACAACTATAGATCCATCTTTGCGAAAGACAAATATGATGTTGGCACTGTCAAAGAATATGAGGCACGTATTGATTTACTCATGGACAAATATTGCAGTAAAAGACCTTACAGATGTTCAGTTCAAGATAAAATAGAAATAGAACAGCAAATAGCAAAATTACTTGACAAAAATATTATTGAAGAATCTTATAGTCCATTTGCAGCACCAGTAACACTAGCCTTTAAAAAGGAAGACAACAAAAGATCAAGACTTTGCATAGATTTTAGAGACCTAAATAAAATAGTAGTACCCCAGGCTCAACCGTTTCCATTAATAGAAGACCTTGTAATAAAAACAAGAAATTCAAACTATTTTTCTACACTGGACATAAATTCCGCTTTTTGGTCAATTCCTTTAAGGATTGAAGACAGACACAAGACTGCCTTTGTAACACAAGACGGGCATTATCAGTGGACATGCCTACCATTTGGACTAAAGACATCGCCAGCTATTTTCCAAAGAATACTCGGTAATATTTTAAGGAAACATAAGCTTACTGACTTTGCTGTTAACTATATTGACGATATACTTATATTCTCTAAAAGTTTTTCTGAGCATGTTCATCATTTAACAGTATTATTGGAAGCTATTAAAAAAGAAGGTTTTAGACTTAAATTTACAAAATGTATGTTCGCTTCTGACTCCGTTAAATATCTTGGTCATATTATACAAAAAAATACTATTAGCCCCTTACGGGATAATTTAATTTCAATAAAAGATTTTCCTGTACCAACCTGTCAGAAAAATATAAGACAGTTTTTAGGAAAAATTAATTTCTATCATGAATATATACCAAACAGATCAATGATTTTGGATCCTCTTCACAACTTACTTCGTAAAAATCAGACTTTTACTTGGTCTTCAGATTGCCAAAAATCTTTTGAGGCTATAAAACAATTATTGTGCTCAAAACCAATTTTAGAAATATTTGATAAGAACTTACCAATTAATATTTATACAGACGCTTCCTTGGAAGGTATAGGAGCTGTATTGAAACAAATACAACCAAATGGAATTGAAAAACCAGTTGCATATTTTTCCAAAAAATTAAACAAAGTCCAAAAGAAAAAAAAAGCAATATACTTAGAATGTTTAGCAATCAAAGAAGCTATAAAATATTGGCAGTTCTGGCTAATTGGCAAATCATTTACAGTATATACAGACCATAAACCTTTAGAAAATTTAAATATTAGATCAAGGACAGATGATGAGTTGGGAGATTTAACTTATTATTTATCACAATATGATTTCAAAATCAAATACACTCCAGGAAGAGAAAATATTGAAGCGGATTGTTTAAGTAGGAATCCTGTATTAAATGCAAATGAAAACTTAGATGATACATTAAAAATAGTAAATTTGATAAAATTAAATGATATTATTTTGGACCAAGAAAAAAATGAAGAGTTACAAAATAAAAAAAACAGTTTAATATTAAAAAACAATGTCTATTACAAAAAGTTTAAAAATTATGAAAAGATAATTTTATCTGAAAAATTCAGTAAACAATTGATTCAAAATGTCCATAAAAACATGTGTCACATTGGTGTAAGACAAATGCTTAACACAATAAGTCCATTATATTCAGCAAAAAATATCACAACAAATATAAAACTACATTGTAAAAATTGTGAGACTTGTATTAGGAATAAAACAAGAGGGCAAGAAAAATATGGTTTAATGTCACAATTAGGCCCTGCTACCAGACCTTTTGAGATAGTCTCAATCGACACAATTGGAGGCTTTGGAGGCAAACGATCCACAAAAAAATACTTACATCTTCTTGTGGACCATTTCACAAGATATGCTTTTATTATTACATCAAAGACACAAAATGCTAATGATTTTATGAAATTAATAAATAAGGCAACAGACTCAGACACAATTGGGATGCTCTTCTCTGATCAGTACCCAGGAATCAACTCAAAAGAATTCAAAAATTACTTAAAGGAAAAATCAATACCAATAATATTCACTGCAGTAAATGCTCCATTTTCCAATGGTTTAAATGAAAGATTGAATCAAACTCTAGTAAATAAAATTAGATGTAAAGTTAATGAAAATAATTATAAAAAAGCATGGACAACGATTGCTCATGACTGTGTTGATAAATATAATAAAACAAAACATTCAGTCACAGGGTTTTCTCCTAAATATCTATTAGAAGGCACAAATATATCCTGTTTGCCAAATGAACTTAAACATAGTATCTCAGAAGAAGATTTGCTCAGAGATAGGAAAATAGCATTCATAAATAGTTTAAAATCTCATAATTACAACAAAAAAATATTTGATAAACATAGAGCTAAATTTGATTTCCAAGTAGAAGATATGGTATATGTTGAGAATGGTAGTAAATTAAACAGAAACAAATTAGATGAATTGAGAATTGGTCCGTTTAAAATTATTGAAAAGATTTCAAATTCTATTTATAGAATTAATACTGGCCATAAAAAGGCAGAGTCGAACCTCTTTCATATAACGAAACTAATTCCTTTGTCTTTAAAGTAGAATAATAAAAAATGTACCTATTTTATACTTACTGAAAACTGTTAAACTAAAATTATAGTATGTATGTAGTATTAAGAGTTAGATGAAGCTATGTTATGTTATATTATTTGTATTCAAGCATTTGAATTAGAATATTTTAGTTTTGTGTAAATTATATTGCAAAATATGCTCTTTGGGGGGGAGATGTAAAGAAACTTCATTTCTTTGTATAGTTTAAGTAGTGGATTTGAATTTTGCCGCTCGGCATAGATAATATAACATTAGTGAGACATACCTTCGACAGAGGTCGCGACTCGCGAGAGAACTATAATGGCGAACGACGCCAAATAAAATTGTAATGTGTTAATTTAAAATTATTGTGTAATCTTTGATCTGTTTAAATTGTGTGCTTAAGTTAAATTAAACTTTAAATGTCGTTTCTTTTGTTTTCAGGTTAGTAATTTCTTTTCTCATTTTAGTAACATTAACAATGTAAAAGTTATGTTTGTTAAATGTGCGAATATTAAAGTCTCAACTTTTGTTTTCAGAAGAAACACATCGTTTAATTTAAACTCCCTTATATACATATTACTAATTGCGTTATTAGAATAATTAATGACTATACCCACGATCAATTATTACAATTTACAATATAGTCTCAAATGCATACTAGAGAAATATTGCAATTTGAATCAAAAAATGCATAGCATACAAAAATAAATTCACAACACAAGAAATTCCGCGCGCAAATCATAGCGCGTGTCAATGAAATCAAGAATGTAATTTTATATCAAGCCGACGACGACGCCGAACTAAAGTACCTACAGTACCATTTACCTTCAGTGTACAATACAGTTTACAGACCTACGACGGACGAACAATAATGAGTAATAAATTGTTTACAAAAAAAAACATAGTTTCTAAGGTCATTAGTTTTATTTTATTTTATTGTTATTTTCTTTGAACGATTGGAAATGAAATTACTCAATTATTACACATAGAACTTTGATTTATTAGAATTATGCGAATTATGTATAAGATAACGAACGCGAATGCACGACATCTAGCGCGTCAATGTCTAAACATCGCCATTCGTTTAGACATTGACGCGCTAGATGTCGTGCTTTATGTCGTGTTTCGCTTGGCAAAAGTCACGCACACTACTGTAGAAGTGTCAAATTTTGCCGGTATTTCACTGTTGTTTTTCTAAGTAAATAATGTAAGTTATTGATTAAAAAGGTCGAACGCGGACACATTTCATTGTAGAGAAGTGATAAAATGATTAGTTTTAAAGAAATAGTGTCTGTGTTAAGTGTTTAGTCGTCATCAAAAATGTATGGAGGGACGGTCGGAACATCCACCTTAAACAAGAATTATTTCATATAGGTTTTCTATTCAAGAACTGCTCTTACCAATTCAAGATCCTTGGCATCTTGTGGATGTGGATAACCTGAGCATGATGGTTGATCAGTAGTATTTGATATGTCAATTAAGGCAAATTGAGATGGATGGTCTGCCTGAAAGAGATAAAAATGTTACTTATAACATTGGATATGGTCCCAAGTAATAATAAATAGATTGCTACAGAAACATGGACTCAATGTTTGGTAAATTGTAAAACTTTTAGTATTTTTTTTATTAAAAGCATTTATTGAACAAACATAGTGTATTATACTTATGGATAGTGTAGCTTTCCAACAACGAAAGAATTAAAAAAATTGGACCAGTACAACAGTAGGACAACTAAAAAAATAACTCAGTAGGTTTTAAGTACCAGTCATCACACCACTTGTCTCATGACACTCTAGGTCTCTAGAGCATATCAGTCAAAAAAGATATTGTGAAGCTTAAGTAAATGAATCCTTAGACACTATCGGAAATTTAAGAACAATTATAATCTTTTTTCCATTAAAATAATATCCTGGTTTTATTATATCGTAATATTGTCTTAATTCTAACTCTAAAATTCTATCCTTACCATATATAGTATTTAATTTTATTAATATATCCTTTAACACATTTGAACTTAACATAGAATGATGTGTTGAGGACGTACGAATGAAAGCTAATGTATTTTCAATTCTAACCAATTCTTGCAATATATCATCTACATTTTCTGTCATTATGCTAAGGATTTGGGCAAATTTAGCATATTTTATCAAACGGGATATTTGTATCCTGGAATCAGATAAATTTAAAGTCAATAACGTTCAAGATAGAATTCGAGGACAACCACTGAAAATAAGTAATATCGACTTAAATGAAATACACTTCAACCACAGCCCTGAAAATCATGTAAAGTTGAATTCAATAAATTTGGAAGATCTGCATAAGATTCATACTAAGGTACTGATGCAAGCACCGATTGAACTAGAAAAGAATACATCGACGATATACCATACCACTGTCCCAATTTATACATTCCTTTTGGGCACTTTGCTACTTTTCGCAACTTACAAAGTAATCCGTTATAAGAACGTTACGTGCTGGAAGAATCAAGACGACCCTAATACAAAGACGGAAGATCAAGACAGTCAAAATTGTACCGAATCTTCGCCAGGACCACAGTTTCCAGCAACATTTTATCACACCGTGCTCAAATAGTTGCTGGTCTTCGGGGGGAGGAGTTACGCCAACGGATCCCCAAGACATTGCTGCGTCGACGTTTCTCACGGGAACGTATTGTACGGACGTAGCAGCTAGGCTATTCTGTAAAAAACGCGCCCGAACTCGCATCTCACCTGAGTGAGTCGACTCACTTCACTTTCGAACGTTCGAGTTTTTGGTTTCGCATTCTGTAAACATCCGCTCGGCAGAGGCGAAGCGAAGTGAGTCTCACTTCGAAACTCACTTGCCTAGTGAAGGGATCTTATAGATTTGAATTTATCGACATTGTTATTATCTTTAAAATGCGGCAATTTAACACATTTTGAAGACATAATAACACTTTAGTATTGTACCGTGGGTGGAATTAAACTAAAATTGCAATTTTACACTGATAAATTCTTTAAAATCAAAATAATTCTAGCGTCACTGAAAAAAAAGGACGCTTGTCTGTGGTTCGTTTGACTTATGTTTATTTCTCAAGTGGTTTTTTGTACCTAATTTTAAAGTGTTTCGTGTTGCATTCTTTCTAAAAGTTATGTTGGAGTTTTGGCTGCATATTACATTCGATGTCCCCGAATTTCATTATTTTGTGTTGTTTAATCGATAGCTGGTAGTGGATTTTCTTAACAAACTGCTTTTCTTTTCCATCAAAAATGCGTAGTTTTTGTGAAAATCGAAATTGAAAATGATATTTTTTAAGGTTATTTTTGTACTAAAAACGCAACTTAAAGTAAAATCTTAAGCCATTATAGTATCAAAATGTCTAATTATCACACTCACACGCATTATTTTTAAATGTATTTACGTACCTATTACTTTATTTACATATTACAATTTATTTTGTCAAAATAGTATTTTAACAATTTAGTATAGCCAAAAATCGTTCCATATTTTGTATTCACAACAAGCCACAGATAACACAGATTAGTTAATATGACGCAGATCACAGATTAGCAATACAAATATACTAGCTTATCATAGAGTATAAATGATACATTTTAATTTTTAATGTTTTTTTTATAGCTCACTTGCTTCAGTTTTAAAAATCGATTAACTTTTACTTTTAGTATTCAAATAGGTAGCGAGGAGCGAAGCGACGAGCGTGTTAGGTTAACTGTTGAACTGCCGCACGAGCCGAGCGAGCGAAGCGAGCGTGCCGCGGCAGCGGCCGGCGAGTGCCAGAAGCGACTTTAGGGCGATTCCCACTCAAACAAAAAAAAACTACGTAGGTTTAAACAACCTGTTTGTATTTTATTTATGTATCGTAAAATTTTTGTTATTATCAAATGCTATCTAAATTAAAATTACGAAGTGTCTAGTCGTCCGCTAAACGGATGAATAAAATAAATTAGTCGTCCGATTACCGGATGAATAAAATAATTTAATCGTCCGATTATTCGGATTACTAGATAACCTTTTAACACTAAAGCTAGTTGGGTTGGACTAAAGCAAAGGGGGCTCAGGACTTAGAAAATTTTTGATGGAGTTGGTGTCATTATAACACCTATTTATTATTGTTTTATCGTAAAGATTACGCTAATATAAGCATGTTTTATAGGAACAACTTTTCTCTAAAATCAAAAATGGCCGAGATATTCGCCCTCAATTCGTTAGGTTAGGTTTAGGTTAGGTTAGGTTAGGTTTCTTAAAAAAAAAACTACACAGAAATAGGAGCCCCGCGAAGCGGGGCTCCGTCGACGCGCAAAAAAAATCAAGTTTAGGTTAGGTTAGCCGTTAGGTTAGGTTAGGTTAGGTTTCTTAAAAAAAAAACTACACAGAAACAGGAGCCCCGCGAAGCGGGGCTCCGTCGACGCGCAAAAAAAAATCAAGTTTAGGTTAGGTTAGCCGTTAGGTTAGGTTAGGTTAGGTTTCTTAAAAAAAAAACTACACAGAAATAGGAGCCCCGCGAAGCGGGGCTCCGTCGACGCGCAAAAAAAATCAAATACCTACGTGTGCCCTCCTCCCCCCTCTCCTCCCCCCACAAAAAACCTATAATACGTGCGGCAGTTCTCTAAAGAATTATTATTTTATTCATCCGGTAATCGGACAACTAATTTATTTTATTCATCCGTTTAGCGGACGACTAGCGCTGTCCTTAAAATTATTTTTGACAAATTCATTTTAAAAATCACTTTCGAATTATATTTATTATCTACAATTGTGAACGCGTCATAATATAACATTTATTATCTATAATGGCATGTCGTAAATACGTGGTAAATACAAACTTACATTTTCCAGGTAATATAATTTAAGAAATTGTTATAAATAAATTAATAATACGGCATTATATTTAAAAATATTGCCTGTGTGCGAGATTACTAGAAGTTTTAATACGACAATGGTATAAAAGTGTCGTTTTTAGTACAAAAATAACCTTAAAAAAAATAATTTTCATTTTCGATTTTCACAAAAACTACGCATTTTTGTTGGAAAAGAAAAGCAGTTTGTTAAGAAAATCCACTACCAGCTATCGATTAAACAGCACAAAATAATGAAATTCGAGGACATCGAATCAAATATTTAACCGGAGTTTTAGTTAATGTTTCAGTTTGGCTTTATTAAGTTGTTGTGTAATTGCTGTTAAACGTGTTGCATAAATTATTTAAAGGAGAAAACTGCAAAAATAACAACTATGAGGTGAGTAATGTGATTCTTGTATTTAACTAAAATATTATCTTATACAACAAGCTTATTGAAATATTTAACTTAAAATCTTAAACATTGTAGCTCCTCGGAAAGGTCGTCTCATCCCTCCCGTGCCCAAGTAGAGTATCTAGTCGACTATCTTAGCAAACATCCTAGCTTAGCCAAGGGTTTTTCAAAAGTCCCGAGCGCTAGAGACGAAGCTAGAAAAACATGGGAGGAGTTGACTATCAAATTAAATAGCTTGGGAGGCTGCACTAAAACATGGAAACAGTGGACAAAGGTAGGCAATAGGCATATAGAAAACTATTCATCTTATACCGTGTAGGTATCTGGCTTACCTATATATTATTAATAAACTTTTAATTTTGCTTTAGTATTGGTCTGACAAAAAGAGTGCCGTGAAGAAAAAAGCTGCCCTAAGATACCGGGCACGCAATAAGACTGGTGGTGGATGTGAATCGGTGGTGGAGCTTTCAGAGGTGGAGGAGAAAATACTCACATTAATGGGCGGGGAAGGTTTTGCAATTGGTGATAGGCATTTGGAAATTAATCCATTTGAAGTAAGCTATTGTTATCGATTTTGTTGATCCGATACATGTATGTATGTAAAATATAATTATTCAATGTCATGTCATGGAGGGTAGTTTGCGCCTCGAAAGTTAACAGCTGTTTTTAAAAGTTCTGTGAATAATTAATTGTATTTAAAGTATATAAGTTACATTTCACTGTGTAATTGGTGAATTTAGTGGGACATATTTATGTGAAGCAGGTTTGCAAGTAAAAATTGTTTCTTAACTTTACTATTTACGTATTAATCTATCATGAATTGTGCTGCGTGTAAGAAATTTTTAAGGCATGATGAAAAACTTGACTGTACTACCTGTGCGGGGTCTTATCACTACAAGTGTATCAATATTTCCGTCGACTACTTCAAGAAAAATCTTAAAGAATTAAAACGATCGTGGCTTTGTCCTCTCTGTAAGAACGTTACATCTCGACGTAAAGGCGATGAAACACCCGCTAAAGCCCAGTTAGAAAACACTTCTCATGAAACCAGCTCATCATCAAATAGTTCCCCTGTAGTCCCACCTTCCCCATTTACTTACGATCAGTTGAAATCCCTACTTGAAAGTAATATAAGTGCCGCCCTCACTGAGATAAAAAAAGAATTCTCGAACACTATTAACATCTTGCGTGATCAACTGGCTGATTATCAAAACGAGCTGCATACTCACAAGGAGAAAATCCTGGCACTGGAAAACGATAACGTCTCACTGAGGGCCGAATTAAGCACCATACGCGATCAACTTTCTTCCCGGGACACAACTAATCTTAGTGATACCGTTAATGCATTACAATCCGAGTTAAACGAACGTTATCAGCTTGATTTACTCAATGATATAGAAATATCTGGCATTCCCGAAACTAACAACGAGTCCCTGACTCATCTTGTTATCACCACTGCACTAAAACTCGGCATCGAAATCGAAGAACGCGACATCGTATGTGCTTATCGCATAGGGTCTAAACATCGTACTAATGATTCTACGATTTCTACGAATGGCTTGCACCTTGATTCCCGCTCCCCGCGTCCCCGGCTTATCGCTGTAAAACTCACGCGCCGATCAATAAAAAATGATTTTATAAAGCAGGCTCGCATTAAACGCAACTTGACAACAGCTGATCTTGGACTCCCACCTCACCATCAAAAATCAATTTATATTAATGAAAGATTAACTAAATCTAATCGCCTACTTTTCGGTAAACTACGTGAAATGTGTAAGGCACAAAATTGGAGATTTGCCTGGACGAAGGAGGGACGTATATATGCAAGACAAAGTGAAACCACAAAAATTTGTTTATTTCGTAATGAACACGATATTACCCGTGTATTCAGAAACAAAAATGTGCCGTACAATGTTGATAACAAAAATTAGATATAATATTGTATTATTTAATAAGCTTGAGTTTTATATATTTCAATATTTTCTATGTATTTGTAGTGGA
Organism: Colias philodice; assembly: GCF_061535455.1. Classification (NCBI taxonomy): domain Eukaryota; kingdom Metazoa; phylum Arthropoda; class Insecta; order Lepidoptera; family Pieridae; genus Colias; species Colias philodice. The sequence continues at coordinate 449,333 of NC_143117.1, forward strand.
TTGCGCCGTATATTTGAATATGATATTAATCTGTTAATGAACTATTCATTTTCTATCTTGAATTCAATTTCAATACCTAAAATTATGTACTTTATATTGTGGTCAGACCCTTTCTTTGTACTCAACTTTTTTCTAAATAATGTGTTACGTTTAAACTGTATGAACTTATATTATAGTATTGTGAAAATTGTTTTAATTCTTAATTTAATATTACTTTTTGTCGCTATTTTAATTAAACATAAGGTAGATAACTGTGATTGCGTTGTGGTTGTGCGAAACTTGGTATCGTGGTCAGTTATGGCAATATTATATGTTAATTCTATTATTCTGTTTATTTACTTCCTACTCCACGATACAGCTGATAATTCTTCAGGTACCATTTTGGACAATGAACATATAAAAAAATATAAAATCATATCATATTATGAACTTTTAAGAATTTTGGGAATGCTATTGAATAAATTTTATCCTATATCTTTTATCATACACAATCAAATAATATTACTTTATTATTTATATATTACAACATACCTACTACCATATGAGATTATAACATATGCTAACATTATCTTTAATATTATTTTTGTTATTCCTGTTGTATCTAAAAGTATTTATTTTCACAAAACATTATTTATTACCTTAAATTTTTATTATAGTTTACCATACAATTATTCTTATCAATTAAATAATCGCACCCGGGATACGTATGATTTTAAAATTATTGCATTAGGTAGTTACTATTTATTATTTAATTGTTATGGCCAAGTCTACTAGTTTAATTATTGGATTTTTTAATGCGGGTTCTCTGGGTACACGACAGGATGAGTTCCGTGCTGCATTTGATCGCTCACAACCAGATATCTTTGCGATCAATGAGACCTGGCTTCGGGATGGGCAGGAAGCACATGCTCCTTCATTGCCCGGCTTTAATCTCCGTCACCGACCCCGCCCTCCCGAAGTACGCAGTAGGGGTGGAGGTGTAGGGTTCTACGTAAGGCGTGGTATGAGAGCGCGAGACTGTACCATTCCCTCTTCTCCTGCATCTGTCGAACAGATGTGGCTGAGGATGAAGATAAACTCTCGTCGCGTCATTGTCGGCACAGCATACCGCCCGCCATGGCTTAGCGTCGATGTCTTTTTGGACACTTTAACAGACACTATATCTGCATTCAGTGACTACGACTATCTGGTGCTAACTGGTGATTTTAATATAAATCTCATTAACAAACGAGACCCAAATACCGCACGCTTGAATGCATTCTTACAATCTCTGCAATTGGTAAATCATGTCAATGAGCCTACACACTTCACCGATCATAGTCAGTCACTTATTGATGTTGTTTGTACAAATGCTCCTGTAGCTAAAATAAAAGTTGAGCATATCCCAGACCTTGGTGCTCATGCATTTATCACAACAGAATTCAAATTAAGAAAAAACACCTTGTCCCCCAAACACATAATATTTAGACCCTTAAAGGACATAGATATTAATAATTTTAATAAAGCTGTTTCTGTTCTTCCCTGGGATACAATTGTGCGTTTATCCAATGTGAATCAGATGGTAGATGCATTCAATCACTTGATTATAAACTTATTTGACTCATTTGCCCCTATAAAGAAGTCTTTAATAAAAAAAGTGTCGTATCCATGGTTAACTAGTAACGTAAGGTACATGATGAAGTTGAGAGATGAGCAACATTATAAATATCGAAAAACTAACCTTGACGTTCATCTTCAGGACTATAAAAATTTGAAAGGATTAGTGAACACTAGCTTGTTCTATGAAAAGAAAGCCTTCTTCGATCATAACATAAACCAACACAAGAATAACGCTAAACTTCTGTGGAAAAATTTGAAAAGAAATATTATCCCTGATTTTAAATGCACTGGTGAGATCCCGCAACATTTGTGTGACGCCGACGCAATAAATAAACATTTCCTGGATGTTCCCGGTCAAAGTACTGCTGACCCTGTCGACCTTGCTTATTTTAACGAAAATCGTTACTGTGACAGTACTTTTACATTCGAACCCGTTAGTGAAAGCTATGTCGGAAAACTTATTCTGGACATCAAAAGTAATGCAGAAGGAGTTGATGGAATAACCAGGGACATGTTTCTTTTAACACTTCCACATTCTCTTCATGCTTTTACTGAAATTATTAATACATCTCTCTCTTCTTCACTTTTCCCATCGCAGTGGAAGACAGCCCTGGTGCGGCCCATACCAAAAAACAACAATCCCACTGCCCTCAAGGACCTTAGGCCAATCAGTATTCTTCCTTACCTCTCCAAGATCTTAGAGCGAGTTGTCTACAACCAAGTCACTAAGTACTGCGAATCAAATAATATCTTACCGGAGTACCAGTCAGGTTTTAGAAAACTTCGTAGTACCTGTACTGCATTGATTGATGTTGTGGATAACTTGCTCTCTGCATGCGACAATGGCCAGCCATCGATTCTAACTCTGCTTGATTTTTCTAGGGCCTTTGACTGTATAAATATTTCTCTTCTTCTCTCAAAGCTTAATTTCTATGGTTTCAATTCTATTGCTTCATCTTGGTTTGATAGCTATCTTCGCCAACGTCACCAAAGAGTAATGCTGGTTAAAGGTGACGGCAACAGAGATCTTTCTTCGCTTGTGCCTGTCAATAGAGGGGTTCCTCAGGGCTCTATTCTCGGTCCTCTTTTATTTATCATGTACTCGGCAGATATCACCTCTTGCATAAATAACTCCCAATATCATTTATATGCCGATGATTTGCAACTTTACATTCCTATTGATAGAGACCGAATAGAAGAATGCACCAGGAAAATGAATGAGGATTTGGAACGCATATCAGACTGGTCTCATAAAAACTCATTGGTTCTTAATCCATCCAAGTCTAAATATCTTGTTGTTGGGTCTAAGAAGCAAGTCTCTGACTTGGTTAAAGCAGATCCCACCGTTTTTGTAAATTCCACCCCTATAGAGCGGGTTACAATTGCTCGTAACCTGGGCATCGATTTCGACGCTCAGTTAAGGTTCGAAGATTATGTCACTAATTTAGTTAGTAATTGCTTTTATCGACTCAAAGTTCTTTACAATATTCGGCCTTTTCTGAGTGTCGATCTACGAATACGACTGTGCGAAAGCATCGTACTATCTAAATTAAATTATGCTCTCCCTGTTTATGGACCTTGTCTAACGGCAAAAGCACACCGTCTTATTCAGAGGGTCCAAAACTCCTGTGCCAGATTTTGCGTCACAATCCCACCCAGGTCTCACGTCACCCCTTTTCTTAATAGCATAAAGTTTTTAAAAATGAAAGGTCGGCAAGATTTATTATTAGCTTGCCTTTTATTTGATACGATCAATACAAAGCAGCCTGAATATCTGTACACAAAACTATTGTGGCGTAAGTATACTAAAAGAGGTGAAATAAGAAGTGGGACCCAAGAGTTATCAATTCCCCAACATAAAACTACCGCCTTTCGTGGGTCATTTAAATATAATGCGACGAAATGTTGGAACAACATACCACCTCCAATAAAAAAACTCAAGTGCAAATCCAACTTTCGTCGCACTTACAAATCACTACTGCTCAAATTACAATCATCATAATTTTATTTCCTTTGACTATACGTATCCAAACTTATAAATTAACATATTATACATACATATATACCTACCTATATACCTACATATAAATACTGATTTTACTTGACCAAATATATCTATTCTACTGCTTATATATTATTATTATTACACATTTATTATTTCTTTACATTCATAATTAATTATTCTATTTTTATTATACTTATATATACCTACTTGATTGGAGGCGCAAACTATTCATCTGGGTATCTGGCAGAATTATCAGCGTTGTGGAGCTTGCTCCCACAACACTATGCTGAGCCAGGGCCTAATTGCAGCCAGCGCGCAACACAGATAATACATTCGTGTACTTTTTTAACTTGTAAGTGTTGTAAATTCCTTATAATTTTGTGTTATTTTATGTCTGTTTTCCTTTTTTTGTATTGTGTATTATTATGTATGTTCTGTTGGTTGCAATAAATCTTTTGTATTATTATTTGTTATGGGGCAAGTATCTCGCCTCGCGGCGGTGTGAAAAAAAAAAAAAAAAAAAAAAAAAAAAAAAAAAAAAAAAAAAAAAAAAAAAAAAAAAAAAAAAAAAAAAAAAAAAAAAAAAAACTCCGGCTGAGTGGCCAGACGGCCGGAGTCTAGGGCGACTGAGTGAGGAATCTTCGGACTATTCGAGCGTTATCCAGAAGGACTGCCCGCTGTATCCCCACTGTCATGGGCTTTACCGGTAAATCCAACCTCCTTAAATATTGTTTTAAGGAGGCAGGAACCAGCCCATTGGTGGACACAACTATAGGGATTATCTCGGCAGACACACCGTCCCACATCTCGACAACCTCGTGCGCCAGATCCAGATATTTGAGCCGTTTATCTGACTCGGCCTTAACAAGATTGTCGTCATGTGGAATAGTGATGTCTACCAAGAAAATCCTAGAAGTTGCTCGGTCCATCACCACAATATCAGGTCTATTCGCTAGGATAGTCCTGTCTGTGATGATGGGCCGATCCCAGTACAACTTGGCACGGTTATTTTCCAGGACTGGCTCCGGCGCGTACTTGTAGTAAGGCACTTTTCCTTCAAGAAGGCCATACTTCAGAGCGAGCTCTTGGTGGATAATCCTGGCTGCTAGGTTGTGCCTGTGCAAATACTCAGAATTGGCAAGCATGGAACAACCGGAAGTAACATGTCGGAGAGTTTCTCCAGGACGGTGACACATACGACATAAGTCCTGGGTCCCGTCCTTTATGATGTACTTCCGATAATTGTTCGTCTTAACCACCTGATCCTGTATCGCACAGACAAAACCCTCGGTTTCCCCAAAGAGGTCACCGAAACGCAGCCAGTGCACGGAGGACAAGAAATCTACGTGAGGTTCATGTAGACTCCTGTGAAACCTACCGTGCAGCTCTTTCTCTTTCCATATGGCCTCCCTGTCGGAAATGCTGAGTACCGTCGGCTTTTGCCAGTCCTGTTTGGCCAGGGATAGGGGAGTGAGTCCTTTGTCACATTCTATGACTTCAGCATGGATTGCATGACCAACCTTTGAGAGGAAATAGTCTCGGAGTTTGCATATCTCACGATTATGCAGCGATTGGGCACTTAACATGCCACGACCACCACACTTTCGAGGGATATACAGCCTCATCACTGACGATTTCGGGTGATGCAACCGATGCAGAGTCATAGTTGTGCGGACTTTCCGATCCAGGGCGTTGAGTTCGGTCTGAGTCCACTTGAGTACGCCAAATGTGTACAGGAGAACGGGCATGACCCAGGTATTGAACGCTCGTATCTTGTTCACGCCCGACAAATAGCTGTTAAAGACTTTTGTCATGCGTTCACAAAATACTTCGACAACATCCTGTTTCACACCCGTCCCCTCCACACATATATTCTGTGACATACCCAAGTACCGGTAAGTTTCAGCTTCTGTAAGTACCCTAAGATGGGCCGCGCCAGATGGTGTTATGTCATCAGACGCGGTTACTTTACCCCGCTCCACATGCAGAACCGCACACTTATCCACCCCAAGTTCCATGCCAATGGAGCTGCTAAAATCACACGTGATATTTAGCAGCTCCGTTAACCTGGACCTATTAGGGGCAAATAACTTGAGATCATCCATGTAGAGCAGATGGCTAAGTCTTAGACCACCTCTGCGAAGCTGAAATCCGGACCCTAATCTCTCCAGCAAATAGCTTAGAGGGTTTAGTGCCAGGCAAAACCACAGAGGACTCAGGCAATCGCCCTGGAAAATACCCCGCCGTATCCTTATACGGTCTTCCGCGTCAGACAGCCGCTCACCTCGGAGACAAAGCATCGTACTCCATTGCCCCATACATGTTCCGAGAAGCCCTCGGATCGAAGGATCGATCTTATAAAGTTCCAGGACTCTCGTTAACCATGTATGGGGGACCGAGTCAAATGCTTTTTTATAGTCGATCCAGGCGGCAGATAAGTTGCGTCTGTTACGCTTGACCTGCTGACCAATAACCGTGTCAATCAGGAGAAGCTCCTTAGTTCCACGACCACCCGCCCGACATCCGTTCTGTGTGTCTGCCAGAACTCTATAGCCATCTATATGCTTGGCAATTTTGGCGGCCAGTACAGATGTCAGTGCCTTGTAGATGGTGGACAGGCACGTGATGGGGCGGTATTGAGACGGGTCAGCGGAGCGGTTGGATTTAGGAGCTAGATAAGTGACCCCAGTAGTAAGGAAGTTTGGAAGCAAGCGGTGCTCAATCGCTTCTCCAAATTGGCGGGCTAAGGTAGCATGGCATGCGTTGAACCCTTTCAGCCAGTAGGTCTGAAGTCCGTCTACCCCTGGAGTTTTCCAGTTCAGGCATTTTCGGACTGCTGCGCTGATGTCGTCTTTTGTGACAACAACAGGGTCCATGGGTGGTAAGGTTGCGCACGCTTCCTCCAGCTCCGTCATCCAAGCACCTTCGACGTGCTCAGCAGCATGAGACCATATTCCACGCCAAAAGGCAATCAGGTCCGCCTTTTCGGGTTGTGGCTCCATGTGTGCTTGCCGAGCCCCAGATTGAAGGTACTTGTAGAACTTCCTTTGGTCACTTTCGAAGAGACGATTCTCACGGTGCCTCCTTGTTGTTTCGGAGTACCGTCTTATGCGTTTGCCCCAAGCTGCGACCTGCTGTTTCAGGGTGTCGATGCGCACAGTCACTATTCGCAATAGTTCTGCCTGGGGCAGATTGTGAGATATCTCACTGATTGCAGACCTGACAAAGCGCATCACTCGCGGTCTTGTGTTACCAGACCTGAAAGCAGTAAGCTTACCGATGAGGACTCTGGCATTAGCGATTCGAGCTTCGATACGACGCTTCCAAGCAGGAGTCGTACGTCGCTGCGGAGATCCTCTTCCCGTATTCGAGAAGTTAATCCCCACCGCTCGACACACGACTACGGCCGCAGCGTATAGTATCGATCCCGTATCACCAATGTCAGTACTGGTTTCCAAATATGGTGGCAGTAGTTTATTAACGGTCTCAACGGCAAGTCTGGTCGACGCTCTATAGGGAACGCGAGGAAGCTGGGAGCGCTGCTCAACCGGTATTCCTCGGTAATGAGAGATCGTCTCCTCAAGCTCTCTCCTAATTTTTTCCATGTCCTGGGAAGCTATTTCCTCAGTTTCCTCCGCTCCGATCGCATTGGTCTCCACCCCGGTGTTCTCCTCAAAAAGGACTGACACATCGGGTGGGTCATCAACGCGCGTCGGTTCAGGGGCTTCCGCGGAAACAGCCGCACATCCTAGTTGTTCGAGTTCGGAGGCGCTAAAGATGTTCCTGCGCAAGATGTATCGAACTCGGTCCACCAGATTTTGTTCAGTGAGGGTGATGTTGGGTTCCAAGGTGTTGAATTCGCGGAGCAGTCTCACTCGGTATCCAGTCCGGTTGGTTTCACCCTCAGTCGCCCTATAATATGCTCGCATGGCATTTTTATTTTGGTCTACTGACCATCTCATGCGAGTCTTTCTGTTTCCACCAGTAGCGGACTCCACATGCTGGGTCGTTGCCGGCCCTGCTGTCGTCAAGCTCACTGGTGGGGATGGTGGGTTCGACCGACCAGGTGGTCGAGTCGGTCGGCGGGATTGGCTGGCGTCCCGCATGCTGCCGCGCCCAGCGCCAGCTCCAGGCGCGCCCTGGCGACCCCCAGGAAGCGGCCCTGATCGTATTCTATTGTCTGCCATCCATTAACCAGGCTTTATTATTATATTATTATTATTATTATCATGTTCTTTTTTTAGGAAATCCCCGTCCTTACTGATGCCAACGAAAGCCCCACATTGCCGACTTCATCTATGATAAATGAAACCACAACTATTGTAAGTAAATACCTAGTGTATTAATAAAATATTACTTAATAATAAACAACTTATTAGTAAATGTTTCTTATATTGTTCTAGGAATACCAAGTCTTGGATGAGACTGCTATAAATACGGAAAATGTTAGTATGGCAGATACTGAGGTATATATTAATAAGATATTATGAAAATGGTACTTTTTTATTGATTCTAGTATTTGAAATACTATGTTTTTTTTTTCAGAGACCTCAACTAATTCAGCAATATGTTAACTGTATCCCGAATCCCGAACCTTCCCCTGCTCATACACCACCGAGAGCGGAGGTAACGAGCCCTCTGCAAGCAGTAACCCCCTCTGGCTCAGGCAACTTTCCTGCTCGACGTCAATTGAACGTCGCGGGTCCATCACCACGTCGTACTACAAGTAATTATGAGATTTATGAATTGATTTACAATATTTATAATCTATACTTATAATAAATCTGTAGAGAGGCCAATTCTGTACATGAAATATATTTAAAAAAAAACTATGAAGGGGTGATAAGGGATCGCTACTGATGCCAAAAATGCAATCAGTAAAATTTTTGTCTGTCTGTCTGTCTGTCTGTCTGTCTGTCTGTCTGTATATTCGTTATAGAAACAAAAACTACACGACGGATTTTAACCAAATTTGGCACAATTATTCTTCATACTCCTGGGCAGGTTATAGTAAAAGAATCATGTAAATCGGTGTAGAAACACCAAAGTTATACATACATTAAGTCATCGCGCGAGAATACAGAATCATGCCATAAGGATTATTTTTGTGTATCAGTTGCCGCGTTCGACGCGCTTCGCGGCGGGAGCTATAAAAAGGCGGCGGGTCTGCACCCGTTTCGCGTTGTCACGGCATCACGTGTGAACGGCTGAACCGATTTCGATAATTCTTTTCTATTATATTCATTGAAGTACGAGGATGGTTCTTATGTAGAGAAAACGTAAATATGTACCACGGGCGAAGCCGGGGCGGACCGCTAGTCCATACTAATATTATAAATGCGAAAGTAACTCTGTCTGTCTGTCTGTTACTCAATCACGCCTTAACTACTGAACCAATTTGCATGAAATTTGGTATAGAGATATTTTGATACCCGAGAAAGGACATAGGATAGGTTTTATCCCGGAAATCCTACGGGAACGGGTTTTTCTTTGAAAACGCGGGCGAAGCCGCGGGCGGAAAGCTAGTCAACAATAAAAATTTGGAAATACATACAAATAAAACTAAATAATACTTGATAATGAATTAAGGAAATAATAATAACATCAGAAGACTTGTCAAAAATGCGTCACCGCGACCGGTGGAAATAATAATAAATTAATATTTATTTTACGTTTCAGGGTCATCGAGTCGTCCACAACAACGGCAAAGAAGACGATCACCTCCATCACAAAGGCGGCAATCTCAATTAACAACCTTTACTGAAAGGTTTCTTAGCTTGGAAGAGCAACGGATTGAGATTGACCGTCGCTACTGTGAGTTACAGGAGGTGATGGTCAACTCACAAAGGGAGACCAACAGAATGACAGCAGAGGGCCTGATTGCCGTCGGGGAAGGTCTTAAATTATTAGCTGAAAATTTAAAAAAATAAAATACTTTTATACTTAAATACATTTATTAGTTCTTAACTTATTTTAGTAGTAAAAAATTATCTGTGGTTTTACTTATAGTTTCTTAATTTACTAACATTAGTTTATAAGCCCTAATTGAGTTACTAACACCTATGAATATAATTTTCCGGAATAAATAATTTGCATTGATTTTTGATTGAATTAATTACAATTACCGCGTGTTCCTTGCCCTCCATAATTCATTTATCAATCTTTGTCTACATAGCTGACCAAGTGCAGTTTCATTAGGTACATCCTCATTTGAAGCTACACTTTGTCTGGTCCTATGAAAACCAGCCTCAACCTCTAGCTCTGAATTGAATATGGCTGGAGCTGGCAGGCCGGCACGATTACAAATATTGTGAAGCACGCAACATGCTATTACAATCTTCGAAACCGTGTCGGGGTCATAATGTAGGACTCTATGTGCTAATAGGCATCTAAATCTGGCTTTAAGGACCCCAATTGTTCTTTCTACGGTGTTTCTTGCAGTAGCATGCAGCTAGTTATAGTGATGTTCTGGTGTTCCCTCGTCTGCATTTGGAACTGGCACCATTAGGTACTGACGCTGCGGATACCCAGAATCACCTGTAACAATGAATATTGTTAAAAAATAAAATGTTTTGTCATCAACAATTATATTTTTATTAGGAGTTAGGAGTTTTCAATGATTTCGCCTGCTCTCCAATTTTTATGAATTCCGTGAACTTCGGTAATAAAGCCTAAATTACTCAGAAATAAAGTAGTTTTTTTAATGATGAAAGAATTTTTGAAGGAATTAATCCAGTAGTTTTTGAGTTAAATATTTACAAACAAACAAAGATTCGTCTTTATAATTAATTAGCTAAGAGGTAACTCACCTAACAAGTACACAGATTCGCCTGTTTGTACTAATTGTTCGAGGTGGTCCCGAATGATGCAATTATTAAAAATAAGGCTGTCGTGAGTCGCTCCGCCATATGTTGCATCTACATGTATTATGTTCAAATCTGCATCTGTGAACTGCAAAAAGAATTATTTTACAACTATTTTTATGTGGCTGTTCTAATGAATGTTAAAAAAAATATAGGTACTAGCAGCGTCTTGTGATTTATACTGCTTCGTTAATGATCCTATGGAATTGGTCCAAATTTCATTAAATCGATTTTCTGTGGTTCAAGTGCGAAAGCGTATACAGACATTATTATATCAGGCTTACCATTTGTACATTTCTTGCATGATATCCTTTGCGACAGTAGTATCGTTCTTCATGGCAAGTTGGTCTCACCATTGTCACAAAAGTCCCATCTACACATCCTATTACCCCAGGAATACTGAATTTCTCATAGAATCTGCAATAAGAAATAAAAAAATCATTAAATATTTTTCATTAACATGATAGGTTTATTTAGGTAGGTACACAAACCTTGTTTTGAGTCTCAGTCTTTCTTCAGAATTTTGGGGAAATCTTATGTATTTTTTTACTATACTTGGATGGCTTAGGGCTTCTATGACCTCGTGGATACTACGAGATGCTGATGGCTGCGACACAAACGAATTTATGTGTTTTCCACATATCCTTTGATAGCTCCCAGTCGCAAAGAAAGAAAGTGCACATAACAACTGAAAAAAATTAATGAAATTTCTTGAAACTATCAAAATAAAAGGTACTTAATCTGATAAGGAAACCATCCATAATTAAAGTCGGTTAATAACTCAAAACGTTTTTAAAGAAACCGTAAGGGAGAGAAACTTTGGACTTTAACATAGGGTACCTACCACTTGAAAGGGTGACATCATAAAAAATAATCGGGGATTAGATGACGTTATCGTTAGTGGTTCTATGTTCTATGCGAGGAAGTTATGTTACCTACCTACATAATGGAATGTTTTACAGAGTTATGGGAAAGTTATCCCAATATTCACACGGGATCGGGACTTCCGCAGATGAAATCACGGGACCGATGACTATTGTAACAGTAACTTTTCATGACATTATGAATACACATATAAAGCACTTAGATACATACCTTGACTCTAGCAGTTAATCCTCTTCGTCGACGTTGAGGTTTTTTAACTAAAACTTTAATGTCTTCCATCACTTGAGAAACTAGTTCTTCCGATAAACGGTAGCATTCAACAAAATTTTTATTTCGATTAATAATTTGCATTTCCCGAATGCTGGTACTTTGCCGGCGACTTTCTATTATATCCACAGCATTAGCTTCTCGTATTATAGCACTTAATATAAAATAACGCGCCATTTTAGTAAAAAAATATATAAAATTTGTATCAAATTTGTTCCACAACCACTAACTCACTCACGAACTCGGCACCTAATAGGCGAGTGAATTGCTGACAGGTGAATTCGTATTTGTAAATACTCGAACTCGACGTTCGAGGTGTAAAATTACCTTACAGAATGCCGAATTCATACTATAAACGTCAAAATCACAGACATGTATATTTAAGTAGACAACGCAAGTACCGCGATCTGTATGAAAACCAAGCGTGTCATATTTTTTGTACTGACCTTGACGCGTTATGACGTCACGAGCGCTTTTTAGTGATGTTAATTTCATTTTACGCTAAATCGATTAGGCCGCCACTCGCGCGGCGATTCTAGTATCGTCCTATCCCATCGAAGTAAATCGAAAGAAATCAGATCAAACTAGATCTATGTCTAAGAGGTAGTCAAATAAATGAATCGTAATCGATTACTAAATCGATTCAAGACAGAAAAATGATAATTACCATAGACAGAGGGATGATAAAATAAAGTTATAAACCTTTTAATATTCTAACAAGTAAACTAATGTGTTTTAGCTTTTTCTTACATATGCCCATTGAGTTACCATGTACTACGTACTAGAGAGGCCATCGAAAGAAAGTAATGAAACTGTCAATCAATCAATCTTTATGTCCCGTTGCATCGATCCATTTTCCTTTTATGTTCGGGTTACTTGGAAAACTGAAAAAACAAACATAGTCTAAGCAATAAGGAGTTTTCTTAAAAAACTCCCAAGATGACACTTTATAACTAATGGCGTCCATGTCATAATATTTATTTTTAGTACCTTTGTATTAAAATACTTAAAAGTTCTAGGTCAAGTCGTATTAAATGACAAAAAAAATCTATGCCTTTTTTTCTGAAAAATTGCTCCTTCAAATTATCATTTTTCTGTTCGATTATAAAATCGATTAGAATCGAGAACTGTTGCATCAAATGAACATCACTAACCACAAAATTGGACAGAAAAATGAGAACAGAAAAATGAGAAGACGCTATTCATTGCTTGTTATCATACGACGCGATCTTTACCGTGCCAAGTAAAAGCCGCAATGTATTCCGAATCATTTCGTATGATTTGGTATCCGTGTTTGTCACGATCGTTTTCCACAGATATTCTTTATTTGATTTTAAAATAAATAGTGCATATTCTGATTAGAAAATTACTTACCGGTGGAAGGAAACATCTATGCTAACTCGGCCACTCACAGCTGTGGAGTTTCTACAGTTTATAACGGCGCAATTCGGCATTTTACTTTATTCAGCTTCACGTCTTTCCTTGGCGAACTGCAAGCGCGGACTGAGTGTAGGCCAGCGTCAAGTAAGTTTCATAAACTTAGTTTGGACACGGGAAGTACATACACTCGCTTAGTCTATCTTGATACATGTCTGTGGTCAAAATACTCACTTAGCACAGTTCGCCTCGTCGCCGCTCTCGACGATGTGGCGCCACTAGTACTGTCGAGTTTTACAGAATACGAAATCGAAAACTCACCGCGGATTCCGCGTTCGAGTTTTTATAATAACCTTACAGAATAGCACTGCAGATTCCATTGGCGCAACGTAATTTTAAGTTTTCATTTTATATTCAATTAGCTTTATAGTTATTAATTGTTAAGACTTGCATCGAGCAAGACGTATTGTAATAAGTTTATATTAAAGTATTTCTAAGTGAATTCGTAGTTTTTTTTGGGGCCTCCGGCTGTCTGAAACATAATTTGTGTAATTGTTTATTTATTCTGAATCTTTAAGTTTATTGATTTTTATCCTTTACATAAGCTGTATTTAATAAAAAATGTTTAAAACTCGAATTTTCGAAATTTTTGATTTATAAGTTCTATGTAACGTTTTATAATTAAGTTATGGTATAATTAAATGTAGATTTCACTTTTGTACAGCTTAGACATTTTTCTGTATGGATACAGTGCCTTTCGATTTGAAGTTGGATAACATTTCATTTTATAGGTACTATTATAAAATTAAGAGCATGAAAGAAAAAAAAAAGCATTTCTTCATAATGCTATTGTTACCACAAAAAATATTTTCTTAATCGCAAATTTTAAGAGAAAATAAATTAAAATTAAAATTGATGTGGCGACGTTATACATACAGACGTTAGAACAAAGTCCACCATAAGAATGACGTCATTTAGGAATAAGACGATTTTTAAACATTAATAAAAACCTAAATATTTTCAAAAAGTAAAAATTACTGTTAGTTTTTATCTAGTTTTAATTAAAATAAAAATAAAAACAAGTAGCAAAAAATTTTGAAATGTTGTAATTTTGGAGCACCCTGTAAAGTCTGTATTTGTATGAACATAAGTGGAGATCGCGTCCACTTATTTTCATGCGTAAACGATGATATTCATACTCAACAGGTAACTTGGATTAACAAATAGGATAGGTTATATCCCGTAAATCCCACGGGAACGGGAACTATTTATTTATTGCACGCCTCATAAGCGAAGCGTTGAGGTGGGTACTACTGTCACTTCGCGCAAAACATCTGATTTTTCAAACTTAAAATGTCTTTATGTATCATACATTGCACTTGTAAGATAATAAATACACACACATATTAAGAAAAAAACACTATTTTTAACATTCATGATATTTTTGATGTCATTTTTGTTATTTAAACTAGTTAAAAAACAGTTTAAAAAAGTTCTGTCTTGGACGTCCGTGTGTCTGTATGTGCGGAGGATTTTCTTGTTAACACGATAGCGACCGAAATACTTTACTAATCGAGTCTTTTTTTTTCTCTTACGCTTGAGTATGCTCAGGAATAGAACCCTTTCATTTTTCAGGGTCTGATTCGATGTGGTTTAATTGTTATTAAATAAACAAAAATAATAATTAATAAATAATTATTAAAAAAAAATTATGAGGCGTGCACTTTTGGATTTTCCAAACTTTTTTCGTTTATTTCTATCTGAATAACCTATCAAAAGTAACATTCAATTGTGTAAATTTTATTTATTACGGATTCAACATCAAACAACTCTACGGTAAGTATCAAGGTGCGTATTAACTATAGAGCTATTATTTATTACCTTACCTACCTATATGTTATAGCTAATTACTGCTGGGCGCTGCAGCTGGCTGCGATTTCGTCCATGTATCTACTGAAAGGTTTCATGACATAATATGAGCACAGGGGAATAAAATAAAAAGACCAGTATGTACATCCAAAAATATTTATTTCAATGATTACAAATTATCCTTAATCTAATTTTGAAAATCTAACACTGAATTAGATTCCTTACAATATTATTCAAATTAATAACAAAATAACGTATTTTACGACAAATTAATATTGAACTAATTATGTAGTTAAAACACGAAAGCGCATTACCTTATTATACCAGCTGCATTAACCAAAAATTTTATATGATAATAAGTATAATATTTTCAACTGATATCAAAATGTACGAAAAATAGTACTTAATAAGTAATTGAACTGAGAACATAATTTAATATTCACACAAAGCTGTATTGTTTCGATATACGTTGTTTTTATTGTAAACTGCATTACATATTTTGATAAAAAAATACTGTAAAACAACAGATGATGAAATTTTCAAAATGAAAAAAAAAAATACAAATTTGCCGCGCAATCGACATTTGACAGCTCTACGACTGAATGAGGCGGTTAAAAAAGTTTGTATAATATTAATAGAAATAATTATCGAGATTTAAATTGCTCTACACAAGATTTATTTTGTTTGTTTTATTACTATACTTCTTAAAGACACAATTAACTCGTACTCGTAATACGATACCTTGGAGTTGGAGCGAAAATATTGTTTGTAATAATTTGGCTAGGAAAATACAACAAATCAAAAACACTATTTACTATGGAAAAAAAACCAGGAAGGTGAAAAACATATATTTACGATTTCGATGCACTCGACTTTTAGTAAAATAATAGGTAGGTAAAAATATTATTATGGTTTTGATCACAGACATATCTGTGGTTTTGATTTTAGCTACTAGTATCAGAAAGCTGCGTGTTCAATGCACGTCGGGGTCACACAACTGTGGAGGATACAGTAGACAATATACCTAATGAAGTTTTTCATCTTTTTATTTTACTGCAAATACAAAATAAAAATTAAACAATGGTAATGTAAATTCTAAACAAACTACTACCAAAATACAATTAGAACAAAAATCATTTGACTGGTTGATTTCACCCAGAGGCCAGAGGCGGCTCGTGACAAAATTGTATGGGTGTTCACTTGAAATAAAACAACGAAAATACAATAGCGTAGCGGGATAATTTATTACAAAAAAAATGAGCACCACATTTTATAAATGTCTATAACACTAAAAATTACAAAGTACAGGCTATTTCAAAACGAATTCAATGATTATCAATAATTAGTAAATCACCGAATTTGCATTCGCGAGCGTACCTACGCGTAGGTATCCATAGTGTTTGTTTATACTAAAGGAATGGCAACGTCGCAATTGCTGCTGTCATGCGATGCGGCAACGTTGCGTGAGACTCAAAACGCTACCTGCTACGGTATGAACGATTGTTATAAAAATAAAAGTTATACATATTTGTTGGCGTAAACTATTTTATTCATCATTAATTTTGGAAAATAAATAATGTCAAAATTGATTACAATAAAACGCAGTTTTATTTTATTACATTACAGGTAAATTAGCTTGGAGAAATTTTTGCGTTTGTAGTAGTGTATGGTCAGCAAATAAAAAAAAACAACATTTTATTTTTAGTTTTTATTCAAGTATATAATATTAGTATTATTAATATTTTATTAGTTCCAAACATTACAAGCAGTGCCGATTTTTACTTCAGTGAAGACGTGTATGAATTAGCTGGTGTTCTCCGGCCAAAAATGTAAACCACGGTAAAAGTGAAACTGTTCGAACGGTTCCGAACACTGCTTTGTGTAGCGCATGTCGCGTGACGGTCGGCTGCCGAGTAGGTATACCTACTCGGCAGCCGCGATACACGCGACATGCGCTACACAGACCAAAAAGTTTGAGACGATGTAATAAAAGTTTCACTTTAATAACAAACAATAACAACAATAACAAACAATAACAACAATCAACAAATACAAAATTTAACAATTAAACTACGTAATAATTATAATTTTCGAATGAAATGTGTGCTTTATGTTCTAACGGTACCAAGCGACTGACGCCGGACTGCACGAGGCACCTGCGGACAGCGTAAACTGGTTTATTCTGGTTTTGTGCGTGTTTCCACTTTCCACTATCAAGTGACGATTTATTTATTTGTTTTGTTTCGTAATTATTATGGTCAAATATTAATTACGAAACAAATTATTATGAACAAGATATTTTATTGTTTCACGGTATTCGCCTTGTCATTGGCTCAAGGACGTAAAATTGAATGATATATTATTTTTTTTATAAAGTCAAAACCATTTTCTTTAAAACATAAATCAGAGTATTGCTAGGGATAAGTATAAAATTAAATAGTAATGTTAGGATATCGAAACATTTTTGTATAGGCTAGAACGATATAATGGAAACGCGCTCTAAGATCTGAGTAATATACACACCACTACATATGCAAAAATTTCTCGAGACTAATTTCACTGTACACTATTGTTTTTTTTTTATCAAAACATGTATGTATTTGAGTAGTTAGCAGCATATAATATTCTGAATTTCTGATCCATGCCTATTCACTCAAAACTAATAACACTAATGATTTGTAACAGTAAATTATTTCAATAGGTATTTGAACATTTCATAACCAACAAGTAAGAATAATTCGTACCTATACAAGATACAATAACAAATCTAATACACTATTTATTATTTTATTATATTTCATTATGTGAAAATAACCAGGAAGGTGAAAAACATATTTACGAAAACAAAGTAACATATGGTTTTGCTATTAGCTATCAGGAAAAAAAATCGTATTGGAACAAAAGAAGGATTGTAACTGAATTAGGTAATTAGGTATGTTTGTTTCTGGGTGCACCGTTTTCGACGACGCGACGGCCGACGCGTGACGTAAACAGAGTAGGTACCTACTTTGCTAAAACAAACTAAGTAATAAAATTGTGTGTCTGTCTGAAAATTCGCTAAAGCATATTTTACCAATGTTTGCAAGTTTGTGATTACTTTGATAGTTTATCGATTTATAATAATTGTATACTTATATCATTGTTTAAAAATATTCAAACACAATATGATATAGGTACTGATTTATCACTGGTTTCAGTGATGAACTGATGAGTCAATGTTAGCCACAATACTAATCACTTTCGTCATACATGTGTATGAACTATGATTGATGTGATTTGCAATGTGGTGAAATTTCATAAAAATCACGGGCCAATTTTTTGTTTTGAATCCCACCGAAAATACATATACATATTACTAATTGCGTTATTAGAATAATTAATGACTATACCCACGATCAATTATTACAATTTACAATATAGTCTCAAATGCATACTAGAGAAATATTGCAATTTGAATCAAAAAATGCATAGCATACAAAAATAAATTCACAACACAAGAAATTCCGCGCGCAAATCATAGCGCGTGTCAATGAAATCAAGAATGTAATTTTATATCAAGCCGACGACGACGCCGAACTAAAGTACCTACAGTACCATTTACCTTCAGTGTACAATACAGTTTACAGACCTACGACGGACGAACAATAATGAGTAATAAATTGTTTACAAAAAAAAACATAGTTTCTAAGGTCATTAGTTTTATTTTATTTTATTGTTATTTTCTTTGAACGATTGGAAATGAAATTACTCAATTATTACACATAGAACTTTGATTTATTAGAATTATGCGAATTATGTATAAGATAACGAACGCGAATGCACGACATCTAGCGCGTCAATGTCTAAACATCGCCATTCGTTTAGACATTGACGCGCTAGATGTCGTGCTTTATGTCGTGTTTCGCTTGGCAAAAGTCACGCACACTACTGTAGAAGTGTCAAATTTTGCCGGTATTTCACTGTTGTTTTTCTAAGTAAATAATGTAAGTTATTGATTAAAAAGGTCGAACGCGGACACATTTCATTGTAGAGAAGTGATAAAATGATTAGTTTTAAAGAAATAGTGTCTGTGTTAAGTGTTTAGTCGTCATCAAAAATGTATGGAGGGACGGTCGGAACATCCACCTTAAACAAGAATTATTTCATATAGGTTTTCTATTCAAGAACTGCTCTTACCAATTCAAGATCCTTGGCATCTTGTGGATGTGGATAACCTGAGCATGATGGTTGATCAGTAGTATTTGATATGTCAATTAAGGCAAATTGAGATGGATGGTCTGCCTGAAAGAGATAAAAATGTTACTTATAACATTGGATATGGTCCCAAGTAATAATAAATAGATTGCTACAGAAACATGGATTTTAGTATTTTTTTTATTAAAAGCATTTATTGAACAAACATAGTGTATTATACTTATGGATAGTGTAGCTTTCCAACAACGAAAGAATTAAAAAAATTGGACCAGTACAACAGTAGGACAACTAAAAAAATAACTCAGTAGGTTTTAAGTACCAGTCATCACACCACTTGTCTCATGACACTCTAGGTCTCTAGAGCATATCAGTCAAAAAAGATATTGTGAAGCTTAAGTAAATGAATCCTTAGACACTATCGGAAATTTAAGAACAATTATAATCTTTTTTCCATTAAAATAATATCCTGGTTTTATTATATCGTAATATTGTCTTAATTCTAACTCTAAAATTCTATCCTTACCATATATAGTATTTAATTTTATTAATATATCCTTTAACACATTTGAACTTAACATAGAATGATGTGTTGAGGACGTACGAATGAAAGCTAATGTATTTTCAATTCTAACCAATTCTTGCAATATATCATCTACATTTTCTGTCATTATGCTAAGGATTTGGGCAAATTTAGCATATTTTATCAAACGGGATATTTGTATCCTGGAATCAGATAAATTTAAAGTCAATAACGTTCAAGATAGAATTCGGGGACAACCACTGAAAATAAGTAATATCGACTTAAATGAAATACACTTCAACCACAGCCCTGAAAATCATGTAAAGTTGAATTCAATAAATTTGGAAGATCTGCATAAGATTCATACTAAGGTACTGATGCAAGCACCGATTGAACTAGAAAAGAATACATCGACGATATACCATACCACTGTCCCAATTTATACATTCCTTTTGGGCACTTTGCTACTTTTCGCAACTTACAAAGTAATCCGTTATAAGAACGTTACGTGCTGGAAGAATCAAGACGACCCTAATACAAAGACGGAAGATCAAGACAGTCAAAATTGTACCGAATCTTCGCCAGGACCACAGTTTCCAGCAACATTTTATCACACCGTGCTCAAATAGTTGCTGGTCTTCGGGGGGAGGAGTTACGCCAACGGATCCCCAAGACATTGCTGCGTCGACGTTTCTCACGGGAACGTATTGTACGGACGTAGCAGCTAGGCTATTCTGTAAAAAACGCGCCCGAACTCGCATCTCACCTGAGTGAGTCGACTCACTTCACTTTCGAACGTTCGAGTTTTTGGTTTCGCATTCTGTAAACATCCGCTCGGCAGAGGCGAAGCGAAGTGAGTCTCACTTCGAAACTCACTTGCCTAGTGAAGGGATCTTATAGATTTGAATTTATCGACATTGTTATTATCTTTAAAATGCGGCAATTTAACACATTTTGAAGACATAATAACACTTTAGTATTGTACCGTGGGTGGAATTAAACTAAAATTGCAATTTTACACTGATAAATTCTTTAAAATCAAAATAATTCTAGCGTCACTGAAAAAAAAGGACGCTTGTCTGTGGTTCGTTTGACTTATGTTTATTTCTCAAGTGGTTTTTTGTACCTAATTTTAAAGTGTTTCGTGTTGCATTCTTTCTAAAAGTTATGTTGGAGTTTTGGCTGCATATTACATTCGATGTCCCCGAATTTCATTATTTTGTGTTGTTTAATCGATAGCTGGTAGTGGATTTTCTTAACAAACTGCTTTTCTTTTCCATCAAAAATGCGTAGTTTTTGTGAAAATCGAAATTGAAAATGATATTTTTTAAGGTTATTTTTGTACTAAAAACGCAACTTAAAGTAAAATCTTAAGCCATTATAGTATCAAAATGTCTAATTATCACACTCACACGCATTATTTTTAAATATATTTACGTACCTATTACTTTATTTACATATTACAATTTATTTTGTCAAAATAGTATTTTAACAATTTAGTATAGCCAAAAATCGTTCCATATTTTGTATTCACAACAAGCCACAGATAACACAGATTAGTTAATATGACGCAGATCACAGATTAGCAATACAAATATACTAGCTTATCATAGAGTATAAATGATACATTTTAATTTTTAATGTTTTTTTTTATAGCTCACTTGCTTCAGTTTTAAAAATCGATTAACTTTTACTTTTAGTATTCAAATAGGTAGCGAGGAGCGAAGCGACGAGCGTGTTAGGTTAACTGTTGAACTGCCGCACGAGCCGAGCGAGCGAAGCGAGCGTGCCGCGGCAGCGGCTGGCGAGTGCCAGAAGCGACTTTAGGGCGATTCCCACTCAAACAAAAAAAAACTACGTAGGTTTAAACAACCTGTTTGTATTTTATTTATGTATCGTAAAATTTTTGTTATTATCAAATGCTATCTAAATTAAAATTACGAAGTGTCTAGTCGTCCGCTAAACGGATGAATAAAATAAATTAGTCGTCCGATTACCGGATGAATAAAATAATTTAATCGTCCGATTATTCGGATTACTAGATAACCTTTTAACACTAAAGCTAGTTGGGTTGGACTAAAGCAAAGGGGGCTCAGGACTTAGAAAATTTTTGATGGAGTTGGTGTCATTATAACACCTATTTATTATTGTTTTATCGTAAAGATTACGCTAATATAAGCATGTTTTATAGGAACAACTTTTCTCTAAAATCAAAAATGGCCGAGATATTCGCCCTCAATTCGTTAGGTTAGGTTTAGGTTAGGTTAGGTTAGGTTTCTTAAAAAAAAAACTACACAGAAATAGGAGCCCCGCGAAGCGGGGCTCCGTCGACGCGCAAAAAAAATCAAGTTTAGGTTAGGTTAGCCGTTAGGTTAGGTTAGGTTAGGTTTCTTAAAAAAAAAACTACACAGAAACAGGAGCCCCGCGAAGCGGGGCTCCGTCGACGCGCAAAAAAAAATCAAGTTTAGGTTAGGTTAGCCGTTAGGTTAGGTTAGGTTAGGTTTCTTAAAAAAAAAACTACACAGAAATAGGAGCCCCGCGAAGCGGGGCTCCGTCGACGCGCAAAAAAAATCAAATACCTACGTGTGCCCTCCTCCCCCCTCTCCTCCCCCCACAAAAAACCTATAATACGTGCGGCAGTTCTCTAAAGAATTATTATTTTATTCATCCGGTAATCGGACAACTAATTTATTTTATTCATCCGTTTAGCGGACGACTAGCGCTGTCCTTAAAATTATTTTTGACAAATTCATTTTAAAAATCACTTTCGAATTATATTTATTATCTACAATTGTGAACGCGTCATAATATAACATTTATTATCTATAATGGCATGTCGTAAATACGTGGTAAATACAAACTTACATTTTCCAGGTAATATAATTTAAGAAATTGTTATAAATAAATTAATAATACGGCATTATATTTAAAAATATTGCCTGTGTGCGAGATTACTAGAAGTTTTAATACGACAATGGTATAAAAGTGTCGTTTTTAGTACAAAAATAACCTTAAAAAAAATAATTTTCATTTTCGATTTTCACAAAAACTACGCATTTTTGTTGGAAAAGAAAAGCAGTTTGTTAAGAAAATCCACTACCAGCTATCGATTAAACAGCACAAAATAATGAAATTCGGGGACATCGAATCAAATATTTAACCGGAGTTTTAGTTAATGTTTCAGTTTGGCTTTATTAAGTTGTTGTGTAATTGGTGTTAAACGTGTTGCATAAATTATTTAAAGGAGAAAACTGCAAAAATAACAACTATGAGGTGAGTAATGTGATTCTTGTATTTAACTAAAATATTATCTTATACAACAAGCTTATTGAAATATTTAACTTAAAATCTTAAACATTGTAGCTCCTCGGAAAGGTCGTCTCATCCCTCCCGTGCCCAAGTAGAGTATCTAGTCGACTATCTTAGCAAACATCCTAGCTTAGCCAAGGGTTTTTCAAAAGTCCCGAGCGCTAGAGACGAAGCTAGAAAAACATGGGAGGAGTTGACTATCAAATTAAATAGCTTGGGAGGCTGCACTAAAACATGGAAACAGTGGACAAAGGTAGGCAATAGGCATATAGAAAACTATTCATCTTATACCGTGTAGGTATCTGGCTTACCTATATATTATTAATAAACTTTTAATTTTGCTTTAGTATTGGTCTGACAAAAAGAGTGCCGTGAAGAAAAAAGCTGCCCTAAGATACCGGGCACGCAATAAGACTGGTGGTGGATGTGAATCGGTGGTGGAGCTTTCAGAGGTGGAGGAGAAAATACTCACATTAATGGGCGGGGAAGGTTTTGCAATTGGTGATAGGCATTTGGAAATTAATCCATTTGAAGTAAGCTATTGTTATCGATTTTGTTGATCCGATACATGTATGTATGTAAAATATAATTATTCAATGTCATGTTCTTTTTTTAGGAAATCCCCGTCCTTACTGATGCCAACGAAAGCCCCACATTGCCGACTTCATCTATGATAAATGAAACCACAACTATTGTAAGTAAATACCTAGTGTATTAATAAAATATTACTTAATAATAAACAACTTATTAGTAAATGTTTCTTATATTGTTCTAGGAATACCAAGTCTTGGATGAGACTGCTATAAATACGGAAAATGTTAGTATGGCAGATACTGAGGTATATATTAATAAGATATTATGAAAATGGTACTTTTTTATTGATTCCAGTATTTGAAATACTATGTTTTTTTTTTCAGAGACCTCAACTAATTCAGCAATATGTTAACTGTATCCCGAATCCCGAACCTTCCCCTGCTCATACACCACCGAGAGCGGAGGTAACGAGCCCTCTGCAAGCAGTTACCCCCTCTGGCTCAGGCAACTTTCCTGCTCGACGTCAATTATTGAACGTCGCGGGTCCATCACCACGTCGTACTACAAGTAATTATGAGATTTATGAATTGATTTACAATATTTATAATCCATACTAATATTATAAATGCGAAAGTAACTCTGTCTGTCTGTCTGTTACTCAATCACGCCTTAACTACTGAACCAATTTGCATGAAATTTGGTATAGAGATATTTTGATACCCGAGAAAGGACATAGGATAGGTTTTATCCCGGAAATCCTACGGGAACGGGTTTTTCTTTGAAAACGCGGGCGAAGCCGCGGGCGGAAAGCTAGTCAACAATAAAAATTTGGAAATACATACAAATAAAACTAAATAATACTTGATAATGAATTAAGGAAATAATAATAACATCAGAAGACTTGTCAAAAATGCGTCACCGCGACCGGTGGAAATAATAATAAATTAATATTTATTTTACGTTTCAGGGTCATCGAGTCGTCCACAACAACGGCAAAGAAGACGATCACCTCCATCACAAAGGCGGCAATCTCAATTAACAACCTTTACTGAAAGGTTTCTTAGCTTGGAAGAGCAACGGATTGAGATTGACCGTCGCTACTGTGAGTTACAGGAGGTGATGGTCAACTCACAAAGGGAGACCAACAGAATGACAGCAGAGGGCCTGATTGCCGTCGGGGAAGGTCTTAAATTATTAGCTGAAAATTTAAAAAAATAAAATACTTTTATACTTAAATACATTTATTAGTTCTTAACTTATTTTAGTAGTAAAAAATTATCTGTGGTTTTACTTATAGTTTCTTAATTTACTAACATTAGTTTATAAGCCCTAATTGAGTTACTAACACCTATGAATATAATTTTCCGGAATAAATAATTTGCATTGATTTTTGATTGAATTAATTACAATTACCGCGTGTTCCTTGCCCTCCATAATTCATTTATCAATCTTTGTCTACATAGCTGACCAAGTGCAGTTTCATTAGGTACATCCTCATTTGAAGCTACACTTTGTCTGGTCCTATGAAAACCAGCCTCAACCTCTAGCTCTGAATTGAATATGGCTGGAGCTGGCAGGCCGGCACGATTACAAATATTGTGAAGCACGCAACATGCTATTACAATCTTCGAAACCGTGTCGGGGTCATAATGTAGGACTCTATGTGCTAATAGGCATCTAAATCTGGCTTTAAGGACCCCAATTGTTCTTTCTACGGTGTTTCTTGCAGTAGCATGCAGCTAGTTATAGTGATGTTCTGGTGTTCCCTCGTCTGCATTTGGAACTGGCACCATTAGGTACTGACGCTGCGGATACCCAGAATCACCTGTAACAATGAATATTGTTAAAAAATAAAATGTTTTGTCATCAACAATTATATTTTTATTAGGAGTTAGGAGTTTTCAATGATTTCGCCTGCTCTCCAATTTTTATGAATTCCGTGAACTTCGGTAATAAAGCCTAAATTACTCAGAAATAAAGTAGTTTTTTTAATGATGAAAGAATTTTTGAAGGAATTAATCCAGTAGTTTTTGAGTTAAATATTTACAAACAAACAAAGATTCGTCTTTATAATTAATTAGCTAAGAGGTAACTCACCTAACAAGTACACAGATTCGCCTGTTTGTACTAATTGTTCGAGGTGGTCCCGAATGATGCAATTATTAAAAATAAGGCTGTCGTGAGTCGCTCCGCCATATGTTGCATCTACATGTATTATGTTCAAATCTGCATCTGTGAACTGCAAAAAGAATTATTTTACAACTATTTTTATGTGGCTGTTCTAATGAATGTTAAAAAAAATATAGGTACTAGCAGCGTCTTGTGATTTATACTGCTTCGTTAATGATCCTATGGAATTGGTCCAAATTTCATTAAATCGATTTTCTGTGGTTCAAGTGCGAAAGCGTATACAGACATTATTATATCAGGCTTACCATTTGTACATTTCTTGCATGATATCCTTTGCGACAGTAGTATCGTTCTTCATGGCAAGTTGGTCTCACCATTGTCACAAAAGTCCCATCTACACATCCTATTACCCCAGGAATACTGAATTTCTCATAGAATCTGCAATAAGAAATAAAAAAATCATTAAATATTTTTCATTAACATGATAGGTTTATTTAGGTAGGTACACAAACCTTGTTTTGAGTCTCAGTCTTTCTTCAGAATTTTGGGGAAATCTTATGTATTTTTTTACTATACTTGGATGGCTTAGGGCTTCTATGACCTCGTGGATACTACGAGATGCTGATGGCTGCGACACAAACGAATTTATGTGTTTTCCACATATCCTTTGATAGCTCCCAGTCGCAAAGAAAGAAAGTGCACATAACAACTGAAAAAAATTAATGAAATTTCTTGAAACTATCAAAATAAAAGGTACTTAATCTGATAAGGAAACCATCCATAATTAAAGTCGGTTAATAACTCAAAACGTTTTTAAAGAAACCGTAAGGGAGAGAAACTTTGGACTTTAACATAGGGTACCTACCACTTGAAAGGGTGACATCATAAAAAATAATCGGGGATTAGATGACGTTATCGTTAGTGGTTCTATGTTCTATGCGAGGAAGTTATGTTACCTACCTACATAATGGAATGTTTTACAGAGTTATGGGAAAGTTATCCCAATATTCACACGGGATCGGGACTTCCGCAGATGAAATCACGGGACCGATGACTATTGTAACAGTAACTTTTCATGACATTATGAATACACATATAAAGCACTTAGATACATACCTTGACTCTAGCAGTTAATCCTCTTCGTCGACGTTGAGGTTTTTTAACTAAAACTTTAATGTCTTCCATCACTTGAGAAACTAGTTCTTCCGATAAACGGTAGCATTCAACAAAATTTTTATTTCGATTAATAATTTGCATTTCCCGAATGCTGGTACTTTGCCGGCGACTTTCTATTATATCCACAGCATTAGCTTCTCGTATTATAGCACTTAATATAAAATAACGCGCCATTTTAGTAAAAAAATATATAAAATTTGTATCAAATTTGTTCCACAACCACTAACTCACTCACGAACTCGGCACCTAATAGGCGAGTGAATTGCTGACAGGTGAATTCGTATTGGTCAAAATACTCACTTAGCACAGTTCGCCTCGTCGCCGCTCTCGACGATGTGGCGCCACTAGTACTGTCGAGTTTTACAGAATACGAAATCGAAAACTCACCGCGGATTCCGCGTTCGAGTTTTTATAATAACCTTACAGAATAGCACTGCAGATTCCATTGGCGCAACGTAATTTTAAGTTTTCATTTTATATTCAATTAGCTTTATAGTTATTAATTGTTAAGACTTGCATCGAGCAAGACGTATTGTAATAAGTTTATATTAAAGTATTTCTAAGTGAATTCGTAGTTTTTTTTGGGGCCTCCGGCTGTCTGAAACATAATTTGTGTAATTGTTTATTTATTCTGAATCTTTAAGTTTATTGATTTTTATCCTTTACATAAGCTGTATTTAATAAAAAATGTTTAAAACTCGAATTTTCGAAATTTTTGATTTACTTATAAGTTCTATGTAACGTTTTATAATTAAGTTATGGTATAATTAAATGTAGATTTCACTTTTGTACAGCTTAGACATTTTTCTGTATGGATACAGTGCCTTTCGATTTGAAGTTGGATAACATTTCATTTTATAGGTACTATTATAAAATTAAGAGCATGAAAGAAAAAAAAAAGCATTTCTTCATAATGCTATTGTTACCACAAAAAATATTTTCTTAATCGCAAATTTTAAGAGAAAATAAATTAAAATTAAAATTGATGTGGCGACGTTATACATACAGACGTTAGAACAAAGTCCACCATAAGAATGACGTCATTTAGGAATAAGACGATTTTTAAACATTAATAAAAACCTAAATATTTTCAAAAAGTAAAAATTACTGTTAGTTTTTATCTAGTTTTAATTAAAATAAAAATAAAAACAAGTAGCAAAAAATTTTGAAATGTTGTAATTTTGGAGCACCCTGTAAAGTCTGTATTTGTATGAACATAAGTGGAGATCGCGTCCACTTATTTTCATGCGTAAACGATGATATTCATACTCAACAGGTAACTTGGATTAACAAATAGGATAGGTTATATCCCGTAAATCCCACGGGAACGGGAACTATTTATTTATTGCACGCCTCATAAGCGAAGCGTTGAGGTGGGTGACTACTGTCACTTCGCGCAAAACATCTGATTTTTCAAACTTAAAATGTCTTTATGTATCATACATTGCACTTGTAAGATAATAAATACACACACATATTAAGAAAAAAACACTATTTTTAACATTCATGATATTTTTGATGTCATTTTTGTTATTTAAACTAGTTAAAAAACAGTTTAAAAAAGTTCTGTCTTGGACGTCCGTGTGTCTGTATGTGCGGAGGATTTTCTTGTTAACACGATAGCGACCGAAATACTTTACTAATCGAGTCTTTTTTTTTCTCTTACGCTTGAGTTTACCCCCTCTGGCTCAGGCAACTTTCCTGCTCGACGTCAATTGAACGTCGCGGGTCCATCACCACGTCGTACTACAAGTAATTATGAGATTTATGAATTGATTTACAATATTTATAATCCATACTAATATTATAAATGCGAAAGTAACTCTGTCTGTCTGTCTGTTACTCAATCACGCCTTAACTACTGAACCAATTTGCATGAAATTTGGTATAGAGATATTTTGATACCCGAGAAAGGACATAGGATAGGTTTTATCCCGGAAATCCTACGGGAACGGGTTTTTCTTTGAAAACGCGGGCGAAGCCGCGGGCGGAAAGCTAGTCAACAATAAAAATTTGGAAATACATACAAATAAAACTAAATAATACTTGATAATGAATTAAGGAAATAATAATAACATCAGAAGACTTGTCAAAAATGCGTCACCGCGACCGGTGGAAATAATAATAAATTAATATTTATTTTACGTTTCAGGGTCATCGAGTCGTCCACAACAACGGCAAAGAAGACGATCACCTCCATCACAAAGGCGGCAATCTCAATTAACAACCTTTACTGAAAGGTTTCTTAGCTTGGAAGAGCAACGGATTGAGATTGACCGTCGCTACTGTGAGTTACAGGAGGTGATGGTCAACTCACAAAGGGAGACCAACAGAATGACAGCAGAGGGCCTGATTGCCGTCGGGGAAGGTCTTAAATTATTAGCTGAAAATTTAAAAAAATAAAATACTTTTATACTTAAATACATTTATTAGTTCTTAACTTATTTTAGTAGTAAAAAATTATCTGTGGTTTTACTTATAGTTTCTTAATTTACTAACATTAGTTTATAAGCCCTAATTGAGTTACTAACACCTATGAATATAATTCTCCGGAATAAATAATTTGCATTGATTTTTGATTGAATTAATTACAATTACCGCGTGTTCCTTGCCCTCCATAATTCATTTATCAATCTTTGTCTACATAGCTGACCAAGTGCAGTTTCATTAGGTACATCCTCATTTGAAGCTACACTTTGTCTGGTCCTATGAAAACCAGCCTCAACCTCTAGCTCTGAATTGAATATGGCTGGAGCTGGCAGGCCGGCACAATTACAAATATTGTGAAGCACGCAACATGCTATTACAATCTTCGAAACCGTGTCGGGGTCATAATGTAGGACTCTATGTGCTAATAGGCATCTAAATCTGGCTTTAAGGACCCCAATTGTTCTTTCTACGGTGTTTCTTGCAGTAGCATGCAGCTAGTTATAGTGATGTTCTGGTGTTCCCTCGTCTGCATTTGGAACTGGCACCATTGGGTACTGACGCTGCGGATACCCAGAATCACCTGTAACAATGAATATTGTTAAAAAATAAAATGTTTTGTCATCAACAATTATATTTTTATTAGGAGTTAGGAGTTTTCAATGATTTCGCCTGCTCTCCAATTTTTATGAATTCCGTGAACTTCGGTAATAAAGCCTAAATTACTCAGAAATAAAGTAGTTTTTTTAATGATGAAAGAATTTTTGAAGGAATTAATCCAGTAGTTTTTGAGTTAAATATTTACAAACAAACAAAGATTCGTCTTTATAATTAATTAGCTAAGAGGTAACTCACCTAACAAGTACACAGATTCGCCTGTTTGTACTAATTGTTCGAGGTGGTCCCGAATGATGCAATTATTAAAAATAAGGCTGTCGTGAGTCGCTCCGCCATATGTTGCATCTACATGTATTATGTTCAAATCTGCATCTGTGAACTGCAAAAAGAATTATTTTACAACTATTTTTATGTGGCTGTTCTAATGAATGTTAAAAAAAATATAGGTACTAGCAGCGTCTTGTGATTTATACTGCTTCGTTAATGATCCTATGGAATTGGTCCAAATTTCATTAAATCGATTTTCTGTGGTTCAAGTGCGAAAGCGTATACAGACATTATTATATCAGGCTTACCATTTGTACATTTCTTGCATGATATCCTTTGCGACAGTAGTATCGTTCTTCATGGCAAGTTGGTCTCACCATTGTCACAAAAGTCCCATCTACACATCCTAATACCCCAGGAATACTGAATTTCTCATAGAATCTGCAATAAGAAATAAAAAAATCATTAAATATTTTTCATTAACATGATAGGTTTATTTAGGTAGGTACACAAACCTTGTTTTGAGTCTCAGTCTTTCTTCAGAATTTTGGGGAAATCTTATGTATTTTTTTACTATACTTGGATGGCTTAGGGCTTCTATGACCTCGTGGATACTACGAGATGCTGATGGCTGCGACACAAACGAATTTATGTGTTTTCCACATATCCTTTGATAGCTCCCAGTCGCAAAGAAAGAAAGTGCACATAACAACTGAAAAAAATTAATGAAATTTCTTGAAACTATCAAAATAAAAGGTACTTAATCTGATAAGGAAACCATCCATAATTAAAGTCGGTTAATAACTCAAAACGTTTTTAAAGAAACCGTAAGGGAGAGAAACTTTGGACTTTAACATAGGGTACCTACCACTTGAAAGGGTGACATCATAAAAAATAATCGGGGATTAGATGACGTTATCGTTAGTGGTTCTATGTTCTATGCGAGGAAGTTATGTTACCTAGCTAGGGTTGTTGAGGATTCCTCTTCCGCTTCCTCATAATGCGGAAGTTCCGCAATATTTTGGGTTCCTCTACCGTTACCGCATCCTCAAAAATGAAAATAAAAAAATCCTCTTCCGCTATCGCTTCCTCAAAATTTAGAGGAAATTTATGAGGATGCTGATCCGATCGGGCGGCGAATTTACAAAGCCTATTTAAACTATGTATTTGAGTTACGAGTCGGACTCTACTAACGAACAAGAGTAGTCTTACCGCCATATTTATATCTGCGCCCAACATTTATCTCTAAACATAATAATATAACATTTTCTCTCATACTCGGAAGAAACATATTTTACCAAATAATGTTTGTCAAAAGTCATTTTAAATTAAAAAAACAAACAAGTTGTTTAAGCTTACATAATACCTAATATCTACCAGTAAGTTTTTTTTTTGTGGAAATCGCCTAATGTCGCTTCTGGCACTGATATAGTTAGATTAGGTTTTTTCTGTGGGGTTTTTCGAGTAATATGCATAAACAAAAGCTCATCTGAGTCCGGCTCGTGACTCAAATAGTATAGTTACTTACAGGCTTTGTAAATTCGCGATCGGGCGAGCTAACCTCCCCTAACCTTAAACATCAATATGTAGAGACAGGAGAATGGCTTTTGTTTTAATTTTTAATTTTAAAAGTTTTTGTTTTTTAATTTTAATTATAATTTCATATCATCCTCATCCTCATCCGCTTCCTCTTCCGCTTCCTCATCCGCATCCTCTTCCTCGAAAAAATATCCTCTTCCTCATCCGCATCCTCTAAATTTGTGTGTGAAAATTCCTCTTCCTCCTCCTCTTCCTCATAATCACTTCCTCAACAACCCAATTACCTACCTACATAATGGAATGTTTTACAGAGTTATGGGAAAGTTATCCCAATATTCACACGGGATCGGGACTTCCGCAGATGAAATCACGGGACCGATGACTATTGTAACAGTAACTTTTCATGACATTATGAAAACACATATAAAGCACTTAGATACATACCTTGACTCTAGCAGTTAATCCTCTTCGTCGACGTTGAGGTTTTTTAACTAAAACTTTAATGTCTTCCATCACTTGAGAAACTAGTTCTTCCGATAAACGGTAGCATTCAACAAAATTTTTATTTCGATTAATAATTTGCATTTCCCGAATGCTGGTACTTTGCCGGCGACTTTCTATTATATCCACAGCATTAGCTTCTCGTATTATAGCACTTAATATAAAATAACGCGCCATTTTAGTAAAAAAATATATAAAATTTGTATCAAATTTGTTCCACAACCACTAACTCACTCACGAACTCGGCACCTAATAGGCGAGTGAATTGCTGACAGGTGAATTCGTATTTGTAAATACTCGAACTCGACGTTCGAGGTGTAAAATTACCTTACAGAATGCCGAATTCATACTATAAACGTCAAAATCACAGACATGTATATTTAAGTAGACAACGCAAGTACCGCGATCTGTATGAAAACCAAGCGTGTCATATTTTTTGTACTGACCTTGACGCGTTATGACGTCACGAGCGCTTTTTAGTGATGTTAATTTCATTTTACGCTAAATCGATTAGGCCGCCACTCGCGCGGCGATTCTAGTATCGTCCTATCCCATCGAAGTAAATCGAAAGAAATCAGATCAAACTAGATCTATGTCTAAGAGGTAGTCAAATAAATGAATCGTAATCGATTACTAAATCGATTCAAGACAGAAAAATGATAATTACCATAGACAGAGGGATGATAAAATAAAGTTATAAACCTTTTAATATTCTAACAAGTAAACTAATGTGTTTTAGCTTTTTCTTACATATGCCCATTGAGTTACCATGTACTACGTACTAGAGAGGCCATCGAAAGAAAGTAATGAAACTGTCAATCAATCAATCTTTATGTCCCGTTGCATCGATCCATTTTCCTTTTATGTTCGGGTTACTTGGAAAACTGAAAAAACAAACATAGTCTAAGCAATAAGGAGTTTTCTTAAAAAACTCCCAAGATGACACTTTATAACTAATGGCGTCCATGTCATAATATTTATTTTTAGTACCTTTGTATTAAAATACTTAAAAGTTCTAGGTCAAGTCGTATTAAATGACAAAAAAAATCTATGCCTTTTTTTCTGAAAAATTGCTCCTTCAAATTATCATTTTTCTGTTCGATTATAAAATCGATTAGAATCGAGAACTGTTGCATCAAATGAACATCACTAACCACAAAATTGGACAGAAAAATGAGAACAGAAAAATGAGAAGACGCTATTCATTGCTTGTTATCATACGACGCGATCTTTACCGTGCCAAGTAAAAGCCGCAATGTATTCCGAATCATTTCGTATGATTTGGTATCCGTGTTTGTCACGATCGTTTTCCACAGATATTCTTTATTTGATTTTAAAATAAATAGTGCATATTCTGATTAGAAAATTACTTACCGGTGGAAGGAAACATCTATGCTAACTCGGCCACTCACCGCTGTGGAGTTTCTACAGTTTATAACGGCGCAATTCGGCATTTTACTTTATTCAGCTTCACGTCTTTCCTTGGCGAACTGCAAGCGCGGACTGAGTGTAGGCCAGCGTCAAGTAAGTTTCATAAACTTAGTTTGGACACGGGAAGTACATACACTCGCTTAGTCTATCTTGATACATGTCTGTGGTCAAAATACTCACTTAGCACAGTTCGCCTCGTCGCCGCTCTCGACGATGTGGCGCCACTAGTACTGTCGAGTTTTACAGAATACGAAATCGAAAACTCACCGCGGATTCCGCGTTCGAGTTTTTATAATAACCTTACAGAATAGCACTGCAGATTCCATTGGCGCAACGTAATTTTAAGTTTTCATTTTATATTCAATTAGCTTTATAGTTATTAATTGTTAAGACTTGCATCGAGCAAGACGTATTGTAATAAGTTTATATTAAAGTATTTCTAAGTGAATTCGTAGTTTTTTTTGGGGCCTCCGGCTGTCTGAAACATAATTTGTGTAATTGTTTATTTATTCTGAATCTTTAAGTTTATTGATTTTTATCCTTTACATAAGCTGTATTTAATAAAAAATGTTTAAAACTCGAATTTTCGAAATTTTTGATTTATAAGTTCTATGTAACGTTTTATAATTAAGTTATGGTATAATTAAATGTAGATTTCACTTTTGTACAGCTTAGACATTTTTCTGTATGGATACAGTGCCTTTCGATTTGAAGTTGGATAACATTTCATTTTATAGGTACTATTATAAAATTAAGAGCATGAAAGAAAAAAAAAAGCATTTCTTCATAATGCTATTGTTACCACAAAAAATATTTTCTTAATCGCAAATTTTAAGAGAAAATAAATTAAAATTAAAATTGATGTGGCGACGTTATACATACAGACGTTAGAACAAAGTCCACCATAAGAATGACGTCATTTAGGAATAAGACGATTTTTAAACATTAATAAAAACCTAAATATTTTCAAAAAGTAAAAATTACTGTTAGTTTTTATCTAGTTTTAATTAAAATAAAAATAAAAACAAGTAGCAAAAAATTTTGAAATGTTGTAATTTTGGAGCACCCTGTAAAGTCTGTATTTGTATGAACATAAGTGGAGATCGCGTCCACTTATTTTCATGCGTAAACGATGATATTCATACTCAACAGGTAACTTGGATTAACAAATAGGATAGGTTATATCCCGTAAATCCCACGGGAACGGGAACTATTTATTTATTGCACGCCTCATAAGCGAAGCGTTGAGGTGGGTACTACTGTCACTTCGCGCAAAACATCTGATTTTTCAAACTTAAAATGTCTTTATGTATCATACATTGCACTTGTAAGATAATAAATACACACACATATTAAGAAAAAAACACTATTTTTAACATTCATGATATTTTTGATGTCATTTTTGTTATTTAAACTAGTTAAAAAACAGTTTAAAAAAGTTCTGTCTTGGACGTCCGTGTGTCTGTATGTGCGGAGGATTTTCTTGTTAACACGATAGCGACCGAAATACTTTACTAAACGAGTCTTTTTTTTTCTCTTACGCTTGAGTATGCTCAGGAATAGAACCCTTTCATTTTTCAGGGTCTGATTCGATGTGGTTTAATTGTTATTAAATAAACAAAAATAATAATTAATAAATAATTATTAAAAAAAAATTATGAGGCGTGCACTTTTGGATTTTCCAAACTTTTTTCGTTTATTTCTATCTGAATAACCTATCAAAAGTAACATTCAATTGTGTAAATTTTATTTATTACGGATTCAACATCAAACAACTCTACGGTAAGTATCAAGGTGCGTATTAACTATAGAGCTATTATTTATTACCTTACCTACCTATATGTTATAGCTAATTACTGCTGGGCGCTGCAGCTGGCTGCGATTTCGTCCATGTATCTACTGAAAGGTTTCATGACATAATATGAGCACAGGGGAATAAAATAAAAAGACCAGTATGTACATCCAAAAATATTTATTTCAATGATTACAAATTATCCTTAATCTAATTTTGAAAATCTAACACTGAATTAGATTCCTTACAATATTATTCAAATTAATAACAAAATAACGTATTTTACGACAAATTAATATTGAACTAATTATGTAGTTAAAACACGAAAGCGCATTACCTTATTATACCAGCTGCATTAACCAAAAATTTTATATGATAATAAGTATAATATTTTCAACTGATATCAAAATGTACGAAAAATAGTACTTAATAAGTAATTGAACTGAGAACATAATTTAATATTCACACAAAGCTGTATTGTTTCGATATACGTTGTTTTTATTGTAAACTGCATTACATATTTTGATAAAAAAATACTGTAAAACAACAGATGATGAAATTTTCAAAATGAAAAAAAAAAATACAAATTTGCCGCGCAATCGACATTTGACAGCTCTACGACTGAATGAGGCGGTTAAAAAAGTTTGTATAATATTAATAGAAATAATTATCGAGATTTAAATTGCTCTACACAAGATTTATTTTGTTTGTTTTATTACTATACTTCTTAAAGACACAATTAACTCGTACTCGTAATACGATACCTTGGAGTTGGAGCGAAAATATTGTTTGTAATAATTTGGCTAGGAAAATACAACAAATCAAAAACACTATTTACTATGGAAAAAAAACCAGGAAGGTGAAAAACATATATTTACGATTTCGATGCACTCGACTTTTAGTAAAATAATAGGTAGGTAAAAATATTATTATGGTTTTGATCACAGACATATCTGTGGTTTTGATTTTAGCTACTAGTATCAGAAAGCTGCGTGTTCAATGCACGTCGGGGTCACACAACTGTGGAGGATACAGTAGACAATATACCTAATGAAGTTTTTCATCTTTTTATTTTACTGCAAATACAAAATAAAAATTAAACAATGGTAATGTAAATTCTAAACAAACTACTACCAAAATACAATTAGAACAAAAATCATTTGACTGGTTGATTTCACCCAGAGGCCAGAGGCGGCTCGTGACAAAATTGTATGGGTGTTCACTTGAAATAAAACAACGAAAATACAATAGCGTAGCGGGATAATTTATTACAAAAAAAAATGAGCACCACATTTTATAAATGTCTATAACACTAAAAATTACAAAGTACAGGCTATTTCAAAACGAATTCAATGATTATCAATAATTAGTAAATCACCGAATTTGCATTCGCGAGCGTACCTACGCGTAGGTATCCATAGTGTTTGTTTATACTAAAGGAATGGCAACGTCGCAATTGCTGCTGTCATGCGATGCGGCAACGTTGCGTGAGACTCAAAACTCTACCTGCTACGGTATGAACGATTGTTATAAAAATAAAAGTTATACATATTTGTTGGCGTAAACTATTTTATTCATCATTAATTTTGGAAAATAAATAATGTCAAAATTGATTACAATAAAACGCAGTTTTATTTTATTACATTACAGGTAAATTAGCTTGGAGAAATTTTTGCGTTTGTAGTAGTGTATGGTCAGCAAATAAAAAAAAACAACATTTTATTTTTAGTTTTTATTCAAGTATATAATATTAGTATTATTAATATTTTATTAGTTCCAAACATTACAAGCAGTGCCGATTTTTACTTCAGTGAAGACGTGTATGAATTAGGTGTTCTCCGGCCAAAAATGTAAACCACGGTAAAAGTGAAACTGTTCGAACGGTTCCGAACACTGCTTTGTGTAGCGCATGTCGCGTGACGGTCGGCTGCCGAGTAGGTATACCTACTCGGCAGCCGCGATACACGCGACATGCGCTACACAGACCAAAAAGTTTGAGACGATGTAATAAAAGTTTCACTTTAATAACAAACAATAACAACAATAACAAACAATAACAACAATCAACAAATACAAAATTTAACAATTAAACTACGTAATAATTATAATTTTCGAATGAAATGTGTGCTTTATGTTCTAACGGTACCAAGCGACTGACGCCGGACTGCACGAGGCACCTGCGGACAGCGTAAACTGGTTTATTCTGGTTTTGTGCGTGTTTCCACTTTCCACTATCAAGTGACGATTTATTTATTTGTTTTGTTTCGTAATTATTATGGTCAAATATTAATTACGAAACAAATTATTATGAACAAGATATTTTATTGTTTCACGGTATTCGCCTTGTCATTGGCTCAAGGACGTAAAATTGAATGATATATTATTTTTTTTATAAAGTCAAAACCATTTTCTTTAAAACATAAATCAGAGTATTGCTAGGGATAAGTATAAAATTAAATAGTAATGTTAGGATATCGAAACATTTTTGTATAGGCTAGAACGATATAATGGAAACGCGCTCTAAGATCTGAGTAATATACACACCACTACATATGCAAAAATTTCTCGAGACTAATTTCACTGTACACTATTGTTTTTTTTTATCAAAACATGTATGTATTTGAGTAGTTAGCAGCATATAATATTCTGAATTTCTGATCCATGCCTATTCACTCAAAACTAATAACACTAATGATTTGTAACAGTAAATTATTTCAATAGGTATTTGAACATTTCATAACCAACAAGTAAGAATAATTCGTATACAAGATACAATAACAAATCTAATACACTATTTATTATTTTATTATATTTCATTATGTGAAAATAACCAGGAAGGTGAAAAACATATTTACGAAAACAAAGTAACATATGGTTTTGCTATTAGCTATCAGGAAAAAAAATCGTATTGGAACAAAAGAAGGATTGTAACTGAATTAGGTAATTAGGTATGTTTGTTTCTGGGTGCACCGTTTTCGACGACGCGACGGCCGACGCGTGACGTAAACAGAGTAGGTACCTACTTTGCTAAAACAAACTAAGTAATAAAATTGTGTGTCTGTCTGAAAATTCGCTAAAGCATATTTTACCAATGTTTGCAAGTTTGTGATTACTTTGATAGTTTATCGATTTATAATAATTGTATACTTATATCATTGTTTAAAAATATTCAAACACAATATGATATAGGTACTGATTTATCACTGGTTTCAGTGATGAACTGATGAGTCAATGTTAGCCACAATACTAATCACTTTCGTCATACATGTGTATGAACTATGATTGATGTGATTTGCAATGTGGTGAAATTTCATAAAAATCACGGGCCAATTTTTTGTTTTGAATCCCACCGAAAATACATATACATATTACTAATTGCGTTATTAGAATAATTAATGACTATACCCACGATCAATTATTACAATTTACAATATAGTCTCAAATGCATACTAGAGAAATATTGCAATTTGAATCAAAAAATGCATAGCATACAAAAATAAATTCACAACACAAGAAATTCCGCGCGCAAATCATAGCGCGTGTCAATGAAATCAAGAATGTAATTTTATATCAAGCCGACGACGACGCCGAACTAAAGTACCTACAGTACCATTTACCTTCAGTGTACAATACAGTTTACAGACCTACGACGGACGAACAATAATGAGTAATAAATTGTTTACAAAAAAAAAACATAGTTTCTAAGGTCATTAGTTTTATTTTATTTTATTGTTATTTTCTTTGAACGATTGGAAATGAAATTACTCAATTATTACACATAGAACTTTGATTTATTAGAATTATGCGAATTATGTATAAGATAACGAACGCGAATGCACGACATCTAGCGCGTCAATGTCTAAACATCGCCATTCGTTTAGACATTGACGCGCTAGATGTCGTGCTTTATGTCGTGTTTCGCTTGGCAAAAGTCACGCACACTACTGTAGAAGTGTCAAATTTTGCCGGTATTTCACTGTTGTTTTTCTAAGTAAATAATGTAAGTTATTGATTAAAAAGGTCGAACGCGGACACATTTCATTGTAGAGAAGTGATAAAATGATTAGTTTTAAAGAAATAGTGTCTGTGTTAAGTGTTTAGTCGTCATCAAAAATGTATGGAGGGACGGTCGGAACATCCACCTTAAACAAGAATTATTTCATATAGGTTTTCTATTCAAGAACTGCTCTTACCAATTCAAGATCCTTGGCATCTTGTGGATGTGGATAACCTGAGCATGATGGTTGATCAGTAGTATTTGATATGTCAATTAAGGCAAATTGAGATGGATGGTCTGCCTGAAAGAGATAAAAATGTTACTTATAACATTGGATATGGTCCCAAGTAATAATAAATAGATTGCTACAGAAACATGGACTCAATGTTTGGTAAATTGTAAAACTTTTAGTATTTTTTTTATTAAAAGCATTTATTGAACAAACATAGTGTATTATACTTATGGATAGTGTAGCTTTCCAACAACGAAAGAATTAAAAAAATTGGACCAGTACAACAGTAGGACAACTAAAAAAATAACTCAGTAGGTTTTAAGTACCAGTCATCACACCACTTGTCTCATGACACTCTAGGTCTCTAGAGCATATCAGTCAAAAAAGATATTGTGAAGCTTAAGTAAATGAATCCTTAGACACTATCGGAAATTTAAGAACAATTATAATCTTTTTTCCATTAAAATAATATCCTGGTTTTATTATATCGTAATATTGTCTTAATTCTAACTCTAAAATTCTATCCTTACCATATATAGTATTTAATTTTATTAATATATCCTTTAACACATTTGAACTTAACATAGAATGATGTGTTGAGGACGTACGAATGAAAGCTAATGTATTTTCAATTCTAACCAATTCTTGCAATATATCATCTACATTTTCTGTCATTATGCTAAGGATTTGGGCAAATTTAGCATATTTTATCAAACGGGATATTTGTATCCTGGAATCAGATAAATTTAAAGTCAATAACGTTCAAGATAGAATTCGAGGACAACCACTGAAAATAAGTAATATCGACTTAAATGAAATACACTTCAACCACAGCCCTGAAAATCATGTAAAGTTGAATTCAATAAATTTGGAAGATCTGCATAAGATTCATACTAAGGTACTGATGCAAGCACCGATTGAACTAGAAAAGAATACATCGACAATATACCATACCACTGTCCCAATTTATACATTCCTTTTGGGCACTTTGCTACTTTTCGCAACTTACAAAGTAATCCGTTATAAGAACGTTACGTGCTGGAAGAATCAAGACGACCCTAATACAAAGACGGAAGATCAAGACAGTCAAAATTGTACCGAATCTTCGCCAGGACCACAGTTTCCAGCAACATTTTATCACACCGTGCTCAAATAGTTGCTGGTCTTCGGGGGGAGGAGTTACGCCAACGGATCCCCAAGACATTGCTGCGTCGAC
The DNA here is from genome assembly GCF_061535455.1 of Colias philodice. Taxonomy (NCBI): domain Eukaryota; kingdom Metazoa; phylum Arthropoda; class Insecta; order Lepidoptera; family Pieridae; genus Colias; species Colias philodice. The sequence goes on from NC_143117.1 coordinate 490,081, forward strand.
GTTTCTCACGGGAACGTATTGTACGGACGTAGCAGCTAGGCTATTCTGTAAAAAACGCGCCCGAACTCGCATCTCACCTGAGTGAGTCGACTCACTTCACTTTCGAACGTTCGAGTTTTTGGTTTCGCATTCTGTAAACATCCGCTCGGCAGAGGCGAAGCGAAGTGAGTCTCACTTCGAAACTCACTTGCCTAGTGAAGGGATCTTATAGATTTGAATTTATCGACATTGTTATTATCTTTAAAATGCGGCAATTTAACACATTTTGAAGACATAATAACACTTTAGTATTGTACCGTGGGTGGAATTAAACTAAAATTGCAATTTTACACTGATAAATTCTTTAAAATCAAAATAATTCTAGCGTCACTGAAAAAAAAGGACGCTTGTCTGTGGTTCGTTTGACTTATGTTTATTTCTCAAGTGGTTTTTTGTACCTAATTTTAAAGTGTTTCGTGTTGCATTCTTTCTAAAAGTTATGTTGGAGTTTTGGCTGCATATTACATTCGATGTCCCCGAATTTCATTATTTTGTGTTGTTTAATCGATAGCTGGTAGTGGATTTTCTTAACAAACTGCTTTTCTTTTCCATCAAAAATGCGTAGTTTTTGTGAAAATCGAAATTGAAAATGATATTTTTTAAGGTTATTTTTGTACTAAAAACGCAACTTAAAGTAAAATCTTAAGCCATTATAGTATCAAAATGTCTAATTATCACACTCACACGCATTATTTTTAAATATATTTACGTACCTATTACTTTATTTACATATTACAATTTATTTTGTCAAAATAGTATTTTAACAATTTAGTATAGCCAAAAATCGTTCCATATTTTGTATTCACAACAAGCCACAGATAACACAGATTAGTTAATATGACGCAGATCACAGATTAGCAATACAAATATACTAGCTTATCATAGAGTATAAATGATACATTTTAATTTTTAATGTTTTTTTTATAGCTCACTTGCTTCAGTTTTAAAAATCGATTAACTTTTACTTTTAGTATTCAAATAGGTAGCGAGGAGCGAAGCGACGAGCGTGTTAGGTTAACTGTTGAACTGCCGCACGAGCCGAGCGAGCGAAGCGAGCGTGCCGCGGCAGCGGCCGGCGAGTGCCAGAAGCGACTTTAGGGCGATTCCCACTCAAACAAAAAAAAACTACGTAGGTTTAAACAACCTGTTTGTATTTTATTTATGTATCGTAAAATTTTTGTTATTATCAAATGCTATCTAAATTAAAATTACGAAGTGTCTAGTCGTCCGCTAAACGGATGAATAAAATAAATTAGTCGTCCGATTACCGGATGAATAAAATAATTTAATCGTCCGATTATTCGGATTACTAGATAACCTTTTAACACTAAAGCTAGTTGGGTTGGACTAAAGCAAAGGGGGCTCAGGACTTAGAAAATTTTTAATGGAGTTGGTCATTATAACACCTATTTATTATTGTTTTATCGTAAAGATTACGCTAATATAAGCATGTTTTATAGGAACAACTTTTCTCTAAAATCAAAAATGGCCGAGATATTCGCCCTCAATTCGTTAGGTTAGGTTTAGGTTAGGTTAGGTTAGGTTTCTTAAAAAAAAAACTACACAGAAATAGGAGCCCCGCGAAGCGGGGCTCCGTCGACGCGCAAAAAAAATCAAGTTTAGGTTAGGTTAGCCGTTAGGTTAGGTTAGGTTAGGTTTCTTAAAAAAAAAACTACACAGAAACAGGAGCCCCGCGAAGCGGGGCTCCGTCGACGCGCAAAAAAAAATCAAGTTTAGGTTAGGTTAGCCGTTAGGTTAGGTTAGGTTAGGTTTCTTAAAAAAAAAACTACACAGAAATAGGAGCCCCGCGAAGCGGGGCTCCGTCGACGCGCAAAAAAAATCAAATACCTACGTGTGCCCTCCTCCCCCCTCTCCTCCCCCACAAAAAACCTATAATACGTGCGGCAGTTCTCTAAAGAATTATTATTTTATTCATCCGGTAATCGGACAACTAATTTATTTTATTCATCCGTTTAGCGGACGACTAGCGCTGTCCTTAAAATTATTTTTGACAAATTCATTTTAAAAATCACTTTCGAATTATATTTATTATCTACAATTGTGAACGCGTCATAATATAACATTTATTATCTATAATGGCATGTCGTAAATACGTGGTAAATACAAACTTACATTTTCCAGGTAATATAATTTAAGAAATTGTTATAAATAAATTAATAATACGGCATTATATTTAAAAATATTGCCTGTGTGCGAGATTACTAGAAGTTTTAATACGACAATGGTATAAAAGTGTCGTTTTTAGTACAAAAATAACCTTAAAAAAAATAATTTTCATTTTCGATTTTCACAAAAACTACGCATTTTTGTTGGAAAAGAAAAGCAGTTTGTTAAGAAAATCCACTACCAGCTATCGATTAAACAGCACAAAATAATGAAATTCGGGGACATCGAATCAAATATTTAACCGGAGTTTTAGTTAATGTTTCAGTTTGGCTTTATTAAGTTGTTGTGTAATTGGTGTTAAACGTGTTGCATAAATTATTTAAAGGAGAAAACTGCAAAAATAACAACTATGAGGTGAGTAATGTGATTCTTGTATTTAACTAAAATATTATCTTATACAACAAGCTTATTGAAATATTTAACTTAAAATCTTAAACATTGTAGCTCCTCGGAAAGGTCGTCTCATCCCTCCCGTGCCCAAGTAGAGTATCTAGTCGACTATCTTAGCAAACATCCTAGCTTAGCCAAGGGTTTTTCAAAAGTCCCGAGCGCTAGAGACGAAGCTAGAAAAACATGGGAGGAGTTGACTATCAAATTAAATAGCTTGGGAGGCTGCACTAAAACATGGAAACAGTGGACAAAGGTAGGCAATAGGCATATAGAAAACTATTCATCTTATACCGTGTAGGTATCTGGCTTACCTATATATTATTAATAAACTTTTAATTTTGCTTTAGTATTGGTCTGACAAAAAGAGTGCCGTGAAGAAAAAAGCTGCCCTAAGATACCGGGCACGCAATAAGACTGGTGGTGGATGTGAATCGGTGGTGGAGCTTTCAGAGGTGGAGGAGAAAATACTCACATTAATGGGCGGGGAAGGTTTTGCAATTGGTGATAGGCATTTGGAAATTAATCCATTTGAAGTAAGCTATTGTTATCGATTTTGTTGATCCGATACATGTATGTATGTAAAATATAATTATTCAATGTCATGTTCTTTTTTTAGGAAATCCCCGTCCTTACTGATGCCAACGAAAGCCCCACATTGTCGACTTCATCTATGATAAATGAAACCACAACTATTGTAAGTAAATACCTAGTGTATTAATAAAATATTACTTAATAATAAACAACTTATTAGTAAATGTTTCTTATATTGTTCTAGGAATACCAAGTCTTGGATGAGACTGCTATAAATACGGAAAATGTTAGTATGGCAGATACTGAGGTATATATTAATAAGATATTATGAAAATGGTACTTTTTTATTGATTCCAGTATTTGAAATACTATGTTTTTTTTTTCAGAGACCTCAACTAATTCAGCAATATGTTAACTGTATCCCGAATCCCGAACCTTCCCCTGCTCATACACCACCGAGAGCGGAGGTAACGAGCCCTCTGCAAGCAGTTACCCCCTCTGGCTCAGGCAACTTTCCTGCTCGACGTCAATTATTGAACGTCGCGGGTCCATCACCACGTCGTACTACAAGTAATTATGAGATTTATGAATTGATTTACAATATTTATAATCCATACTAATATTATAAATGCGAAAGTAACTCTGTCTGTCTGTCTGTTACTCAATCACGCCTTAACTACTGAACCAATTTGCATGAAATTTGGTATAGAGATATTTTGATACCCGAGAAAGGACATAGGATAGGTTTTATCCCGGAAATCCTACGGGAACGGGTTTTTCTTTGAAAACGCGGGCGAAGCCGCGGGCGGAAAGCTAGTCAACAATAAAAATTTGGAAATACATACAAATAAAACTAAATAATACTTGATAATGAATTAAGGAAATAATAATAACATCAGAAGACTTGTCAAAAATGCGTCACCGCGACCGGTGGAAATAATAATAAATTAATATTTATTTTACGTTTCAGGGTCATCGAGTCGTCCACAACAACGGCAAAGAAGACGATCACCTCCATCACAAAGGCGGCAATCTCAATTAACAACCTTTACTGAAAGGTTTCTTAGCTTGGAAGAGCAACGGATTGAGATTGACCGTCGCTACTGTGAGTTACAGGAGGTGATGGTCAACTCACAAAGGGAGACCAACAGAATGACAGCAGAGGGCCTGATTGCCGTCGGGGAAGGTCTTAAATTATTAGCTGAAAATTTAAAAAAATAAAATACTTTTATACTTAAATACATTTATTAGTTCTTAACTTATTTTAGTAGTAAAAAATTATCTGTGGTTTTACTTATAGTTTCTTAATTTACTAACATTAGTTTATAAGCCCTAATTGAGTTACTAACACCTATGAATATAATTTTCCGGAATAAATAATTTGCATTGATTTTTGATTGAATTAATTACAATTACCGCGTGTTCCTTGCCCTCCATAATTCATTTATCAATCTTTGTCTACATAGCTGACCAAGTGCAGTTTCATTAGGTACATCCTCATTTGAAGCTACACTTTGTCTGGTCCTATGAAAACCATTTTTTTTTTTTTTTTTTTTTTTTTTTTAAGTGGGGAAATCTTACCTAAGATACCCACGGCTCCCGGGGAAGGAGCCGAGGGTTATGTCGGATTCCTACCGACTAAAACCCCACTGTGTACCAACGCGCTGCTTTAGACGGGATGCGGGGACACTATCGCAATCTTCCGCATGTCCCGCCCAGCAGTTGCCCGTTTCCAGGCCCTCCGCGAATTGCCTGTTTCCAGGCCCTCCACCAAATTACCCACCACGAGGCGGCGCAAGCTGGAACACGAGCTCACGCCACCCACTCGCCGACGATGGATTGTTCCCCGTTCCATCATCGGCGTTCCCCAAACCCCCGACCCCAGCACCGACCGGCCGGAGGGCGCGCGCCGAAAGGCCCTACGAAACGTGTTTCACGCGTCGAAGGACCCTCCGGCGCACTTTTATAGAGGTTTCCCTCGCAGCCCCCACCTCACACCAGAGGTGGCGGCCCTCGGTCCGGCCCCACGGACCGGATTACGAGTTGGCAGACGGCTGTCGCAGGACAGCCGCCGCCCCACACCCACCTACAGGAGTCACCGCATGTCACCAAAGTGACGTGTCGGGATCCCGCCCCCTGCTTTGTTGGTAGTCAGACTACCAACAAACACAACACGCGCGGCCTCTGGCCGCCATCCGCCGCCGCAAAAGCGCGGCCCCCTGCCAGTCAGTCGGAACGAGTCCCAAACGAGCCCCGATCGACCTTCCAACCTCATTTTTTCCCAGCCAAATCGCCAGGCCGCGACCGCTGGCCGCCATCCATCGCCGCACCGCAACGGCACCTGAGCCAAACCTGGCCCCCCGGAGGACCCTAGCTAGCTAGCCGGCCATCCAGCCAGCCAGCCAGCCAGCCGGACAACCAGCCGGTGACAACAAGCCAGCCAGCCGCCGCCCAAGGCAGCCGGCCAGCCAACCGGTGGAGCAGCCGGTTTCAGCCAGCCTGCGAGGCAGCCGGTGTGACCAGCCGGTTCCAGCCAGCTCGGCCAGCCAGCCTTCAAGCCAGCCAGCCAGCTATATGGATCCCTGGCCGTCGAGCCAATCGAGTCGTCAGACGACAGACCGGCCGTTCAGCCCCTCCGCGTCCAATTAGCTTCACCCAGAGTACACAGTGCACTCCGAGCTACTGAGCCCCCCCGGCCACGACAAGGCTTGGAACTGATGGGGGGGGTCCTATGAAAACCAGCCTCTTTCTATAAATTTTATTATGTAAGGTGATTTAATGATTCAAGACGCATGCTTAAAGGGCAAAAAAGAGATAGTAATAAAAATCACATTAGAAATTAATCAACTTTATTAAAATATTTGAAATTAAACTTTAACTCACATTTTTAAGCAACATTTCGTGACTATACCTTTGTTAACATATAATTTGTATCAAAAGTAATGAGATCATAATCAGACTTTAATCCAATGTAAGGCACTATCATATACTTAATCTAAATAATAAAATAATTAGTCTTCATCACTTGCATTTACACTTTGTAAAGCTTTGGTTTGGTAACACTTTGCGCATGGAAAAATCGAGTGGTCAAGCCAAATGTGACAACTAATTGTCTCACAAATGTACTAATGGATGGACAGAGGCACCTCCATTTCAGTATCCGAAGAGGTGGAGCCTGCATCATTTTCTTCCTCCTCAATCAAATGCAACTAAGTCTTCCTCATCCAAACTCTTAGAATATTAAACTAGGTATATCCTCGTCTGTTAGTTGTTTATTCATGATTAAACTGAAAAAAAGAATAAAATAGGATAATGTAAAGTACAAACTAATATTATAACACCAAATTCCAATATTTATAAGAAAAAAGAAAAATAAATACTTACAAAATAAAGTCACGCCGTATGCCTGGTGGGGTCTGTGGGACCCGCACGCACTTTAAGCACATCCTTTTACGCTTGTAGCTCGCCTCGGGCTGAGGAAGTGGGTGGAGGGCATTCCACGGTTAGTAACGGCCAGCTACTAAAAACGGTGAGGCGCGAAATTCAAATTTAAACGAACTACAACGGTTCGCGCGTTGGTGTGGGTCTGACAGACCCTACCAGGCATGCCAAGGGTTAAAGGAGAAAACTGCAAAAATAACAACTATGAGGTGAGTAATGTGATTCTTGTATTTAACTAAAATATTATCTTATACAACAAGCTTATTGAAATATTTAACTTAAAATCTTAAACATTGTAGCTCCTCGGAAAGGTCGTCTCATCCCTCCCGTGCCCAAGTAGAGTATCTAGTCGACTATCTTAGCAAACATCCTAGCTTAGCCAAGGGTTTTTCAAAAGTCCCGAGCGCTAGAGACGAAGCTAGAAAAACATGGGAGGAGTTGACTATCAAATTAAATAGCTTGGGAGGCTGCACTAAAACATGGAAACAGTGGACAAAGGTAGGCAATAGGCATATAGAAAACTATTCATCTTATACCGTGTAGGTATCTGGCTTACCTATATATTATTAATAAACTTTTAATTTTGCTTTAGTATTGGTCTGACAAAAAGAGTGCCGTGAAGAAAAAAGCTGCCCTAAGATACCGGGCACGCAATAAGACTGGTGGTGGATGTGAATCGGTGGTGGAGCTTTCAGAGGTGGAGGAGAAAATACTCACATTAATGGGCGGGGAAGGTTTTGCAATTGGTGATAGGCATTTGGAAATTAATCCATTTGAAGTAAGCTATTGTTATCGATTTTGTTGATCCGATACATGTATGTATGTAAAATATAATTATTCAATGTCATGTTCTTTTTTTAGGAAATCCCCGTCCTTACTGATGCCAACGAAAGCCCCACATTGCCGACTTCATCTATGATAAATGAAACCACAACTATTGTAAGTAAATACCTAGTGTATTAATAAAATATTACTTAATAATAAACAACTTATTAGTAAATGTTTCTTATATTGTTCTAGGAATACCAAGTCTTGGATGAGACTGCTATAAATACGGAAAATGTTAGTATGGCAGATACTGAGGTATATATTAATAAGATATTATGAAAATGGTACTTTTTTATTGATTCCAGTATTTGAAATACTATGTTTTTTTTTTCAGAGACCTCAACTAATTCAGCAATATGTTAACTGTATCCCGAATCCCGAACCTTCCCCTGCTCATACACCACCGAGAGCGGAGGTAACGAGCCCTCTGCAAGCAGTTACCCCCTCTGGCTCAGGCAACTTTCCTGCTCGACGTCAATTATTGAACGTCGCGGGTCCATCACCACGTCGTACTACAAGTAATTATGAGATTTATGAATTGATTTACAATATTTATAATCCATACTAATATTATAAATGCGAAAGTAACTCTGTCTGTCTGTCTGTTACTCAATCACGCCTTAACTACTGAACCAATTTGCATGAAATTTGGTATAGAGATATTTTGATACCCGAGAAAGGACATAGGATAGGTTTTATCCCGGAAATCCTACGGGAACGGGTTTTTCTTTGAAAACGCGGGCGAAGCCGCGGGCGGAAAGCTAGTCAACAATAAAAATTTGGAAATACATACAAATAAAACTAAATAATACTTGATAAGAAGACGATCACCTCCATCACAAAGGCGGCAATCTCAATTAACAACCTTTACTGAAAGGTTTCTTAGCTTGGAAGAGCAACGGATTGAGATTGACCGTCGCTACTGTGAGTTACAGGAGGTGATGGTCAACTCACAAAGGGAGACCAACAGAATGACAGCAGAGGGCCTGATTGCCGTCGGGGAAGGTCTTAAATTATTAGCTGAAAATTTAAAAAAATAAAATACTTTTATACTTAAATACATTTATTAGTTCTTAACTTATTTTAGTAGTAAAAAATTATCTGTGGTTTTACTTATAGTTTCATAATTTACTAACATTAGTTTATAAGCCCTAATTGAGTTACTAACACCTATGAATATAATTTTCCGGAATAAATAATTTGCATTGATTTTTGATTGAATTAATTACAATTACCGCGTGTTCCTTGCCCTCCATAATTCATTTATCAATCTTTGTCTACATAGCTGACCAAGTGCAGTTTCATTAGGTACATCCTCATTTGAAGCTACACTTTGTCTGGTCCTATGAAAACCAGCCTCAACCTCTAGCTCTGAATTGAATATGGCTGGAGCTGGCAGGCCGGCACGATTACAAATATTGTGAAGCACGCAACATGCTATTACAATCTTCGAAACCGTGTCGGGGTCATAATGTAGGACTCTATGTGCTAATAGGCATCTAAATCTGGCTTTAAGGACCCCAATTGTTCTTTCTACGGTGTTTCTTGCAGTAGCATGCAGCTAGTTATAGTGATGTTCTGGTGTTCCCTCGTCTGCATTTGGAACTGGCACCATTAGGTACTGACGCTGCGGATACCCAGAATCACCTGTAACAATGAATATTGTTAAAAAATAAAATGTTTTGTCATCAACAATTATATTTTTATTAGGAGTTAGGAGTTTTCAATGATTTCGCCTGCTCTCCAATTTTTATGAATTCCGTGAACTTCGGTAATAAAGCCTAAATTACTCAGAAATAAAGTAGTTTTTTTAATGATGAAAGAATTTTTGAAGGAATTAATCCAGTAGTTTTTGAGTTAAATATTTACAAACAAACAAAGATTCGTCTTTATAATTAATTAGCTAAGAGGTAACTCACCTAACAAGTACACAGATTCGCCTGTTTGTACTAATTGTTCGAGGTGGTCCCGAATGATGCAATTATTAAAAATAAGGCTGTCGTGAGTCGCTCCGCCATATGTTGCATCTACATGTATTATGTTCAAATCTGCATCTGTGAACTGCAAAAAGAATTATTTTACAACTATTTTTATGTGGCTGTTCTAATGAATGTTAAAAAAAATATAGGTACTAGCAGCGTCTTGTGATTTATACTGCTTCGTTAATGATCCTATGGAATTGGTCCAAATTTCATTAAATCGATTTTCTGTGGTTCAAGTGCGAAAGCGTATACAGACATTATTATATCAGGCTTACCATTTGTACATTTCTTGCATGATATCCTTTGCGACAGTAGTATCGTTCTTCATGGCAAGTTGGTCTCACCATTGTCACAAAAGTCCCATCTACACATCCTATTACCCCAGGAATACTGAATTTCTCATAGAATCTGCAATAAGAAATAAAAAAATCATTAAATATTTTTCATTAACATGATAGGTTTATTTAGGTAGGTACACAAACCTTGTTTTGAGTCTCAGTCTTTCTTCAGAATTTTGGGGAAATCTTATGTATTTTTTTACTATACTTGGATGGCTTAGGGCTTCTATGACCTCGTGGATACTACGAGATGCTGATGGCTGCGACACAAACGAATTTATGTGTTTTCCACATATCCTTTGATAGCTCCCAGTCGCAAAGAAAGAAAGTGCACATAACAACTGAAAAAAATTAATGAAATTTCTTGAAACTATCAAAATAAAAGGTACTTAATCTGATAAGGAAACCATCCATAATTAAAGTCGGTTAATAACTCAAAACGTTTTTAAAGAAACCGTAAGGGAGAGAAACTTTGGACTTTAACATAGGGTACCTACCACTTGAAAGGGTGACATCATAAAAAATAATCGGGGATTAGATGACGTTATCGTTAGTGGTTCTATGTTCTATGCGAGGAAGTTATGTTACCTACCTACATAATGGAATGTTTTACAGAGTTATGGGAAAGTTATCCCAATATTCACACGGGATCGGGACTTCCGCAGATGAAATCACGGGACCGATGACTATTGTAACAGTAACTTTTCATGACATTATGAATACACATATAAAGCACTTAGATACATACCTTGACTCTAGCAGTTAATCCTCTTCGTCGACGTTGAGGTTTTTTAACTAAAACTTTAATGTCTTCCATCACTTGAGAAACTAGTTCTTCCGATAAACGGTAGCATTCAACAAAATTTTTATTTCGATTAATAATTTGCATTTCCCGAATGCTGGTACTTTGCCGGCGACTTTCTATTATATCCACAGCATTAGCTTCTCGTATTATAGCACTTAATATAAAATAACGCGCCATTTTAGTAAAAAAATATATAAAATTTGTATCAAATTTGTTCCACAACCACTAACTCACTCACGAACTCGGCACCTAATAGGCGAGTGAATTGCTGACAGGTGAATTCGTATTTGTAAATACTCGAACTCGACGTTCGAGGTGTAAAATTACCTTACAGAATGCCGAATTCATACTATAAACGTCAAAATCACAGACATGTATATTTAAGTAGACAACGCAAGTACCGCGATCTGTATGAAAACCAAGCGTGTCATATTTTTTGTACTGACCTTGACGCGTTATGACGTCACGAGCGCTTTTTAGTGATGTTAATTTCATTTTACGCTAAATCGATTAGGCCGCCACTCGCGCGGCGATTCTAGTATCGTCCTATCCCATCGAAGTAAATCGAAAGAAATCAGATCAAACTAGATCTATGTCTAAGAGGTAGTCAAATAAATGAATCGTAATCGATTACTAAATCGATTCAAGACAGAAAAATGATAATTACCATAGACAGAGGGATGATAAAATAAAGTTATAAACCTTTTAATATTCTAACAAGTAAACTAATGTGTTTTAGCTTTTTCTTACATATGCCCATTGAGTTACCATGTACTACGTACTAGAGAGGCCATCGAAAGAAAGTAATGAAACTGTCAATCAATCAATCTTTATGTCCCGTTGCATCGATCCATTTTCCTTTTATGTTCGGGTTACTTGGAAAACTGAAAAAACAAACATAGTCTAAGCAATAAGGAGTTTTCTTAAAAAACTCCCAAGATGACACTTTATAACTAATGGCGTCCATGTCATAATATTTATTTTTAGTACCTTTGTATTAAAATACTTAAAAGTTCTAGGTCAAGTCGTATTAAATGACAAAAAAAATCTATGCCTTTTTTTCTGAAAAATTGCTCCTTCAAATTATCATTTTTCTGTTCGATTATAAAATCGATTAGAATCGAGAACTGTTGCATCAAATGAACATCACTAACCACAAAATTGGACAGAAAAATGAGAACAGAAAAATGAGAAGACGCTATTCATTGCTTGTTATCATACGACGCGATCTTTACCGTGCCAAGTAAAAGCCGCAATGTATTCCGAATCATTTCGTATGATTTGGTATCCGTGTTTGTCACGATCGTTTTCCACAGATATTCTTTATTTGATTTTAAAATAAATAGTGCATATTCTGATTAGAAAATTACTTACCGGTGGAAGGAAACATCTATGCTAACTCGGCCACTCACAGCTGTGGAGTTTCTACAGTTTATAACGGCGCAATTCGGCATTTTACTTTATTCAGCTTCACGTCTTTCCTTGGCGAACTGCAAGCGCGGACTGAGTGTAGGCCAGCGTCAAGTAAGTTTCATAAACTTAGTTTGGACACGGGAAGTACATACACTCGCTTAGTCTATCTTGATACATGTCTGTGGTCAAAATACTCACTTAGCACAGTTCGCCTCGTCGCCGCTCTCGACGATGTGGCGCCACTAGTACTGTCGAGTTTTACAGAATACGAAATCGAAAACTCACCGCGGATTCCGCGTTCGAGTTTTTATAATAACCTTACAGAATAGCACTGCAGATTCCATTGGCGCAACGTAATTTTAAGTTTTCATTTTATATTCAATTAGCTTTATAGTTATTAATTGTTAAGACTTGCATCGAGCAAGACGTATTGTAATAAGTTTATATTAAAGTATTTCTAAGTGAATTCGTAGTTTTTTTTGGGGCCTCCGTCTGTCTGAAACATAATTTGTGTAATTGTTTATTTATTCTGAATCTTTAAGTTTATTGATTTTTATCCTTTACATAAGCTGTATTTAATAAAAAATGTTTAAAACTCGAATTTTCGAAATTTTTGATTTATAAGTTCTATGTAACGTTTTATAATTAAGTTATGGTATAATTAAATGTAGATTTCACTTTTGTACAGCTTAGACATTTTTCTGTATGGATACAGTGCCTTTCGATTTGAAGTTGGATAACATTTCATTTTATAGGTACTATTATAAAATTAAGAGCATGAAAGAAAAAAAAAAGCATTTCTTCATAATGCTATTGTTACCACAAAAAATATTTTCTTAATCGCAAATTTTAAGAGAAAATAAATTAAAATTAAAATTGATGTGGCGACGTTATACATACAGACGTTAGAACAAAGTCCACCATAAGAATGACGTCATTTAGGAATAAGACGATTTTTAAACATTAATAAAAACCTAAATATTTTCAAAAAGTAAAAATTACTGTTAGTTTTTATCTAGTTTTAATTAAAATAAAAATAAAAACAAGTAGCAAAAAATTTTGAAATGTTGTAATTTTGGAGCACCCTGTAAAGTCTGTATTTGTATGAACATAAGTGGAGATCGCGTCCACTTATTTTCATGCGTAAACGATGATATTCATACTCAACAGGTAACTTGGATTAACAAATAGGATAGGTTATATCCCGTAAATCCCACGGGAACGGGAACTATTTATTTATTGCACGCCTCATAAGCGAAGCGTTGAGGTGGGTACTACTGTCACTTCGCGCAAAACATCTGATTTTTCAAACTTAAAATGTCTTTATGTATCATACATTGCACTTGTAAGATAATAAATACACACACATATTAAGAAAAAAACACTATTTTTAACATTCATGATATTTTTGATGTCATTTTTGTTATTTAAACTAGTTAAAAAACAGTTTAAAAAAGTTCTGTCTTGGACGTCCGTGTGTCTGTATGTGCGGAGGATTTTCTTGTTAACACGATAGCGACCGAAATACTTTACTAATCGAGTCTTTTTTTTTCTCTTACGCTTGAGTATGCTCAGGAATAGAACCCTTTCATTTTTCAGGGTCTGATTCGATGTGGTTTAATTGTTATTAAATAAACAAAAATAATAATTAATAAATAATTATTAAAAAAAAATTATGAGGCGTGCACTTTTGGATTTTCCAAACTTTTTTCGTTTATTTCTATCTGAATAACCTATCAAAAGTAACATTCAATTGTGTAAATTTTATTTATTACGGATTCAACATCAAACAACTCTACGGTAAGTATCAAGGTGCGTATTAACTATAGAGCTATTATTTATTACCTTACCTATATGTTATAGCTAATTACTGCTGGGCGCTGCAGCTGGCTGCGATTTCGTCCATGTATCTACTGAAAGGTTTCATGACATAATATGAGCACAGGGGAATAAAATAAAAAGACCAGTATGTACATCCAAAAATATTTATTTCAATGATTACAAATTATCCTTAATCTAATTTTGAAAATCTAACACTGAATTAGATTCCTTACAATATTATTCAAATTAATAACAAAATAACGTATTTTACGACAAATTAATATTGAACTAATTATGTAGTTAAAACACGAAAGCGCATTACCTTATTATACCAGCTGCATTAACCAAAAATTTTATATGATAATAAGTATAATATTTTCAACTGATATCAAAATCTTAGATCATTAAGTAATGGATAACACACGCAGGCGTTTCCCCTTTTGCCGAGGTATTAGATTATTCGAATCGAAAAATCTTATGCTTTCATAAAAACTACTTGCGTAATCGATTACGAACACTCTGCGTATTCGTAAAACATCGAAAGGACGTCTGCGAGTGCTCCGCTAAAAATGCCGTTTTGCACTGTCAAGTCTTGCAGAAGCAATTCAAACATGTCGAATATTAAAAAAGATGGAATAACCTTTCATCTGTGTATATTTTTTTATTTTTTTAACGTACATTTCTAATTAAATGCAATTTCTAATAATCGTCGATGTATCGTTTAGCGATATGATCAAGACAAATAATCGAGTCATGTGTGTACTCGATCATTGATGCGGCCTCACGAGACTATCATGGAAAGAAAATATACAAATTTAATCTTTATGAACTAAGCGATAAAGTTGAATTTAGAACGCGATATTGAACCGCACTCCCCACGAGACTATAAAGTGATGTAGCGAGACTATCTTGAAGAGAAAATATACAAATTTAATCTTTATGAACTAAGTGATAAAGTTGAATTTAGAACGCGATATTGAACCGCACTCCCCACGAGACTATAAAGTGATGTAGCGAGACTATCTTGAAGAGAAATTCAAATTTAATCTTTATGAACTTAGTGATAGAGTTGAATTTAAAAACTCGTCGCTTAAAAGGTCGTTAATTTTTACGACTTTCTTAGTGACGGACTGCTTTTAACTTGAACGTCGATAAAAAAATATTTTTCTAAGTATAATTTGAAATGAGATGAGAATTAATCTTTATTATATTAAAATTTTACACAACTGCATAAAAAGGAGTATAATGTTTATTTTGTAAGTCTTGTATATATTTATTACAAATTTACGCTCGGTTACTTTTAACTGGCAGAACATTTTAATGGTACGGAACCCTTCGTGCGCGAGTCCGACTCGCATTTAGCCGTTTTTTTTGTAATGTTAATCTTGTAACCTTTCTATTATGTAATCTATACTAATACATATTATAAAGCTGAAGAGTTTGTTTGTTTGTTTGTTTGTTTGAACGCGCTATTCTCGGGAACTACTGGTCCGATTTGAAAAATTCTTTCGGTGTTAGATAGCCCATTTATCTAGGAAGGTATATATCATCACGCTACGACCAACAGGAGTGGAGCCACGGGGGTGAAACCGCGCGGAGCAGCTACTTTATTTATATGTATGTACAAATATTGCGTATATTTCAGATTTACAAAAAATCCTGCTTAAAGGCTAAGGTTGATTGAATGCTGTGGGAGAAAATCAGAATGGACACCTCGGTACAGAAATAATAAAAATTTCTGGACCGATATTTATTTTAGTGAATATAATATGTGATGTGTTGAATAAATACATATTCAAATACAAATAAAATGGCGTTTTATTGTTTTTTCGTATGCATATAATAATGATGAAAACGTTACAAATGACCTGTGTAGTATTTTTTATGAATATAATATTAATGTTATTTCTAATTTCAACAAAATTATTATTTTTGTAATATCGATATGGTTACATCCCTTTAGAGCGATTGTATTATTACGTATATGTATAGAGATTTTTCTGTGTAATCGATGTATGTGTGCAAAAACATGCTAGTCTGTCCATTTTGTAATAGTTTGAGTTTGTAAAGACACAAATTATTTTTGTGAATGTGTGATTGTGTTTCAAAGTGTGAGTTACCCTCCCCGCACCAAAACCGGCAGAAAGTTTAGTTAGAACATTTGCCAGCGTGCTCCATCCATTACTTAATGATCTAAGATCAAAATGTACGAAAAATAGTACTTAATAAGTAATTGAACTGAGAACATAATTTAATATTCACACAAAGCTGTATTGTTTCGATATACGTTGTTTTTATTGTAAACTGCATTACATATTTTGATAAAAAAATACTGTAAAACAACAGATGATGAAATTTTCAAAATGAAAAAAAAAAATACAAATTTGCCGCGCAATCGACATTTGACAGCTCTACGACTGAATGAGGCGGTTAAAAAAGTTTGTATAATATTAATAGAAATAATTATCGAGATTTAAATTGCTCTACACAAGATTTATTTTGTTTGTTTTATTACTATACTTCTTAAAGACACAATTAACTCGTACTCGTAATACGATACCTTGGAGTTGGAGCGAAAATATTGTTTGTAATAATTTGGCTAGGAAAATACAACAAATCAAAAACACTATTTACTATGGAAAAAAAACCAGGAAGGTGAAAAACATATATTTACGATTTCGATGCACTCGACTTTTAGTAAAATAATAGGTAGGTAAAAATATTATTATGGTTTTGATCACAGACATATCTGTGGTTTTGATTTTAGCTACTAGTATCAGAAAGCTGCGTGTTCAATGCACGTCGGGGTCACACAACTGTGGAGGATACAGTAGACAATATACCTAATGAAGTTTTTCATCTTTTTATTTTACTGCAAATACAAAATAAAAATTAAACAATGGTAATGTAAATTCTAAACAAACTACTACCAAAATACAATTAGAACAAAAATCATTTGACTGGTTGATTTCACCCAGAGGCCAGAGGCGGCTCGTGACAAAATTGTATGGGTGTTCACTTGAAATAAAACAACGAAAATACAATAGCGTAGCGGGATAATTTATTACAAAAAAAAATGAGCACCACATTTTATAAATGTCTATAACACTAAAAATTACAAAGTACAGGCTATTTCAAAACGAATTCAATGATTATCAATAATTAGTAAATCACCGAATTTGCATTCGCGAGCGTACCTACGCGTAGGTATCCATAGTGTTTGTTTATACTAAAGGAATGGCAACGTCGCAATTGCTGCTGTCATGCGATGCGGCAACGTTGCGTGAGACTCAAAACGCTACCTGCTACGGTATGAACGATTGTTATAAAAATAAAAGTTATACATATTTGTTGGCGTAAACTATTTTATTCATCATTAATTTTGGAAAATAAATAATGTCAAAATTGATTACAATAAAACGCAGTTTTATTTTATTACATTACAGGTAAATTAGCTTGGAGAAATTTTTGCGTTTGTAGTAGTGTATGGTCAGCAAATAAAAAAAAACAACATTTTATTTTTAGTTTTTATTCAAGTATATAATATTAGTATTATTAATATTTTATTAGTTCCAAACATTACAAGCAGTGCCGATTTTTACTTCAGTGAAGACGTGTATAAATTAGGTGTTCTCCGGCCAAAAATGTAAACCACGGTAAAAGTGAAACTGTTCGAACGGTTCCGAACACTGCTTTGTGTAGCGCATGTCGCGTGACGGTCGGCTGCCGAGTAGGTATACCTACTCGGCAGCCGCGATACACGCGACATGCGCTACACAGACCAAAAAGTTTGAGACGATGTAATAAAAGTTTCACTTTAATAACAAACAATAACAACAATAACAAACAATAACAACAATCAACAAATACAAAATTTAACAATTAAACTACGTAATAATTATAATTTTCGAATGAAATGTGTGCTTTATGTTCTAACGGTACCAAGCGACTGACGCCGGACTGCACGAGGCACCTGCGGACAGCGTAAACTGGTTTATTCTGGTTTTGTGCGTGTTTCCACTTTCCACTATCAAGTGACGATTTATTTATTTGTTATGTTTCGTAATTATTATGGTCAAATATTAATTACGAAACAAATTATTATGAACAAGATATTTTATTGTTTCACGGTATTCGCCTTGTCATTGGCTCAAGGACGTAAAATTGAATGATATATTATTTTTTTTATAAAGTCAAAACCATTTTCTTTAAAACATAAATCAGAGTATTGCTAGGGATAAGTATAAAATTAAATAGTAATGTTAGGATATCGAAACATTTTTGTATAGGCTAGAACGATATAATGGAAACGCGCTCTAAGATCTGAGTAATATACACACCACTACATATGCAAAAATTTCTCGAGACTAATTTCACTGTACACTATTGTTTTTTTTAATCAAAACATGTATGTATTTGAGTAGTTAGCAGCATATAATATTCTGAATTTCTGATCCATGCCTATTCACTCAAAACTAATAACACTAATGATTTGTAACAGTAAATTATTTCAATAGGTATTTGAACATTTCATAACCAACAAGTAAGAATAATTCGTATACAAGATACAATAACAAATCTAATACACTATTTATTATTTTATTATATTTCATTATGTGAAAATAACCAGGAAGGTGAAAAACATATTTACGAAAACAAAGTAACATATGGTTTTGCTATTAGCTATCAGGAAAAAAAATCGTATTGGAACAAAAGAAGGATTGTAACTGAATTAGGTAATTAGGTATGTTTGTTTCTGGGTGCACCGTTTTCGACGACGCGACGGCCGACGCGTGACGTAAACAGAGTAGGTACCTACTTTGCTAAAACAAACTAAGTAATAAAATTGTGTGTCTGTCTGAAAATTCGCTAAAGCATATTTTACCAATGTTTGCAAGTTTGTGATTACTTTGATAGTTTATCGATTTATAATAATTGTATACTTATATCATTGTTTAAAAATATTCAAACACAATATGATATAGGTACTGATTTATCACTGGTTTCAGTGATGAACTGATGAGTCAATGTTAGCCACAATACTAATCACTTTCGTCATACATGTGTATGAACTATGATTGATGTGATTTGCAATGTGGTGAAATTTCATAAAAATCACGGGCCAATTTTTTGTTTTGAATCCCACCGAAAATACATATACATATTACTAATTGCGTTATTAGAATAATTAATTACTATACCCACGATCAATTATTACAATTTACAATATAGTCTCAAATGCATACTAGAGAAATATTGCAATTTGAATCAAAAAATGCATAGCATACAAAAATAAATTCACAACACAAGAAATTCCGCGCGCAAATCATAGCGCGTGTCAATGAAATCAAGAATGTAATTTTATATCAAGCCGACGACGACGCCGAACTAAAGTACCTACAGTACCATTTACCTTCAGTGTACAATACAGTTTACAGACCTACGACGGACGAACAATAATGAGTAATAAATTGTTTACAAAAAAAAACATAGTTTCTAAGGTCATTAGTTTTATTTTATTTTATTGTTATTTTCTTTGAACGATTGGAAATGAAATTACTCAATTATTACACATAGAACTTTGATTTATTAGAATTATGCGAATTATGTATAAGATAACGAACGCGAATGCACGACATCTAGCGCGTCAATGTCTAAACATCGCCATTCGTTTAGACATTGACGCGCTAGATGTCGTGCTTTATGTCGTGTTTCGCTTGGCAAAAGTCACGCACACTACTGTAGAAGTGTCAAATTTTGCCGGTATTTCACTGTTGTTTTTCTAAGTAAATAATGTAAGTTATTGATTAAAAAGGTCGAACGCGGACACATTTCATTGTAGAGAAGTGATAAAATGATTAGTTTTAAAGAAATAGTGTCTGTGTTAAGTGTTTAGTCGTCATCAAAAATGTATGGAGGGACGGTCGGAACATCCACCTTAAACAAGAATTATTTCATATAGGTTTTCTATTCAAGAACTGCTCTTACCAATTCAAGATCCTTGGCATCTTGTGGATGTGGATAACCTGAGCATGATGGTTGATCAGTAGTATTTGATATGTCAATTAAGGCAAATTGAGATGGATGGTCTGCCTGAAAGAGATAAAAATGTTACTTATAACATTGGATATGGTCCCAAGTAATAATAAATAGATTGCTACAGAAACATGGACTCAATGTTTGGTAAATTGTAAAACTTTTAGTATTTTTTTTATTAAAAGCATTTATTGAACAAACATAGTGTATTATACTTATGGATAGTGTAGCTTTCCAACAACGAAAGAATTAAAAAAATTGGACCAGTACAACAGTAGGACAACTAAAAAAATAACTCAGTAGGTTTTAAGTACCAGTCATCACACCACTTGTCTCATGACACTCTAGGTCTCTAGAGCATATCAGTCAAAAAAGATATTGTGAAGCTTAAGTAAATGAATCCTTAGACACTATCGGAAATTTAAGAACAATTATAATCTTTTTTCCATTAAAATAATATCCTGGTTTTATTATATCGTAATATTGTCTTAATTCTAACTCTAAAATTCTATCCTTACCATATATAGTATTTAATTTTATTAATATATCCTTTAACACATTTGAACTTAACATAGAATGATGTGTTGAGGACGTACGAATGAAAGCTAATGTATTTTCAATTCTAACCAATTCTTGCAATATATCATCTACATTTTCTGTCATTATGCTAAGGATTTGGGCAAATTTAGCATATTTTATCAAACGGGATATTTGT
This sequence comes from Colias philodice, assembly GCF_061535455.1. Classification (NCBI taxonomy): domain Eukaryota; kingdom Metazoa; phylum Arthropoda; class Insecta; order Lepidoptera; family Pieridae; genus Colias; species Colias philodice. The sequence continues at coordinate 510,607 of NC_143117.1, forward strand.
ATCCTGGAATCAGATAAATTTAAAGTCAATAACGTTCAAGATAGAATTCGAGGACAACCACTGAAAATAAGTAATATCGACTTAAATGAAATACACTTCAACCACAGCCCTGAAAATCATGTAAAGTTGAATTCAATAAATTTGGAAGATCTGCATAAGATTCATACTAAGGTACTGATGCAAGCACCGATTGAACTAGAAAAGAATACATCGACGATATACCATACCACTGTCCCAATTTATACATTCCTTTTGGGCACTTTGCTACTTTTCGCAACTTACAAAGTAATCCGTTATAAGAACGTTACGTGCTGGAAGAATCAAGACGACCCTAATACAAAGACGGAAGATCAAGACAGTCAAAATTGTACCGAATCTTCGCCAGGACCACAGTTTCCAGCAACATTTTATCACACCGTGCTCAAATAGTTGCTGGTCTTCGGGGGGAGGAGTTACGCCAACGGATCCCCAAGACATTGCTGCGTCGACGTTTCTCACGGGAACGTATTGTACGGACGTAGCAGCTAGGCTATTCTGTAAAAAACGCGCCCGAACTCGCATCTCACCTGAGTGAGTCGACTCACTTCACTTTCGAACGTTCGAGTTTTTGGTTTCGCATTCTGTAAACATCCGCTCGGCAGAGGCGAAGCGAAGTGAGTCTCACTTCGAAACTCACTTGCCTAGTGAAGGGATCTTATAGATTTGAATTTATCGACATTGTTACCTTTTGTACACATTTTGTACCTAATTTTAAAGTGTTTCGTGTTGCATTCTTTCTAAAAGTTATGTTGGAGTTTTGGCTGCATATTACATTCGATGTCCCCGAATTTCATTATTTTGTGTTGTTTAATCGATAGCTGGTAGTGGATTTTCTTAACAAACTGCTTTTCTTTTCCATCAAAAATGCGTAGTTTTTGTGAAAATCGAAATTGAAAATGATATTTTTTAAGGTTATTTTTGTACTAAAAACGCAACTTAAAGTAAAATCTTAAGCCATTATAGTATCAAAATGTCTAATTATCACACTCACACGCATTATTTTTAAATATATTTACGTACCTATTACTTTATTTACATATTACAATTTATTTTGTCAAAATAGTATTTTAACAATTTAGTATAGCCAAAAATCGTTCCATATTTTGTATTCACAACAAGCCACAGATAACACAGATTAGTTAATATGACGCAGATCACAGATTAGCAATACAAATATACTAGCTTATCATAGAGTATAAATGATACATTTTAATTTTTAATGTTTTTTTTATAGCTCACTTGCTTCAGTTTTAAAAATCGATTAACTTTTACTTTTAGTATTCAAATAGGTAGCGAGGAGCGAAGCGACGAGCGTGTTAGGTTAACTGTTGAACTGCCGCACGAGCCGAGCGAGCGAAGCGAGCGTGCCGCGGCAGCGGCCGGCGAGTGCCAGAAGCGACTTTAGGGCGATTCCCACTCAAACAAAAAAAAACTACGTAGGTTTAAACAACCTGTTTGTATTTTATTTATGTATCGTAAAATTTTTGTTATTATCAAATGCTATCTAAATTAAAATTACGAAGTGTCTAGTCGTCCGCTAAACGGATGAATAAAATAAATTAGTCGTCCGATTACCGGATGAATAAAATAATTTAATCGTCCGATTATTCGGATTACTAGATAACCTTTTAACACTAAAGCTAGTTGGGTTGGACTAAAGCAAAGGGGGCTCAGGACTTAGAAAATTTTTGATGGAGTTGGTGTCATTATAACACCTATTTATTATTGTTTTATCGTAAAGATTACGCTAATATAAGCATGTTTTATAGGAACAACTTTTCTCTAAAATCAAAAATGGCCGAGATATTCGCCCTCAATTCGTTAGGTTAGGTTTAGGTTAGGTTAGGTTAGGTTTCTTAAAAAAAAAACTACACAGAAATAGGAGCCCCGCGAAGCGGGGCTCCGTCGACGCGCAAAAAAAATCAAGTTTAGGTTAGGTTAGCCGTTAGGTTAGGTTAGGTTAGGTTTCTTAAAAAAAAAACTACACAGAAACAGGAGCCCCGCGAAGCGGGGCTCCGTCGACGCGCAAAAAAAAATCAAGTTTAGGTTAGGTTAGCCGTTAGGTTAGGTTAGGTTAGGTTTCTTAAAAAAAAAACTACACAGAAATAGGAGCCCCGCGAAGCGGGGCTCCGTCGACGCGCAAAAAAAATCAAATACCTACGTGTGCCCTCCTCCCCCCTCTCCTCCCCCCACAAAAAACCTATAATACGTGCGGCAGTTCTCTAAAGAATTATTATTTTATTCATCCGGTAATCGGACAACTAATTTATTTTATTCATCCGTTTAGCGGACGACTAGCGCTGTCCTTAAAATTATTTTTGACAAATTCATTTTAAAAATCACTTTCGAATTATATTTATTATCTACAATTGTGAACGCGCCATATAACATTTATTATCTATAATGGCATGTCGTAAATACGTGGTAAATACAAACTTACATTTTCCAGGTAATATAATTTAAGAAATTGTTATAAATAAATTAATAATACGGCATTATATTTAAAAATATTGCCTGTGTGCGAGATTACTAGAAGTTTTAATACGACAATGGTATAAAAGTGTCGTTTTTAGTACAAAAATAACCTTAAAAAAAATAATTTTCATTTTCGATTTTCACAAAAACTACGCATTTTTGTTGGAAAAGAAAAGCAGTTTGTTAAGAAAATCCACTACCAGCTATCGATTAAACAGCACAAAATAATGAAATTCGGGGACATCGAATCAAATATTTAACCGGAGTTTTAGTTAATGTTTCAGTTTGGCTTTATTAAGTTGTTGTGTAATTGCTGTTAAACGTGTTGCATAAATTATTTAAAGGAGAAAACTGCAAAAATAACAACTATGAGGTGAGTAATGTGATTCTTGTATTTAACTAAAATATTATCTTATACAACAAGCTTATTGAAATATTTAACTTAAAATCTTAAACATTGTAGCTCCTCGGAAAGGTCGTCTCATCCCTCCCGTGCCCAAGTAGAGTATCTAGTCGACTATCTTAGCAAACATCCTAGCTTAGCCAAGGGTTTTTCAAAAGTCCCGAGCGCTAGAGACGAAGCTAGAAAAACATGGGAGGAGTTGACTATCAAATTAAATAGCTTGGGAGGCTGCACTAAAACATGGAAACAGTGGACAAAGGTAGGCAATAGGCATATAGAAAACTATTCATCTTATACCGTGTAGGTATCTGGCTTACCTATATATTATTAATAAACTTTTAATTTTGCTTTAGTATTGGTCTGACAAAAAGAGTGCCGTGAAGAAAAAAGCTGCCCTAAGATACCGGGCACGCAATAAGACTGGTGGTGGATGTGAATCGGTGGTGGAGCTTTCAGAGGTGGAGGAGAAAATACTCACATTAATGGGCGGGGAAGGTTTTGCAATTGGTGATAGGCATTTGGAAATTAATCCATTTGAAGTAAGCTATTGTTATCGATTTTGTTGATCCGATACATGTATGTATGTATGTAAAATATAATTATTCAATGTCATGTTCTTTTTTTAGGAAATCCCCGTCCTTACTGATGCCAACGAAAGCCCCACATTGCCGACTTCATCTATGATAAATGAAACCACAACTATTGTAAGTAAATACCTAGTGTATTAATAAAATATTACTTAATAATAAACAACTTATTAGTAAATGTTTCTTATATTGTTCTAGGAATACCAAGTCTTGGATGAGACTGCTATAAATACGGAAAATGTTAGTATGGCAGATACTGAGGTATATATTAATAAGATATTATGAAAATGGTACTTTTTTATTGATTCCAGTATTTGAAATACTATGTTTTTTTTTCAGAGACCTCAACTAATTCAGCAATATGTTAACTGTATCCCGAATCCCGAACCTTCCCCTGCTCATACACCACCGAGAGCGGAGGTAACGAGCCCTCTGCAAGCAGTTACCCCCTCTGGCTCAGGCAACTTTCCTGCTCGACGTCAATTGAACGTCGCGGGTCCATCACCACGTCGTACTACAAGTAATTATGAGATTTATGAATTGATTTACAATATTTATAATCCATACTAATATTATAAATGCGAAAGTAACTCTGTCTGTCTGTCTGTTACTCAATCACGCCTTAACTACTGAACCAATTTGCATGAAATTTGGTATAGAGATATTTTGATACCCGAGAAAGGACATAGGATAGGTTTTATCCCGGAAATCCTACGGGAACGGGTTTTTCTTTGAAAACGCGGGCGAAGCCGCGGGCGGAAAGCTAGTCAACAATAAAAATTTGGAAATACATACAAATAAAACTAAATAATACTTGATAATGAATTAAGGAAATAATAATAACATCAGAAGACTTGTCAAAAATGCGTCACCGCGACCGGTGGAAATAATAATAAATTAATATTTATTTTACGTTTCAGGGTCATCGAGTCGTCCACAACAACGGCAAAGAAGACGATCACCTCCATCACAAAGGCGGCAATCTCAATTAACAACCTTTACTGAAAGGTTTCTTAGCTTGGAAGAGCAACGGATTGAGATTGACCGTCGCTACTGTGAGTTACAGGAGGTGATGGTCAACTCACAAAGGGAGACCAACAGAATGACAGCAGAGGGCCTGATTGCCGTCGGGGAAGGTCTTAAATTATTAGCTGAAAATTTAAAAAAATAAAATACTTTTATACTTAAATACATTTATTAGTTCTTAACTTATTTTAGTAGTAAAAAATTATCTGTGGTTTTACTTATAGTTTCTTAATTTACTAACATTAGTTTATAAGCCCTAATTGAGTTACTAACACCTATGAATATAATTTTCCGGAATAAATAATTTGCATTGATTTTTGATTGAATTAATTACAATTACCGCGTGTTCCTTGCCCTCCATAATTCATTTATCAATCTTTGTCTACATAGCTGACCAAGTGCAGTTTCATTAGGTACATCCTCATTTGAAGCTACACTTTGTCTGGTCCTATGAAAACCAGCCTCAACCTCTAGCTCTGAATTGAATATGGCTGGAGCTGGCAGGCCGGCACGATTACAAATATTGTGAAGCACGCAACATGCTATTACAATCTTCGAAACCGTGTCGGGGTCATAATGTAGGACTCTATGTGCTAATAGGCATCTAAATCTGGCTTTAAGGACCCCAATTGTTCTTTCTACGGTGTTTCTTGCAGTAGCATGCAGCTAGTTATAGTGATGTTCTGGTGTTCCCTCGTCTGCATTTGGAACTGGCACCATTAGGTACTGACGCTGCGGATACCCAGAATCACCTGTAACAATGAATATTGTTAAAAAATAAAATGTTTTGTCATCAACAATTATATTTTTATTAGGAGTTAGGAGTTTTCAATGATTTCGCCTGCTCTCCAATTTTTATGAATTCCGTGAACTTCGGTAATAAAGCCTAAATTACTCAGAAATAAAGTAGTTTTTTTAATGATGAAAGAATTTTTGAAGGAATTAATCCAGTAGTTTTTGAGTTAAATATTTACAAACAAACAAAGATTCGTCTTTATAATTAATTAGCTAAGAGGTAACTCACCTAACAAGTACACAGATTCGCCTGTTTGTACTAATTGTTCGAGGTGGTCCCGAATGATGCAATTATTAAAAATAAGGCTGTCGTGAGTCGCTCCGCCATATGTTGCATCTACATGTATTATGTTCAAATCTGCATCTGTGAACTGCAAAAAGAATTATTTTACAACTATTTTTATGTGGCTGTTCTAATGAATGTTAAAAAAAATATAGGTACTAGCAGCGTCTTGTGATTTATACTGCTTCGTTAATGATCCTATGGAATTGGTCCAAATTTCATTAAATCGATTTTCTGTGGTTCAAGTGCGAAAGCGTATACAGACATTATTATATCAGGCTTACCATTTGTACATTTCTTGCATGATATCCTTTGCGACAGTAGTATCGTTCTTCATGGCAAGTTGGTCTCACCATTGTCACAAAAGTCCCATCTACACATCCTATTACCCCAGGAATACTGAATTTCTCATAGAATCTGCAATAAGAAATAAAAAAATCATTAAATATTTTTCATTAACATGATAGGTTTATTTAGGTAGGTACACAAACCTTGTTTTGAGTCTCAGTCTTTCTTCAGAATTTTGGGGAAATCTTATGTATTTTTTTACTATACTTGGATGGCTTAGGGCTTCTATGACCTCGTGGATACTACGAGATGCTGATGGCTGCGACACAAACGAATTTATGTGTTTTCCACATATCCTTTGATAGCTCCCAGTCGCAAAGAAAGAAAGTGCACATAACAACTGAAAAAAATTAATGAAATTTCTTGAAACTATCAAAATAAAAGGTACTTAATCTGATAAGGAAACCATCCATAATTAAAGTCGGTTAATAACTCAAAACGTTTTTAAAGAAACCGTAAGGGAGAGAAACTTTGGACTTTAACATAGGGTACCTACCACTTGAAAGGGTGACATCATAAAAAATAATCGGGGATTAGATGACGTTATCGTTAGTGGTTCTATGTTCTATGCGAGGAAGTTATGTTACCTACCTACATAATGGAATGTTTTACAGAGTTATGGGAAAGTTATCCCAATATTCACACGGGATCGGGACTTCCGCAGATGAAATCACGGGACCGATGACTATTGTAACAGTAACTTTTCATGACATTATGAATACACATATAAAGCACTTAGATACATACCTTGACTCTAGCAGTTAATCCTCTTCGTCGACGTTGAGGTTTTTTAACTAAAACTTTAATGTCTTCCATCACTTGAGAAACTAGTTCTTCCGATAAACGGTAGCATTCAACAAAATTTTTATTTCTATTAATAATTTGCATTTCCCGAATGCTGGTACTTTGCCGGCGACTTTCTATTATATCCACAGCATTAGCTTCTCGTATTATAGCACTTAATATAAAATAACGCGCCATTTTAGTAAAAAAATATATAAAATTTGTATCAAATTTGTTCCACAACCACTAACTCACTCACGAACTCGGCACCTAATAGGCGAGTGAATTGCTGACAGGTGAATTCGTATTTGTAAATACTCGAACTCGACGTTCGAGGTGTAAAATTACCTTACAGAATGCCGAATTCATACTATAAACGTCAAAATCACAGACATGTATATTTAAGTAGACAACGCAAGTACCGCGATCTGTATGAAAACCAAGCGTGTCATATTTTTTGTACTGACCTTGACGCGTTATGACGTCACGAGCGCTTTTTAGTGATGTTAATTTCATTTTACGCTAAATCGATTAGGCCGCCACTCGCGCGGCGATTCTAGTATCGTCCTATCCCATCGAAGTAAATCGAAAGAAATCAGATCAAACTAGATCTATGTCTAAGAGGTAGTCAAATAAATGAATCGTAATCGATTACTAAATCGATTCAAGACAGAAAAATGATAATTACCATAGACAGAGGGATGATAAAATAAAGTTATAAACCTTTTAATATTCTAACAAGTAAACTAATGTGTTTTAGCTTTTTCTTACATATGCCCATTGAGTTACCATGTACTACGTACTAGAGAGGCCATCGAAAGAAAGTAATGAAACTGTCAATCAATCAATCTTTATGTCCCGTTGCATCGATCCATTTTCCTTTTATGTTCGGGTTACTTGGAAAACTGAAAAAACAAACATAGTCTAAGCAATAAGGAGTTTTCTTAAAAAACTCCCAAGATGACACTTTATAACTAATGGCGTCCATGTCATAATATTTATTTTTAGTACCTTTGTATTAAAATACTTAAAAGTTCTAGGTCAAGTCGTATTAAATGACAAAAAAAATCTATGCCTTTTTTTCTGAAAAATTGCTCCTTCAAATTATCATTTTTCTGTTCGATTATAAAATCGATTAGAATCGAGAACTGTTGCATCAAATGAACATCACTAACCACAAAATTGGACAGAAAAATGAGAACAGAAAAATGAGAAGACGCTATTCATTGCTTGTTATCATACGACGCGATCTTTACCGTGCCAAGTAAAAGCCGCAATGTATTCCGAATCATTTCGTATGATTTGGTATCCGTGTTTGTCACGATCGTTTTCCACAGATATTCTTTATTTGATTTTAAAATAAATAGTGCATATTCTGATTAGAAAATTACTTACCGGTGGAAGGAAACATCTATGCTAACTCGGCCACTCACAGCTGTGGAGTTTCTACAGTTTATAACGGCGCAATTCGGCATTTTACTTTATTCAGCTTCACGTCTTTCCTTGGCGAACTGCAAGCGCGGACTGAGTGTAGGCCAGCGTCAAGTAAGTTTCATAAACTTAGTTTGGACACGGGAAGTACATACACTCGCTTAGTCTATCTTGATACATGTCTGTGGTCAAAATACTCACTTAGCACAGTTCGCCTCGTCGCCGCTCTCGACGATGTGGCGCCACTAGTACTGTCGAGTTTTACAGAATACGAAATCGAAAACTCACCGCGGATTCCGCGTTCGAGTTTTTATAATAACCTTACAGAATAGCACTGCAGATTCCATTGGCGCAACGTAATTTTAAGTTTTCATTTTATATTCAATTAGCTTTATAGTTATTAATTGTTAAGACTTGCATCGAGCAAGACGTATTGTAATAAGTTTATATTAAAGTATTTCTAAGTGAATTCGTAGTTTTTTTTGGGGCCTCCGGCTGTCTGAAACATAATTTGTGTAATTGTTTATTTATTCTGAATCTTTAAGTTTATTGATTTTTATCCTTTACATAAGCTGTATTTAATAAAAAATGTTTAAAACTCGAATTTTCGAAATTTTTGATTTATAAGTTCTATGTAACGTTTTATAATTAAGTTATGGTATAATTAAATGTAGATTTCACTTTTGTACAGCTTAGACATTTTTCTGTATGGATACAGTGCCTTTCGATTTGAAGTTGGATAACATTTCATTTTATAGGTACTATTATAAAATTAAGAGCATGAAAGAAAAAAAAAAGCATTTCTTCATAATGCTATTGTTACCACAAAAAATATTTTCTTAATCGCAAATTTTAAGAGAAAATAAATTAAAATTAAAATTGATGTGGCGACGTTATACATACAGACGTTAGAACAAAGTCCACCATAAGAATGACGTCATTTAGGAATAAGACGATTTTTAAACATTAATAAAAACCTAAATATTTTCAAAAAGTAAAAATTACTGTTAGTTTTTATCTAGTTTTAATTAAAATAAAAATAAAAACAAGTAGCAAAAAATTTTGAAATTTTGGAGCACCCTGTAAAGTCTGTATTTGTATGAACATAAGTGGAGATCGCGTCCACTTATTTTCATGCGTAAACGATGATATTCATACTCAACAGGTAACTTGGATTAACAAATAGGATAGGTTATATCCCGTAAATCCCACGGGAACGGGAACTATTTATTTATTGCACGCCTCATAAGCGAAGCGTTGAGGTGGGTACTACTGTCACTTCGCGCAAAACATCTGATTTTTCAAACTTAAAATGTCTTTATGTATCATACATTGCACTTGTAAGATAATAAATACACACACATATTAAGAAAAAAACACTATTTTTAACATTCATGATATTTTTGATGTCATTTTTGTTATTTAAACTAGTTAAAAAACAGTTTAAAAAAGTTCTGTCTTGGACGTCCGTGTGTCTGTATGTGCGGAGGATTTTCTTGTTAACACGATAGCGACCGAAATACTTTACTAATCGAGTCTTTTTTTTTCTCTTACGCTTGAGTATGCTCAGGAATAGAACCCTTTCATTTTTCAGGGTCTCTGATTCGATGTGGTTTAATTGTTATTAAATAAACAAAAATAATAATTAATAAATAATTATTAAAAAAAAATTATGAGGCGTGCACTTTTGGATTTTCCAAACTTTTTTCGTTTATTTCTATCTGAATAACCTATCAAAAGTAACATTCAATTGTGTAAATTTTATTTATTACGGATTCAACATCAAACAACTCTACGGTAAGTATCAAGGTGCGTATTAACTATAGAGCTATTATTTATTACCTTACCTATATGTTATAGCTAATTACTGCTGGGCGCTGCAGCTGGCTGCGATTTCGTCCATGTATCTACTGAAAGGTTTCATGACATAATATGAGCACAGGGGAATAAAATAAAAAGACCAGTATGTACATCCAAAAATATTTATTTCAATGATTACAAATTATCCTTAATCTAATTTTGAAAATCTAACACTGAATTAGATTCCTTACAATATTATTCAAATTAATAACAAAATAACGTATTTTACGACAAATTAATATTGAACTAATTATGTAGTTAAAACACGAAAGCGCATTACCTTATTATACCAGCTGCATTAACCAAAAATTTTATATGATAATAAGTATAATATTTTCAACTGATATCAAAATGTACGAAAAATAGTACTTAATAAGTAATTGAACTGAGAACATAATTTAATATTCACACAAAGCTGTATTGTTTCGATATACGTTGTTTTTATTGTAAACTGCATTACATATTTTGATAAAAAAATACTGTAAAACAACAGATGATGAAATTTTCAAAATGAAAAAAAAAATACAAATTTGCCGCGCAATCGACATTTGACAGCTCTACGACTGAATGAGGCGGTTAAAAAAGTTTGTATAATATTAATAGAAATAATTATCGAGATTTAAATTGCTCTACACAAGATTTATTTTGTTTGTTTTATTACTATACTTCTTAAAGACACAATTAACTCGTACTCGTAATACGATACCTTGGAGTTGGAGCGAAAATATTGTTTGTAATAATTTGGCTAGGAAAATACAACAAATCAAAAACACTATTTACTATGGAAAAAAAACCAGGAAGGTGAAAAACATATATTTACGATTTCGATGCACTCGACTTTTAGTAAAATAATAGGTAGGTAAAAATATTATTATGGTTTTGATCACAGACATATCTGTGGTTTTGATTTTAGCTACTAGTATCAGAAAGCTGCGTGTTCAATGCACGTCGGGGTCACACAACTGTGGAGGATACAGTAGACAATATACCTAATGAAGTTTTTCATCTTTTTATTTTACTGCAAATACAAAATAAAAATTAAACAATGGTAATGTAAATTCTAAACAAACTACTACCAAAATACAATTAGAACAAAAATCATTTGACTGGTTGATTTCACCCAGAGGCCAGAGGCGGCTCGTGACAAAATTGTATGGGTGTTCACTTGAAATAAAACAACGAAAATACAATAGCGTAGCGGGATAATTTATTACAAAAAAAAATGAGCACCACATTTTATAAATGTCTATAACACTAAAAATTACAAAGTACAGGCTATTTCAAAACGAATTCAATGATTATCAATAATTAGTAAATCACCGAATTTGCATTCGCGAGCGTACCTACGCGTAGGTATCCATAGTGTTTGTTTATACTAAAGGAATGGCAACGTCGCAATTGCTGCTGTCATGCGATGCGGCAACGTTGCGTGAGACTCAAAACGCTACCTGCTACGGTATGAACGATTGTTATAAAAATAAAAGTTATACATATTTGTTGGCGTAAACTATTTTATTCATCATTAATTTTGGAAAATAAATAATGTCAAAATTGATTACAATAAAACGCAGTTTTATTTTATTACATTACAGGTAAATTAGCTTGGAGAAATTTTTGCGTTTGTAGTAGTGTATGGTCAGCAAATAAAAAAAAACAACATTTTATTTTTAGTTTTTATTCAAGTATATAATATTAGTATTATTAATATTTTATTAGTTCCAAACATTACAAGCAGTGCCGATTTTTACTTCAGTGAAGACGTGTATAAATTAGGTGTTCTCCGGCCAAAAATGTAAACCACGGTAAAAGTGAAACTGTTCGAACGGTTCCGAACACTGCTTTGTGTAGCGCATGTCGCGTGACGGTCGGCTGCCGAGTAGGTATACCTACTCGGCAGCCGCGATACACGCGACATGCGCTACACAGACCAAAAAGTTTGAGACGATGTAATAAAAGTTTCACTTTAATAACAAACAATAACAACAATAACAAACAATAACAACAATCAACAAATACAAAATTTAACAATTAAACTACGTAATAATTATAATTTTCGAATGAAATGTGTGCTTTATGTTCTAACGGTACCAAGCGACTGACGCCGGACTGCACGAGGCACCTGCGGACAGCGTAAACTGGTTTATTCTGGTTTTGTGCGTGTTTCCACTTTCCACTATCAAGTGACGATTTATTTATTTGTTTTGTTTCGTAATTATTATGGTCAAATATTAATTACGAAACAAATTATTATGAACAAGATATTTTATTGTTTCACGGTATTCGCCTTGTCATTGGCTCAAGGACGTAAAATTGAATGATATATTATTTTTTTTATAAAGTCAAAACCATTTTCTTTAAAACATAAATCAGAGTATTGCTAGGGATAAGTATAAAATTAAATAGTAATGTTAGGATATCGAAACATTTTTGTATAGGCTAGAACGATATAATGGAAACGCGCTCTAAGATCTGAGTAATATACACACCACTACATATGCAAAAATTTCTCGAGACTAATTTCACTGTACACTATTGTTTTTTTTTATCAAAACATGTATGTATTTGAGTAGTTAGCAGCATATAATATTCTGAATTTCTGATCCATGCCTATTCACTCAAAACTAATAACACTAATGATTTGTAACAGTAAATTATTTCAATAGGTATTTGAACATTTCATAACCAACAAGTAAGAATAATTCGTATACAAGATACAATAACAAATCTAATACACTATTTATTATTTTATTATATTTCATTATGTGAAAATAACCAGGAAGGTGAAAAACATATTTACGAAAACAAAGTAACATAATATGGTTTTGCTATTAGCTATCAGGAAAAAAAATCGTATTGGAACAAAAGAAGGATTGTAACTGAATTAGGTAATTAGGTATGTTTGTTTCTGGGTGCACCGTTTTCGACGACGCGACGGCCGACGCGTGACGTAAACAGAGTAGGTACCTACTTTGCTAAAACAAACTAAGTACGAACATATCCCAATCTGTCGAAAACGGCGACCCCTCTAAAGTTTGGAAATTCCTAAAAACTCTTGGTATTGGCAAAAAAACGCATAATTCTTTTCCGTCATCAGTTAATATTGATGCTCTTAATTCTCATTTTTCTAGTCCATTTTTGGACTTTGACGCTAACTCCAAATTGCGAACATTAAATACCCTCAACTCCTTACCTTCTCCTGATTTTCCTCCGTTTGTTTTGCGTCAATTTACCGATTGTGGTGTTGAGAAGTGCATTTTGTCAATCGCCTCTAAGGCGGTTGGAAGTGACTGTATTGGTCGGAACATGATCATCCCCATCCTTCCTATCATTAAACCTATCATCACTCACATTTTAAATTTTTCCATTTCCTCTGGTCAATTTCCTGAAGACTGGAAAAATGCTCACATTTTTCCTCTTCCCAAGAATCCCAAACCATCTAGTCCTTCAGACTTCCGTCCAATTGCTATTTTACCTTTCCTGGCCAAAGTCTTAGAACGCTTAGTACAAGAGCAACTAAGTCGCTTCCTCAATACTCACAATCTCCTTAATCCTTTTCAATCTGGTTTCCGACCAGGTCACAGCACAACTACTGCTCTAGTTAAGATCACAGATGACATTCGCCGGGGGTTTGACAACAAGCAGCTAACGTTACTTTCTCTACTTGACTTCAGTAATGCTTTTAACACCGTCGATCATGATGTTTTGTTAGCAATGCTACGCTCTCTCAACATATCTCCAACGGTTATTGACTGGTTTCGAAGTTACTTGTCTGGACGACGGCAGCGTGTCATGGTTGAAGACTTGTCTTCTTCCTGGTGCAACGTATCTGCTGGCGTCCCGCAAGGTGGTGTGTTGTCTCCTCTCTTATTTTCAATTTTTATTAACTCTATATCCAGTAATATTAATTCTCCTTATCATATGTATGCAGACGATTTCCAATTATATTCGCACGCCTCATTATCAGAACTACCGAATGAGATTTTTCGTATAAATACTGAGCTAGCCACCATCGTTAAATGGAGTAAAGACCATGGTTTAAGAATTAATCCTGACAAAACCAAGGTTATTATTTTAGGCAGTAAACAGCTTATAGGTCGTATAAACTGGGAAACCCTACCTAGTATTGCGGTAGACGGTACAGTGATTCCTTTCTGTAAGAAGGTGAAAAGTCTTGGCTTGCACTTGGACGAAAGTTTATCTTGGTGTGATCAAATCAAGGAAGTGCAGAAAAAAGTGTTTGCTTCTGCTTCTTCTCTCCGTCGTTTACGCAACTTCCTGCCGATTTCTACCAAAATTGCGTTGACTCAATCCCTTTTGCTTCCTCTCCTAGATTATGCCGACTCCTCTTATCCCGATCTTCACGAATATCAACTTGATGCTCTCGAGAGGCTGCAAAACTTTTGCATCAGATTCATTTTCGGCTTGCGCAAGTTCGATCATGTTTCTGATTTTCGCAAAAGATTACACTGGCTACCTATTCGCCTTCGCCGGAATACTCACATCCTTCAACTCCTGTACTCTGTCCTGTTTAACCCCAAAACTCCTGTCTATCTCAAAAATCAGTTTCATTATTTAAACTCCAATAGTTCCCTTTCCCTTCGTTCCTCTGATCTCCTTCTCCTATCCACCCCTATTCACCATACCAATTTTTTTAACTCCTCCTTTACCGTCCTAGCGATTCGACTGTGGAATGCTCTTCCTGAGACTATCAGACGCGCCAAAACACCACATCATTTCAAGTCACTTGTAAAAGAGCACTTTTTCTCCAGTATTTAGTTTCCTTTTTATCTTATAAATATGTATTTATATTTTATATATACTATGTTTAATATGTATTTATATACATGTATAATATGTATTTATATGCATATATATATAAATATATATATTTAAATATATTTATTAATTTGTATTTAACTTATTATTTTTATTTAATTTGTATGTATAATATAAATATAACTTGATTAATACATATATACTGAATTATCTATGTCTATTCTTTAATTAGTAATGAATTATTTGTGTTATCTAATAATCTATTCTTTTTTTAAATCTTTTTGATGCGCCCTCGCTTTTTACCAATGTCTTACATGTCCTTTATTTTTATGGTTGCCTGGAAGAGATTGCTTTTAAGCAATAAGGCCGCCTATTGTACACTTTCCAATTTTATGTATTCTCTTATTTTAAATTCCTGTTATATGTACAATAAAGTGTCATAAATAAATAAATAAATAAATAAATAAGTAATAAAATTGTGTGTCTGTCTGAAAATTCGCTAAAGCATATTTTACCAATGTTTGCAAGTTTGTGATTACTTTGATAGTTTATCGATTTATAATAATTGTATACTTATATCATTGTTTAAAAATATTCAAACACAATATGATATAGGTACTGATTTATCACTGGTTTCAGTGATGAACTGATGAGTCAATGTTAGCCACAATACTAATCACTTTCGTCATACATGTGTATGAACTATGATTGATGTGATTTGCAATGTGGTGAAATTTCATAAAAATCACGGGCCAATTTTTTGTTTTGAATCCCACCGAAAATACATATACATATTACTAATTGCGTTATTAGAATAATTAATTACTATACCCACGATCAATTATTACAATTTACAATATAGTCTCAAATGCATACTAGAGAAATATTGCAATTTGAATCAAAAAATGCATAGCATACAAAAATAAATTCACAACACAAGAAATTCCGCGCGCAAATCATAGCGCGTGTCAATGAAATCAAGAATGTAATTTTATATCAAGCCGACGACGACGCCGAACTAAAGTACCTACAGTACCATTTACCTTCAGTGTACAATACAGTTTACAGACCTACGACGGACGAACAATAATGAGTAATAAATTGTTTACAAAAAAAAACATAGTTTCTAAGGTCATTAGTTTTATTTTATTTTATTGTTATTTTCTTTGAACGATTGGAAATGAAATTACTCAATTATTACACATAGAACTTTGATTTATTAGAATTATGCGAATTATGTATAAGATAACGAACGCGAATGCACGACATCTAGCGCGTCAATGTCTAAACATCGCCATTCGTTTAGACATTGACGCGCTAGATGTCGTGCTTTATGTCGTGTTTCGCTTGGCAAAAGTCACGCACACTACTGTAGAAGTGTCAAATTTTGCCGGTATTTCACTGTTGTTTTTCTAAGTAAATAATGTAAGTTATTGATTAAAAAGGTCGAACGCGGACACATTTCATTGTAGAGAAGTGATAAAATGATTAGTTTTAAAGAAATAGTGTCTGTGTTAAATGTTTAGTCGTCATCAAAAATGTATGGAGGGACGGTCGGAACATCCACCTTAAACAAGAATTATTTCATATAGGTTTTCTATTCAAGAACTGCTCTTACCAATTCAAGATCCTTGGCATCTTGTGGATGTGGATAACCTGAGCATGATGGTTGATCAGTAGTATTTGATATGTCAATTAAGGCAAATTGAGATGGATGGTCTGCCTGAAAGAGATAAAAATGTTACTTATAACATTGGATATGGTCCCAAGTAATAATAAATAGATTGCTACAGAAACATGGACTCAATGTTTGGTAAATTGTAAAACTTTTAGTATTTTTTTTATTAAAAGCATTTATTGAACAAACATAGTGTATTATACTTATGGATAGTGTAGCTTTCCAACAACGAAAGAATTAAAAAAATTGGACCAGTACAACAGTAGGACAACTAAAAAAATAACTCAGTAGGTTTTAAGTACCAGTCATCACACCACTTGTCTCATGACACTCTAGGTCTCTAGAGCATATCAGTCAAAAAAGATATTGTGAAGCTTAAGTAAATGAATCCTTAGACACTATCGGAAATTTAAGAACAATTATAATCTTTTTTCCATTAAAATAATATCCTGGTTTTATTATATCGTAATATTGTCTTAATTCTAACTCTAAAATTCTATCCTTACCATATATAGTATTTAATTTTATTAATATATCCTTTAACACATTTGAACTTAACATAGAATGATGTGTTGAGGACGTACGAATGAAAGCTAATGTATTTTCAATTCTAACCAATTCTTGCAATATATCATCTACATTTTCTGTCATTATGCTAAGGATTTGGGCAAATTTAGCATATTTTATCAAACGGGATATTTGTATCCTGGAATCAGATAAATTTAAAGTCAATAACTTTCAAGATAGAATTCGAGGACAACCACTGAAAATAAGTAATATCGACTTAAATGAAATACACTTCAACCACAGCCCTGAAAATCATGTAAAGTTGAATTCAATAAATTTGGAAGATCTGCATAAGATTCATACTAAGGTACTGATGCAAGCACCGATTGAACTAGAAAAGAATACATCGACGATATACCATACCACTGTCCCAATTTATACATTCCTTTTGGGCACTTTGCTACTTTTCGCAACTTACAAAGTAATCCGTTATAAGAACGTTACGTGCTGGAAGAATCAAGACGACCCTAATACAAAGACGGAAGATCAAGACAGTCAAAATTGTACCGAATCTTCGCCAGGACCACAGTTTCCAGCAACATTTTATCACACCGTGCTCAAATAGTTGCTGGTCTTCGGGGGGAGGAGTTACGCCAACGGATCCCCAAGACATTGCTGCGTCGACGTTTCTCACGGGAACGTATTGTACGGACGTAGCAGCTAGGCTATTCTGTAAAAAACGCGCCCGAACTCGCATCTCACCTGAGTGAGTCGACTCACTTCACTTTCGAACGTTCGAGTTTTTGGTTTCGCATTCTGTAAACATCCGCTCGGCAGAGGCGAAGCGAAGTGAGTCTCACTTCGAAACTCACTTGCCTAGTGAAGGGATCTTATAGATTTGAATTTATCGACATTGTTACCTTTTGTACACATTTTGTACCTAATTTTAAAGTGTTTCGTGTTGCATTCTTTCTAAAAGTTATGTTGGAGTTTTGGCTGCATATTACATTCGATGTCCCCGAATTTCATTATTTTGTGTTGTTTAATCGATAGCTGGTAGTGGATTTTCTTAACAAACTGCTTTTCTTTTCCATCAAAAATGCGTAGTTTTTGTGAAAATCGAAATTGAAAATGATATTTTTTAAGGTTATTTTTGTACTAAAAACGCAACTTAAAGTAAAATCTTAAGCCATTATAGTATCAAAATGTCTAATTATCACACTCACACGCATTATTTTTAAATATATTTACGTACCTATTACTTTATTTACATATTACAATTTATTTTGTCAAAATAGTATTTTAACAATTTAGTATAGCCAAAAATCGTTCCATATTTTGTATTCACAACAAGCCACAGATAACACAGATTAGTTAATATGACGCAGATCACAGATTAGCAATACAAATATACTAGCTTATCATAGAGTATAAATGATACATTTTAATTTTTAATGTTTTTTTTATAGCTCACTTGCTTCAGTTTTAAAAATCGATTAACTTTTACTTTTAGTATTCAAATAGGTAGCGAGGAGCGAAGCGACGAGCGTGTTAGGTTAACTGTTGAACTGCCGCACGAGCCGAGCGAGCGAAGCGAGCGTGCCGCGGCAGCGGCCGGCGAGTGCCAGAAGCGACTTTAGGGCGATTCCCACTCAAACAAAAATAAAACCGGCCAAGTGCGAGTCGGGCTCGCGCACAAAGGGTTCCGTAGCAGCAAATATAATAAATTACAGTTAAATCAACCTATCTCAAAAACTATAAGAGATACTTTGATCAAACCAAAAATCGTTGAAAGAGTTAATTAGCATGCATCACCTCTATTTTTTTTAGAATTTTATACCCCGTAGTTATAAAAATAGAGGGGGGGGGACATACTTTTTACGACTTTGAGAGCTGATATCTCAAAAACCGTTCACTTTAAGAAAAATGTTTTTTAGAAAACTTTATATCATTTTAAAAGACCTTTCCATTGATACCCCACATGGGTATGTACATCGAAAAAAAAAATTTCATCCCTCAGTTACATGTATGGGGGGCCCCACCCCCAATTCTTTTTTTTACTATTTAGTGTCATATTTTTGTAGCGGTTCATACAACACATATTCCCATCAAATTTCATCACTGTAGTACTTATAGTTTCCGAGTAAATCGGCTGTGACAGACGGACAGACGGACAGACGGACAGACGGACATGACGAAACTATAAGGGTTCCGTTTTTGCCATTTTGGCTACGGAACCCTAAAAACTACGTAGGTTTAAACAACCTGTTTGTATTTTATTTATGTATCGTAAAATTTTTGTTATTATCAAATGCTATCTAAATTAAAATTACGAAGTGTCTAGTCGTCCGCTAAACGGATGAATAAAATAAATTAGTCGTCCGATTACCGGATGAATAAAATAATTTAATCGTCCGATTATTCGGATTACTAGATAACCTTTTAACACTAAAGCTAGTTGGGTTGGACTAAAGCAAAGGGGGCTCAGGACTTAGAAAATTTTTGATGGAGTTGGTGTCATTATAACACCTATTTATTATTGTTTTATCGTAAAGATTACGCTAATATAAGCATGTTTTATAGGAACAACTTTTCTCTAAAATCAAAAATGGCCGAGATATTCGCCCTCAATTCGTTAGGTTAGGTTTAGGTTAGGTTAGGTTAGGTTTCTTAAAAAAAAAACTACACAGAAATAGGAGCCCCGCGAAGCGGGGCTCCGTCGACGCGCAAAAAAAATCAAGTTTAGGTTAGGTTAGCCGTTAGGTTAGGTTAGGTTAGGTTTCTTAAAAAAAAAACTACACAGAAACAGGAGCCCCGCGAAGCGGGGCTCCGTCGACGCGCAAAAAAAAATCAAGTTTAGGTTAGGTTAGCCGTTAGGTTAGGTTAGGTTAGGTTTCTTAAAAAAAAAACTACACAGAAATAGGAGCCCCGCGAAGCGGGGCTCCGTCGACGCGCAAAAAAAATCAAATACCTACGTGTGCCCTCCTCCCCCCTCTCCTCCCCCCACAAAAAACCTATAATACGTGCGGCAGTTCTCTAAAGAATTATTATTTTATTCATCCGGTAATCGGACAACTAATTTATTTTATTCATCCGTTTAGCGGACGACTAGCGCTGTCCTTAAAATTATTTTTGACAAATTCATTTTAAAAATCACTTTCGAATTATATTTATTATCTACAATTGTGAACGCGTCATAATATAACATTTATTATCTATAATGGCATGTCGTAAATACGTGGTAAATACAAACTTACATTTTCCAGGTAATATAATTTAAGAAATTGTTATAAATAAATTAATAATACGGCATTATATTTAAAAATATTGCCTGTGTGCGAGATTACTAGAAGTTTTAATACGACAATGGTATAAAAGTGTCGTTTTTAGTACAAAAATAACCTTAAAAAAAATAATTTTCATTTTCGATTTTCACAAAAACTACGCATTTTTGTTGGAAAAGAAAAGCAGTTTGTTAAGAAAATCCACTACCAGCTATCGATTAAACAGCACAAAATAATGAAATTCGGGGACATCGAATCAAATATTTAACCGGAGTTTTAGTTAATGTTTCAGTTTGGCTTTATTAAGTTGTTGTGTAATTGCTGTTAAACGTGTTGCATAAATTATTTAAAGGAGAAAACTGCAAAAATAACAACTATGAGGTGAGTAATGTGATTCTTGTATTTAACTAAAATATTATCTTATACTACAAGCTTATTGAAATATTTAACTTAAAATCTTAAACATTGTAGCTCCTCGGAAAGGTCGTCTCATCCCTCCCGTGCCCAAGTAGAGTATCTAGTCGACTATCTTAGCAAACATCCTAGCTTAGCCAAGGGTTTTTCAAAAGTCCCGAGCGCTAGAGACGAAGCTAGAAAAACATGGGAGGAGTTGACTATCAAATTAAATAGCTTGGGAGGCTGCACTAAAACATGGAAACAGTGGACAAAGGTAGGCAATAGGCATATAGAAAACTATTCATCTTATACCGTGTAGGTATCTGGCTTACCTATGTATTATTAATAAACTTTTAATTTTGCTTTAGTATTGGTCTGACAAAAAGAGTGCCGTGAAGAAAAAAGCTGCCCTAAGATACCGGGCACGCAATAAGACTGGTGGTGGATGTGAATCGGTGGTGGAGCTTTCAGAGGTGGAGGAGAAAATACTCACATTAATGGGCGGGGAAGGTTTTGCAATTGGTGATAGGCATTTGGAAATTAATCCATTTGAAGTAAGCTATTGTTATCGATTTTGTTGATCCGATACATGTATGTATGTAAAATATAATTATTCAATGTCATGTTCTTTTTTTAGGAAATCCCCGTCCTTACTGATGCCAACGAAAGCCCCACATTGCCGACTTCATCTATGATAAATGAAACCACAACTATTGTAAGTAAATACCTAGTGTATTAATAAAATATTACTTAATAATAAACAACTTATTAGTAAATGTTTCTTATATTGTTCTAGGAATACCAAGTCTTGGATGAGACTGCTATAAATACGGAAAATGTTAGTATGGCAGATACTGAGGTATATATTAATAAGATATTATGAAAATGGTACTTTTTTATTGATTCCAGTATTTGAAATACTATGTTTTTTTTTTCAGAGACCTCAACTAATTCAGCAATATGTTAACTGTATCCCGAATCCCGAACCTTCCCCTGCTCATACACCACCGAGAGCGGAGGTAACGAGCCCTCTGCAAGCAGTTACCCCCTCTGGCTCAGGCAACTTTCCTGCTCGACGTCAATTATTGAACGTCGCGGGTCCATCACCACGTCGTACTACAAGTAATTATGAGATTTATGAATTGATTTACAATATTTATAATCCATACTAATATTATAAATGCGAAAGTAACTCTGTCTGTCTGTCTGTTACTCAATCACGCCTTAACTACTGAACCAATTTGCATGAAATTTGGTATAGAGATATTTTGATACCCGAGAAAGGACATAGGATAGGTTTTATCCCGGAAATCCTACGGGAACGGTTTTTTCTTTGAAAACGCGGGCGAAGCCGCGGGCGGAAAGCTAGTCAACAATAAAAATTTGGAAATACATACAAATAAAACTAAATAATACTTGATAATGAATTAAGGAAATAATAATAACATCAGAAGACTTGTCAAAAATGCGTCACCGCGACCGGTGGAAATAATAATAAATTAATATTTATTTTACGTTTCAGGGTCATCGAGTCGTCCACAACAACGGCAAAGAAGACGATCACCTCCATCACAAAGGCGGCAATCTCAATTAACAACCTTTACTGAAAGGTTTCTTAGCTTGGAAGAGCAACGGATTGAGATTGACCGTCGCTACTGTGAGTTACAGGAGGTGATGGTCAACTCACAAAGGGAGACCAACAGAATGACAGCAGAGGGCCTGATTGCCGTCGGGGAAGGTCTTAAATTATTAGCTGAAAATTTAAAAAAATAAAATACTTTTATACTTAAATACATTTATTAGTTCTTAACTTATTTTAGTAGTAAAAAATTATCTGTGGTTTTACTTATAGTTTCTTAATTTACTAACATTAGTTTATAAGCCCTAATTGAGTTACTAACACCTATGAATATAATTTTCCGGAATAAATAATTTGCATTGATTTTTGATTGAATTAATTACAATTACCGCGTGTTCCTTGCCCTCCATAATTCATTTATCAATCTTTGTCTACATAGCTGACCAAGTGCAGTTTCATTAGGTACATCCTCATTTGAAGCTACACTTTGTCTGGTCCTATGAAAACCAGCCTCAACCTCTAGCTCTGAATTGAATATGGCTGGAGCTGGCAGGCCGGCACGATTACAAATATTGTGAAGCACGCAACATGCTATTACAATCTTCGAAACCGTGTCGGGGTCATAATGTAGGACTCTATGTGCTAATAGGCATCTAAATCTGGCTTTAAGGACCCCAATTGTTCTTTCTACGGTGTTTCTTGCAGTAGCATGCAGCTAGTTATAGTGATGTTCTGGTGTTCCCTCGTCTGCATTTGGAACTGGCACCATTAGGTACTGACGCTGCGGATACCCAGAATCACCTGTAACAATGAATATTGTTAAAAAATAAAATGTTTTGTCATCAACAATTATATTTTTATTAGGAGTTAGGAGTTTTCAATGATTTCGCCTGCTCTCCAATTTTTATGAATTCCGTGAACTTCGGTAATAAAGCCTAAATTACTCAGAAATAAAGTAGTTTTTTTAATGATGAAAGAATTTTTGAAGGAATTAATCCAGTAGTTTTTGAGTTAAATATTTACAAACAAACAAAGATTCGTCTTTATAATTAATTAGCTAAGAGGTAACTCACCTAACAAGTACACAGATTCGCCTGTTTGTACTAATTGTTCGAGGTGGTCCCGAATGATGCAATTATTAAAAATAAGGCTGTCGTGAGTCGCTCCGCCATATGTTGCATCTACATGTATTATGTTCAAATCTGCATCTGTGAACTGCAAAAAGAATTATTTTACAACTATTTTTATGTGGCTGTTCTAATGAATGTTAAAAAAAATATAGGTACTAGCAGCGTCTTGTGATTTATACTGCTTCGTTAATGATCCTATGGAATTGGTCCAAATTTCATTAAATCGATTTTCTGTGGTTCAAGTGCGAAAGCGTATACAGACATTATTATATCAGGCTTACCATTTGTACATTTCTTGCATGATATCCTTTGCGACAGTAGTATCGTTCTTCATGGCAAGTTGGTCTCACCATTGTCACAAAAGTCCCATCTACACATCCTATTACCCCAGGAATACTGAATTTCTCATAGAATCTGCAATAAGAAATAAAAAAATCATTAAATATTTTTCATTAACATGATAGGTTTATTTAGGTAGGTACACAAACCTTGTTTTGAGTCTCAGTCTTTCTTCAGAATTTTGGGGAAATCTTATGTATTTTTTTACTATACTTGGATGGCTTAGGGCTTCTATGACCTCGTGGATACTACGAGATGCTGATGGCTGCGACACAAACGAATTTATGTGTTTTCCACATATCCTTTGATAGCTCCCAGTCGCAAAGAAAGAAAGTGCACATAACAACTGAAAAAAATTAATGAAATTTCTTGAAACTATCAAAATAAAAGGTACTTAATCTGATAAGGAAACCATCCATAATTAAAGTCGGTTAATAACTCAAAACGTTTTTAAAGAAACCGTAAGGGAGAGAATCTTTGGACTTTAACATAGGGTACCTACCACTTGAAAGGGTGACATCATAAAAAATAATCGGGGATTAGATGACGTTATCGTTAGTGGTTCTATGTTCTATGCGAGGAAGTTATGTTACCTACCTACATAATGGAATGTTTTACAGAGTTATGGGAAAGTTATCCCAATATTCACACGGGATCGGGACTTCCGCAGATGAAATCACGGGACCGATGACTATTGTAACAGTAACTTTTCATGACATTATGAATACACATATAAAGCACTTAGATACATACCTTGACTCTAGCAGTTAATCCTCTTCGTCGACGTTGAGGTTTTTTAACTAAAACTTTAATGTCTTCCATCACTTGAGAAACTAGTTCTTCCGATAAACGGTAGCATTCAACAAAATTTTTATTTCGATTAATAATTTGCATGTCCCGAATGCTGGTACTTTGCCGGCGACTTTCTATTATATCCACAGCATTAGCTTCTCGTATTATAGCACTTAATATAAAATAACGCGCCATTTTAGTAAAAAAATATATAAAATTTGTATCAAATTTGTTCCACAACCACTAACTCACTCACGAACTCGGCACCTAATAGGCGAGTGAATTGCTGACAGGTGAATTCGTATTTGTAAATACTCGAACTCGACGTTCGAGGTGTAAAATTACCTTACAGAATGCCGAATTCATACTATAAACGTCAAAATCACAGACATGTATATTTAAGTAGACAACGCAAGTACCGCGATCTGTATGAAAACCAAGCGTGTCATATTTTTTGTACTGACCTTGACGCGTTATGACGTCACGAGCGCTTTTTAGTGATGTTAATTTCATTTTACGCTAAATCGATTAGGCCGCCACTCGCGCGGCGATTCTAGTATCGTCCTATCCCATCGAAGTAAATCGAAAGAAATCAGATCAAACTAGATCTATGTCTAAGAGGTAGTCAAATAAATGAATCGTAATCGATTACTAAATCGATTCAAGACAGAAAAATGATAATTACCATAGACAGAGGGATGATAAAATAAAGTTATAAACCTTTTAATATTCTAACAAGTAAACTAATGTGTTTTAGCTTTTTCTTACATATGCCCATTGAGTTACCATGTACTACGTACTAGAGAGGCCATCGAAAGAAAGTAATGAAACTGTCAATCAATCAATCTTTATGTCCCGTTGCATCGATCCATTTTCCTTTTATGTTCGGGTTACTTGGAAAACTGAAAAAACAAACATAGTCTAAGCAATAAGGAGTTTTCTTAAAAAACTCCCAAGATGACACTTTATAACTAATGGCGTCCATGTCATAATATTTATTTTTAGTACCTTTGTATTAAAATACTTAAAAGTTCTAGGTCAAGTCGTATTAAATGACAAAAAAAATCTATGCCTTTTTTTCTGAAAAATTGCTCCTTCAAATTATCATTTTTCTGTTCGATTATAAAATCGATTAGAATCGAGAACTGTTGCATCAAATGAACATCACTAACCACAAAATTGGACAGAAAAATGAGAACAGAAAAATGAGAAGACGCTATTCATTGCTTGTTATCATACGACGCGATCTTTACCGTGCCAAGTAAAAGCCGCAATGTATTCCGAATCATTTCGTATGATTTGGTATCCGTGTTTGTCACGATCGTTTTCCACAGATATTCTTTATTTGATTTTAAAATAAATAGTGCATATTCTGATTAGAAAATTACTTACCGGTGGAAGGAAACATCTATGCTAACTCGGCCACTCACAGCTGTGGAGTTTCTACAGTTTATAACGGCGCAATTCGGCATTTTACTTTATTCAGCTTCACGTCTTTCCTTGGCGAACTGCAAGCGCGGACTGAGTGTAGGCCAGCGTCAAGTAAGTTTCATAAACTTAGTTTGGACACGGGAAGTACATACACTCGCTTAGTCTATCTTGATACATGTCTGTGGTCAAAATACTCACTTAGCACAGTTCGCCTCGTCGCCGCTCTCGACGATGTGGCGCCACTAGTACTGTCGAGTTTTACAGAATACGAAATCGAAAACTCACCGCGGATTCCGCGTTCGAGTTTTTATAATAACCTTACAGAATAGCACTGCAGATTCCATTGGCGCAACGTAATTTTAAGTTTTCATTTTATATTCAATTAGCTTTATAGTTATTAATTGTTAAGACTTGCATCGAGCAAGACGTATTGTAATAAGTTTATATTAAAGTATTTCTAAGTGAATTCGTAGTTTTTTTTGGGGCCTCCGGCTGTCTGAAACATAATTTGTGTAATTGTTTATTTATTCTGAATCTTTAAGTTTATTGATTTTTATCCTTTACATAAGCTGTATTTAATAAAAAATGTTTAAAACTCGAATTTTCGAAATTTTTGATTTATAAGTTCTATGTAACGTTTTATAATTAAGTTATGGTATAATTAAATGTAGATTTCACTTTTGTACAGCTTAGACATTTTTCTGTATGGATACAGTGCCTTTCGATTTGAAGTTGGATAACATTTCATTTTATAGGTACTATTATAAAATTAAGAGCATGAAAGAAAAAAAAAAGCATTTCTTCATAATGCTATTGTTACCACAAAAAATATTTTCTTAATCGCAAATTTTAAGAGAAAATAAATTAAAATTAAAATTGATGTGGCGACGTTATACATACAGACGTTAGAACAAAGTCCACCATAAGAATGACGTCATTTAGGAATAAGACGATTTTTAAACATTAATAAAAACCTAAATATTTTCAAAAAGTAAAAATTACTGTTAGTTTTTATCTAGTTTTAATTAAAATAAAAATAAAAACAAGTAGCAAAAAATTTTGAAATGTTGTAATTTTGGAGCACCCTGTAAAGTCTGTATTTGTATGAACATAAGTGGAGATCGCGTCCACTTATTTTCATGCGTAAACGATGATATTCATACTCAACAGGTAACTTGGATTAACAAATAGGATAGGTTATATCCCGTAAATCCCACGGGAACGGGAACTATTTATTTATTGCACGCCTCATAAGCGAAGCGTTGAGGTGGGTACTACTGTCACTTCGCGCAAAACATCTGATTTTTCAAACTTAAAATGTCTTTATGTATCATACATTGCACTTGTAAGATAATAAATACACACACATATTAAGAAAAAAACACTATTTTTAACATTCATGATATTTTTGATGTCATTTTTGTTATTTAAACTAGTTAAAAAACAGTTTAAAAAAGTTCTGTCTTGGACGTCCGTGTGTCTGTATGTGCGGAGGATTTTCTTGTTAACACGATAGCGACCGAAATACTTTACTAATCGAGTCTTTTTTTTTTCTCTTACGCTTGAGTATGCTCAGGAATAGAACCCTTTCATTTTTCAGGGTCTGATTCGATGTGGTTTAATTGTTATTAAATAAACAAAAATAATAATTAATAAATAATTATTAAAAAAAAATTATGAGGCGTGCACTTTTGGATTTTCCAAACTTTTTTCGTTTATTTCTATCTGAATAACCTATCAAAAGTAACATTCAATTGTGTAAATTTTATTTATTACGGATTCAACATCAAACAACTCTACGGTAAGTATCAAGGTGCGTATTAACTATAGAGCTATTATTTATTACCTTACCTACCTATATGTTATAGCTAATTACTGCTGGGCGCTGCAGCTGGCTGCGATTTCGTCCATGTATCTACTGAAAGGTTTCATGACATAATATGAGCACAGGGGAATAAAATAAAAAGACCAGTATGTACATCCAAAAATATTTATTTCAATGATTACAAATTATCCTTAATCTAATTTTGAAAATCTAACACTGAATTAGATTCCTTACAATATTATTCAAATTAATAACAAAATAACGTATTTTACGACAAATTAATATTGAACTAATTATGTAGTTAAAACACGAAAGCGCATTACCTTATTATACCAGCTGCATTAACCAAAAATTTTATATGATAATAAGTATAATATTTTCAACTGATATCAAAATGTACGAAAAATAGTACTTAATAAGTAATTGAACTGAGAACATAATTTAATATTCACACAAAGCTGTATTGTTTCGATATACGTTGTTTTTATTGTAAACTGCATTACATATTTTGATAAAAAAATACTGTAAAACAACAGATGATGAAATTTTCAAAATGAAAAAAAAAAATACAAATTTGCCGCGCAATCGACATTTGACAGCTCTACGACTGAATGAGGCGGTTAAAAAAGTTTGTATAATATTAATAGAAATAATTATCGAGATTTAAATTGCTCTACACAAGATTTATTTTGTTTGTTTTATTACTATACTTCTTAAAGACACAATTAACTCGTACTCGTAATACGATACCTTGGAGTTGGAGCGAAAATATTGTTTGTAATAATTTGGCTAGGAAAATACAACAAATCAAAAACACTATTTACTATGGAAAAAAAACCAGGAAGGTGAAAAACATATATTTACGATTTCGATGCACTCGACTTTTAGTAAAATAATAGGTAGGTAAAAATATTATTATGGTTTTGATCACAGACATATCTGTGGTTTTGATTTTAGCTACTAGTATCAGAAAGCTGCGTGTTCAATGCACGTCGGGGTCACACAACTGTGGAGGATACAGTAGACAATATACCTAATGAAGTTTTTCATCTTTTTATTTTACTGCAAATACAAAATAAAAATTAAACAATGGTAATGTAAATTCTAAACAAACTACTACCAAAATACAATTAGAACAAAAATCATTTGACTGGTTGATTTCACCCAGAGGCCAGAGGCGGCTCGTGACAAAATTGTATGGGTGTTCACTTGAAATAAAACAACGAAAATACAATAGCGTAGCGGGATAATTTATTACAAAAAAAAATGAGCACCACATTTTATAAATGTCTATAACACTAAAAATTACAAAGTACAGGCTATTTCAAAACGAATTCAATGATTATCAATAATTAGTAAATCACCGAATTTGCATTCGCGAGCGTACCTACGCGTAGGTATCCATAGTGTTTGTTTATACTAAAGGAATGGCAACGTCGCAATTGCTGCTGTCATGCGATGCGGCAACGTTGCGTGAGACTCAAAACGCTACCTGCTACGGTATGAACGATTGTTATAAAAATAAAAGTTATACATATTTGTTGGCGTAAACTATTTTATTCATCATTAATTTTGGAAAATAAATAATGTCAAAATTGATTACAATAAAACGCAGTTTTATTTTATTACATTACAGGTAAATTAGCTTGGAGAAATTTTTGCGTTTGTAGTAGTGTATGGTCAGCAAATAAAAAAAAACAACATTTTATTTTTAGTTTTTATTCAAGTATATAATATTAGTATTATTAATATTTTATTAGTTCCAAACATTACAAGCAGTGCCGATTTTTACTTCAGTGAAGACGTGTATGAATTAGGTGTTCTCCGGCCAAAAATGTAAACCACGGTAAAAGTGAAACTGTTCGAACGGTTCCGAACACTGCTTTGTGTAGCGCATGTCGCGTGACGGTCGGCTGCCGAGTAGGTATACCTACTCGGCAGCCGCGATACACGCGACAGACCAAAAAGTTTGAGACGATGTAATAAAAGTTTCACTTTAATAACAAACAATAACAACAATAACAAACAATAACAACAATCAACAAATACAAAATTTAACAATTAAACTACGTAATAATTATAATTTTCGAATGAAATGTGTGCTTTATGTTCTAACGGTACCAAGCGACTGACGCCGGACTGCACGAGGCACCTGCGGACAGCGTAAACTGGTTTATTCTGGTTTTGTGCGTGTTTCCACTTTCCACTATCAAGTGACGATTTATTTATTTGTTTTGTTTCGTAATTATTATGGTCAAATATTAATTACGAAACAAATTATTATGAACAAGATATTTTATTGTTTCACGGTATTCGCCTTGTCATTGGCTCAAGGACGTAAAATTGAATGATATATTATTTTTTTTATAAAGTCAAAACCATTTTCTTTAAAACATAAATCAGAGTATTGCTAGGGATAAGTATAAAATTAAATAGTAATGTTAGGATATCGAAACATTTTTGTATAGGCTAGAACGATATAATGGAAACGCGCTCTAAGATCTGAGTAATATACACACCACTACATATGCAAAAATTTCTCGAGACTAATTTCACTGTACACTATTGTTTTTTTTTATCAAAACATGTATGTATTTGAGTAGTTAGCAGCATATAATATTCTGAATTTCTGATCCATGCCTATTCACTCAAAACTAATAACACTAATGATTTGTAACAGTAAATTATTTCAATAGGTATTTGAACATTTCATAACCAACAAGTAAGAATAATTCGTATACAAGATACAATAACAAATCTAATACACTATTTATTATTTTATTATATTTCATTATGTGAAAATAACCAGGAAGGTGAAAAACATATTTACGAAAACAAAGTAACATATGGTTTTGCTATTAGCTATCAGGAAAAAAAATCGTATTGGAACAAAAGAAGGATTGTAACTGAATTAGGTAATTAGGTATGTTTGTTTCTGGGTGCACCGTTTTCGACGACGCGACGGCCGACGCGTGACGTAAACAGAGTAGGTACCTACTTTGCTAAAACAAACTAAGTAATAAAATTGTGTGTCTGTCTGAAAATTCGCTAAAGCATATTTTACCAATGTTTGCAAGTTTGTGATTACTTTGATAGTTTATCGATTTATAATAATTGTATACTTATATCATTGTTTAAAAATATTCAAACACAATATGATATAGGTACTGATTTATCACTGGTTTCAGTGATGAACTGATGAGTCAATGTTAGCCACAATACTAATCACTTTCGTCATACATGTGTATGAACTATGATTGATGTGATTTGCAATGTGGTGAAATTTCATAAAAATCACGGGCCAATTTTTTGTTTTGAATCCCACCGAAAATACATATACATATTACTAATTGCGTTATTAGAATAATTAATTACTATACCCACGATCAATTATTACAATTTACAATATAGTCTCAAATGCATACTAGAGAAATATTGCAATTTGAATCAAAAAATGCATAGCATACAAAAATAAATTCACAACACAAGAAATTCCGCGCGCAAATCATAGCGCGTGTCAATGAAATCAAGAATGTAATTTTATATCAAGCCGACGACGACGCCGAACTAAAGTACCTACAGTACCATTTACCTTCAGTGTACAATACAGTTTACAGACCTACGACGGACGAACAATAATGAGTAATAAATTGTTTACAAAAAAAAACATAGTTTCTAAGGTCATTAGTTTTATTTTATTTTATTGTTATTTTCTTTGAACGATTGGAAATGAAATTACTCAATTATTACACATAGAACTTTGATTTATTAGAATTATGCGAATTATGTATAAGATAACGAACGCGAATGCACGACATCTAGCGCGTCAATGTCTAAACATCGCCATTCGTTTAGACATTGACGCGCTAGATGTCGTGCTTTATGTCGTGTTTCGCTTGGCAAAAGTCACGCACACTACTGTAGAAGTGTCAAATTTTGCCGGTATTTCACTGTTGTTTTTCTAAGTAAATAATGTAAGTTATTGATTAAAAAGGTCGAACGCGGACACATTTCATTGTAGAGAAGTGATAAAATGATTAGTTTTAAAGAAATAGTGTCTGTGTTAAGTGTTTAGTCGTCATCAAAAATGTATGGAGGGACGGTCGGAACATCCACCTTAAACAAGAATTATTTCATATAGGTTTTCTATTCAAGAACTGCTCTTACCAATTCAAGATCCTTGGCATCTTGTGGATGTGGATAACCTGAGCATGATGGTTGATCAGTAGTATTTGATATGTCAATTAAGGCAAATTGAGATGGATGGTCTGCCTGAAAGAGATAAAAATGTTACTTATAACATTGGATATGGTCCCAAGTAATAATAAATAGATTGCTACAGAAACATGGACTCAATGTTTGGTAAATTGTAAAACTTTTAGTATTTTTTTTATTAAAAGCATTTATTGAACAAACATAGTGTATTATACTTATGGATAGTGTAGCTTTCCAACAACGAAAGAATTAAAAAAATTGGACCAGTACAACAGTAGGACAACTAAAAAAATAACTCAGTAGGTTTTAAGTACCAGTCATCACACCACTTGTCTCATGACACTCTAGGTCTCTAGAGCATATCAGTCAAAAAAGATATTGTGAAGCTTAAGTAAATGAATCCTTAGACACTATCGGAAATTTAAGAACAATTATAATCTTTTTTCCATTAAAATAATATCCTGGTTTTATTATATCGTAATATTGTCTTAATTCTAACTCTAAAATTCTATCCTTACCATATATAGTATTTAATTTTATTAATATATCCTTTAACACATTTGAACTTAACATAGAATGATGTGTTGAGGACGTACGAATGAAAGCTAATGTATTTTCAATTCTAACCAATTCTTGCAATATATCATCTACATTTTCTGTCATTATGCTAAGGATTTGGGCAAATTTAGCATATTTTATCAAACGGGATATTTGTATCCTGGAATCAGATAAATTTAAAGTCAATAACGTTCAAGATAGAATTCGAGGACAACCACTGAAAATAAGTAATATCGACTTAAATGAAATACACTTCAACCACAGCCCTGAAAATCATGTAAAGTTGAATTCAATAAATTTGGAAGATCTGCATAAGATTCATACTAAGGTACTGATGCAAGCACCGATTGAACTAGAAAAGAATACATCGACGATATACCATACCACTGTCCCAATTTATACATTCCTTTTGGGCACTTTGCTACTTTTCGCAACTTACAAAGTAATCCGTTATAAGAACGTTACGTGCTGGAAGAATCAAGACGACCCTAATACAAAGACGGAAGATCAAGACAGTCAAAATTGTACCGAATCTTCGCCAGGACCACAGTTTCCAGCAACATTTTATCACACCGTGCTCAAATAGTTGCTGGTCTTCGGGGGGAGGAGTTACGCCAACGGATCCCCAAGACATTGCTGCGTCGACGTTTCTCACGGGAACGTATTGTACGGACGTAGCAGCTAGGCTATTCTGTAAAAAACGCGCCCGAACTCGCATCTCACCTGAGTGAGTCGACTCACTTCACTTTCGAACGTTCGAGTTTTTGGTTTCGCATTCTGTAAACATCCGCTCGGCAGAGGCGAAGCGAAGTGAGTCTCACTTCGAAACTCACTTGCCTAGTGAAGGGATCTTATAGATTTGAATTTATCGACATTGTTATTATCTTTAAAATGCGGCAATTTAACACATTTTGAAGACATAATAACACTTTAGTATTGTACCGTGGGTGGAATTAAACTAAAATTGCAATTTTACACTGATAAATTCTTTAAAATCAAAATAATTCTAGCGTCACTGAAAAAAAAGGACGCTTGTCTGTGGTTCGTTTGACTTATGTTTATTTCTCAAGTGGTTTTTTGTACCTAATTTTAAAGTGTTTCGTGTTGCATTCTTTCTAAAAGTTATGTTGGAGTTTTGGCTGCATATTACATTCGATGTCCCCGAATTTCATTATTTTGTGTTGTTTAATCGATAGCTGGTAGTGGATTTTCTTAACAAACTGCTTTTCTTTTCCATCAAAAATGCGTAGTTTTTGTGAAAATCGAAATTGAAAATGATATTTTTTAAGGTTATTTTTGTACTAAAAACGCAACTTAAAGTAAAATCTTAAGCCATTATAGTATCAAAATGTCTAATTATCACACTCACACGCATTATTTTTAAATATATTTACGTACCTATTACTTTATTTACATATTACAATTTATTTTGTCAAAATAGTATTTTAACAATTTAGTATAGCCAAAAATCGTTCCATATTTTGTATTCACAACAAGCCACAGATAACACAGATTAGTTAATATGACGCAGATCACAGATTAGCAATACAAATATACTAGCTTATCATAGAGTATAAATTAGGGTTGTAACGGAACTCCGCCTCCGCCTCCGTTACTGCGGAACTTCCGCAAAGAATTTAACCTCCGCCTCCGCATCCGCCTCCGCAAAATTTATGCGGAGTCATATCGGAAGTTCATTTACGATCACAAACTGCGTGCTTTCAAGTGAAATGGTCGAGGTCGAGAGTTTGCTAAAGCCGCGGGAACACGGCCAAGCGGGTGGTGGGAGTGTGATTGAATGAATAACAGGAATCAACTTGTCAAAGCGTTCGGTACCGCGTAGTTGCAATTGAGCCGTGATTGTTTTAAGTAATTTTGTGCGTAACTATTAGTTATTGTTATTTAAATAACGTGATGAAGCCGAAAACTAGTGAAATTTGGCAGTACTTTGTAGAAGTAGACGATAATTATAAATTTTCCCAACAAATTTCACCTCCGCCTCCGCCTCCGTTAACCTCCGCATCCGCGGAGGCGAACCTCTTCACCTCCGCATCCGCCTCCACCTCCGCTAAGTAGGCCTCCGTTACAACCCTAGTATAAATGATACATTTTAATTTTTAATGTTTTTTTTTATAGCTCACTTGCTTCAGTTTTAAAAATCGATTAACTTTTACTTTTAGTATTCAAATAGGTAGCGAGGAGCGAAGCGACGAGCGTGTTAGGTTAACTGTTGAACTGCCGCACGAGCCGAGTGAGCGAAGCGAGCGTGCCGCGGCAGCGGCCGGCGAGTGCCAGAAGCGA
The DNA here is from genome assembly GCF_061535455.1 of Colias philodice. Lineage (NCBI taxonomy): Eukaryota > Metazoa > Arthropoda > Insecta > Lepidoptera > Pieridae > Colias > Colias philodice. The sequence continues at coordinate 545,448 of NC_143117.1, forward strand.
CTTTAGGGCGATTCCCACTCAAACAAAAAAAAACTACGTAGGTTTAAACAACCTGTTTGTATTTTATTTATGTATCGTAAAATTTTTGTTATTATCAAATGCTATCTAAATTAAAATTACGAAGTGTCTAGTCGTCCGCTAAACGGATGAATAAAATAAATTAGTCGTCCGATTACCGGATGAATAAAATAATTTAATCGTCCGATTATTCGGATTACTAGATAACCTTTTAACACTAAAGCTAGTTGGGTTGGACTAAAGCAAAGGGGGCTCAGGACTTAGAAAATTTTTGATGGAGTTGGTGTCATTATAACACCTATTTATTATTGTTTTATCGTAAAGATTACGCTAATATAAGCATGTTTTATAGGAACAACTTTTCTCTAAAATCAAAAATGGCCGAGATATTCGCCCTCAATTCGTTAGGTTAGGTTTAGGTTAGGTTAGGTTAGGTTTCTTAAAAAAAAAACTACACAGAAATAGGAGCCCCGCGAAGCGGGGCTCCGTCGACGCGCAAAAAAAATCAAGTTTAGGTTAGGTTAGCCGTTAGGTTAGGTTAGGTTAGGTTTCTTAAAAAAAAAACTACACAGAAACAGGAGCCCCGCGAAGCGGGGCTCCGTCGACGCGCAAAAAAAAATCAAGTTTAGGTTAGGTTAGCCGTTAGGTTAGGTTAGGTTAGGTTTCTTAAAAAAAAAACTACACAGAAATAGGAGCCCCGCGAAGCGGGGCTCCGTCGACGCGCAAAAAAAATCAAATACCTACGTGTGCCCTCCTCCCCCCTCTCCTCCCCCCACAAAAAACCTATAATACGTGCGGCAGTTCTCTAAAGAATTATTATTTTATTCATCCGGTAATCGGACAACTAATTTATTTTATTCATCCGTTTAGCGGACGACTAGCGCTGTCCTTAAAATTATTTTTGACAAATTCATTTTAAAAATCACTTTCGAATTATATTTATTATCTACAATTGTGAACGCGTCATAATATAACATTTATTATCTATAATGGCATGTCGTAAATACGTGGTAAATACAAACTTACATTTTCCAGGTAATATAATTTAAGAAATTGTTATAAATAAATTAATAATACGGCATTATATTTAAAAATATTGCCTGTGTGCGAGATTACTAGAAGTTTTAATACGACAATGGTATAAAAGTGTCGTTTTTAGTACAAAAATAACCTTAAAAAAAATAATTTTCATTTTCGATTTTCACAAAAACTACGCATTTTTGTTGGAAAAGAAAAGCAGTTTGTTAAGAAAATCCACTACCAGCTATCGATTAAACAGCACAAAATAATGAAATTCGGGGACATCGAATCAAATATTTAACCGGAGTTTTAGTTAATGTTTCAGTTTGGCTTTATTAAGTTGTTGTGTAATTGCTGTTAAACGTGTTGCATAAATTATTTAAAGGAGAAAACTGCAAAAATAACAACTATGAGGTGAGTAATGTGATTCTTGTATTTAACTAAAATATTATCTTATACAACAAGCTTATTGAAATATTTAACTTAAAATCTTAAACATTGTAGCTCCTCGGAAAGGTCGTCTCATCCCTCCCGTGCCCAAGTAGAGTATCTAGTCGACTATCTTAGCAAACATCCTAGCTTAGCCAAGGGTTTTTCAAAAGTCCCGAGCGCTAGAGACGAAGCTAGAAAAACATGGGAGGAGTTGACTATCAAATTAAATAGCTTGGGAGGCTGCACTAAAACATGGAAACAGTGGACAAAGGTAGGCAATAGGCATATAGAAAACTATTCATCTTATACCGTGTAGGTATCTGGCTTACCTATATATTATTAATAAACTTTTAATTTTGCTTTAGTATTGGTCTGACAAAAAGAGTGCCGTGAAGAAAAAAGCTGCCCTAAGATACCGGGCACGCAATAAGACTGGTGGTGGATGTGAATCGGTGGTGGAGCTTTCAGAGGTGGAGGAGAAAATACTCACATTAATGGGCGGGGAAGGTTTTGCAATTGGTGATAGGCATTTGGAAATTAATCCATTTGAAGTAAGCTATTGTTATCGATTTTGTTGATCCGATACATGTATGTATGTAAAATATAATTATTCAATGTCATGTTCTTTTTTTAGGAAATCCCCGTCCTTACTGATGCCAACGAAAGCCCCACATTGTCGACTTCATCTATGATAAATGAAACCACAACTATTGTAAGTAAATACCTAGTGTATTAATAAAATATTACTTAATAATAAACAACTTATTAGTAAATGTTTCTTATATTGTTCTAGGAATACCAAGTCTTGGATGAGACTGCTATAAATACGGAAAATGTTAGTATGGCAGATACTGAGGTATATATTAATAAGATATTATGAAAATGGTACTTTTTTATTGATTCCAGTATTTGAAATACTATGTTTTTTTTTCAGAGACCTCAACTAATTCAGCAATATGTTAACTGTATCCCGAATCCCGAACCTTCCCCTGCTCATACACCACCGAGAGCGGAGGTAACGAGCCCTCTGCAAGCAGTTACCCCCTCTGGCTCAGGCAACTTTCCTGCTCGACGTCAATTGAACGTCGCGGGTCCATCACCACGTCGTACTACAAGTAATTATGAGATTTATGAATTGATTTACAATATTTATAATCCATACTAATATTATAAATGCGAAAGTAACTCTGTCTGTCTGTCTGTTACTCAATCACGCCTTAACTACTGAACCAATTTGCATGAAATTTGGTATAGAGATATTTTGATACCCGAGAAAGGACATAGGATAGGTTTTATCCCGGAAATCCTACGGGAACGGGTTTTTCTTTGAAAACGCGGGCGAAGCCGCGGGCGGAAAGCTAGTCAACAATAAAAATTTGGAAATACATACAAATAAAACTAAATAATACTTGATAATGAATTAAGGAAATAATAATAACATCAGAAGACTTGTCAAAAATGCGTCACCGCGACCGGTGGAAATAATAATAAATTAATATTTATTTTACGTTTCAGGGTCATCGAGTCGTCCACAACAACGGCAAAGAAGACGATCACCTCCATCACAAAGGCGGCAATCTCAATTAACAACCTTTACTGAAAGGTTTCTTAGCTTGGAAGAGCAACGGATTGAGATTGACCGTCGCTACTGTGAGTTACAGGAGGTGATGGTCAACTCACAAAGGGAGACCAACAGAATGACAGCAGAGGGCCTGATTGCCGTCGGGGAAGGTCTTAAATTATTAGCTGAAAATTTAAAAAAATAAAATACTTTTATACTTAAATACATTTATTAGTTCTTAACTTATTTTAGTAGTAAAAAATTATCTGTGGTTTTACTTATAGTTTCTTAATTTACTAACATTAGTTTATAAGCCCTAATTGAGTTACTAACACCTATGAATATAATTTTCTGGAATAAATAATTTGCATTGATTTTTGATTGAATTAATTACAATTACCGCGTGTTCCTTGCCCTCCATAATTCATTTATCAATCTTTGTCTACATAGCTGACCAAGTGCAGTTTCATTAGGTACATCCTCATTTGAAGCTACACTTTGTCTGGTCCTATGAAAACCAGCCTCAACCTCTAGCTCTGAATTGAATATGGCTGGAGCTGGCAGGCCGGCACGATTACAAATATTGTGAAGCACGCAACATGCTATTACAATCTTCGAAACCGTGTCGGGGTCATAATGTAGGACTCTATGTGCTAATAGGCATCTAAATCTGGCTTTAAGGACCCCAATTGTTCTTTCTACGGTGTTTCTTGCAGTAGCATGCAGCTAGTTATAGTGATGTTCTGGTGTTCCCTCGTCTGCATTTGGAACTGGCACCATTAGGTACTGACGCTGCGGATACCCAGAATCACCTGTAACAATGAATATTGTTAAAAAATAAAATGTTTTGTCATCAACAATTATATTTTTATTAGGAGTTAGGAGTTTTCAATGATTTCGCCTGCTCTCCAATTTTTATGAATTCCGTGAACTTCGGTAATAAAGCCTAAATTACTCAGAAATAAAGTAGTTTTTTTAATGATGAAAGAATTTTTGAAGGAATTAATCCAGTAGTTTTTGAGTTAAATATTTACAAACAAACAAAGATTCGTCTTTATAATTAATTAGCTAAGAGGTAACTCACCTAACAAGTACACAGATTCGCCTGTTTGTACTAATTGTTCGAGGTGGTCCCGAATGATGCAATTATTAAAAATAAGGCTGTCGTGAGTCGCTCCGCCATATGTTGCATCTACATGTATTATGTTCAAATCTGCATCTGTGAACTGCAAAAAGAATTATTTTACAACTATTTTTATGTGGCTGTTCTAATGAATGTTAAAAAAAATATAGGTACTAGCAGCGTCTTGTGATTTATACTGCTTCGTTAATGATCCTATGGAATTGGTCCAAATTTCATTAAATCGATTTTCTGTGGTTCAAGTGCGAAAGCGTATACAGACATTATTATATCAGGCTTACCATTTGTACATTTCTTGCATGATATCCTTTGCGACAGTAGTATCGTTCTTCATGGCAAGTTGGTCTCACCATTGTCACAAAAGTCCCATCTACACATCCTATTACCCCAGGAATACTGAATTTCTCATAGAATCTGCAATAAGAAATAAAAAAATCATTAAATATTTTTCATTAACATGATAGGTTTATTTAGGTAGGTACACAAACCTTGTTTTGAGTCTCAGTCTTTCTTCAGAATTTTGGGGAAATCTTATGTATTTTTTTACTATACTTGGATGGCTTAGGGCTTCTATGACCTCGTGGATACTACGAGATGCTGATGGCTGCGACACAAACGAATTTATGTGTTTTCCACATATCCTTTGATAGCTCCCAGTCGCAAAGAAAGAAAGTGCACATAACAACTGAAAAAAATTAATGAAATTTCTTGAAACTATCAAAATAAAAGGTACTTAATCTGATAAGGAAACCATCCATAATTAAAGTCGGTTAATAACTCAAAACGTTTTTAAAGAAACCGTAAGGGAGAGAAACTTTGGACTTTAACATAGGGTACCTACCACTTGAAAGGGTGACATCATAAAAAATAATCGGGGATTAGATGACGTTATCGTTAGTGGTTCTATGTTCTATGCGAGGAAGTTATGTTACCTACCTACATAATGGAATGTTTTACAGAGTTATGGGAAAGTTATCCCAATATTCACACGGGATCGGGACTTCCGCAGATGAAATCACGGGACCGATGACTATTGTAACAGTAACTTTTCATGACATTATGAATACACATATAAAGCACTTAGATACATACCTTGACTCTAGCAGTTAATCCTCTTCGTCGACGTTGAGGTTTTTTAACTAAAACTTTAATGTCTTCCATCACTTGAGAAACTAGTTCTTCCGATAAACGGTAGCATTCAACAAAATTTTTATTTCTATTAATAATTTGCATTTCCCGAATGCTGGTACTTTGCCGGCGACTTTCTATTATATCCACAGCATTAGCTTCTCGTATTATAGCACTTAATATAAAATAACGCGCCATTTTAGTAAAAAAATATATAAAATTTGTATCAAATTTGTTCCACAACCACTAACTCACTCACGAACTCGGCACCTAATAGGCGAGTGAATTGCTGACAGGTGAATTCGTATTTGTAAATACTCGAACTCGACGTTCGAGGTGTAAAATTACCTTACAGAATGCCGAATTCATACTATAAACGTCAAAATCACAGACATGTATATTTAAGTAGACAACGCAAGTACCGCGATCTGTATGAAAACCAAGCGTGTCATATTTTTTGTACTGACCTTGACGCGTTATGACGTCACGAGCGCTTTTTAGTGATGTTAATTTCATTTTACGCTAAATCGATTAGGCCGCCACTCGCGCGGCGATTCTAGTATCGTCCTATCCCATCGAAGTAAATCGAAAGAAATCAGATCAAACTAGATCTATGTCTAAGAGGTAGTCAAATAAATGAATCGTAATCGATTACTAAATCGATTCAAGACAGAAAAATGATAATTACCATAGACAGAGGGATGATAAAATAAAGTTATAAACCTTTTAATATTCTAACAAGTAAACTAATGTGTTTTAGCTTTTTCTTACATATGCCCATTGAGTTACCATGTACTACGTACTAGAGAGGCCATCGAAAGAAAGTAATGAAACTGTCAATCAATCAATCTTTATGTCCCGTTGCATCGATCCATTTTCCTTTTATGTTCGGGTTACTTGGAAAACTGAAAAAACAAACATAGTCTAAGCAATAAGGAGTTTTCTTAAAAAACTCCCAAGATGACACTTTATAACTAATGGCGTCCATGTCATAATATTTATTTTTAGTACCTTTGTATTAAAATACTTAAAAGTTCTAGGTCAAGTCGTATTAAATGACAAAAAAAATCTATGCCTTTTTTTCTGAAAAATTGCTCCTTCAAATTATCATTTTTCTGTTCGATTATAAAATCGATTAGAATCGAGAACTGTTGCATCAAATGAACATCACTAACCACAAAATTGGACAGAAAAATGAGAACAGAAAAATGAGAAGACGCTATTCATTGCTTGTTATCATACGACGCGATCTTTACCGTGCCAAGTAAAAGCCGCAATGTATTCCGAATCATTTCGTATGATTTGGTATCCGTGTTTGTCACGATCGTTTTCCACAGATATTCTTTATTTGATTTTAAAATAAATAGTGCATATTCTGATTAGAAAATTACTTACCGGTGGAAGGAAACATCTATGCTAACTCGGCCACTCACAGCTGTGGAGTTTCTACAGTTTATAACGGCGCAATTCGGCATTTTACTTTATTCAGCTTCACGTCTTTCCTTGGCGAACTGCAAGCGCGGACTGAGTGTAGGCCAGCGTCAAGTAAGTTTCATAAACTTAGTTTGGACACGGGAAGTACATACACTCGCTTAGTCTATCTTGATACATGTCTGTGGTCAAAATACTCACTTAGCACAGTTCGCCTCGTCGCCGCTCTCGACGATGTGGCGCCACTAGTACTGTCGAGTTTTACAGAATACGAAATCGAAAACTCACCGCGGATTCCGCGTTCGAGTTTTTATAATAACCTTACAGAATAGCACTGCAGATTCCATTGGCGCAACGTAATTTTAAGTTTTCATTTTATATTCAATTAGCTTTATAGTTATTAATTGTTAAGACTTGCATCGAGCAAGACGTATTGTAATAAGTTTATATTAAAGTATTTCTAAGTGAATTCGTAGTTTTTTTTGGGGCCTCCGGCTGTCTGAAACATAATTTGTGTAATTGTTTATTTATTCTGAATCTTTAAGTTTATTGATTTTTATCCTTTACATAAGCTGTATTTAATAAAAAATGTTTAAAACTCGAATTTTCGAAATTTTTGATTTATAAGTTCTATGTAACGTTTTATAATTAAGTTATGGTATAATTAAATGTAGATTTCACTTTTGTACAGCTTAGACATTTTTCTGTATGGATACAGTGCCTTTCGATTTGAAGTTGGATAACATTTCATTTTATAGGTACTATTATAAAATTAAGAGCATGAAAGAAAAAAAAAAGCATTTCTTCATAATGCTATTGTTACCACAAAAAATATTTTCTTAATCGCAAATTTTAAGAGAAAATAAATTAAAATTAAAATTGATGTGGCGACGTTATACATACAGACGTTAGAACAAAGTCCACCATAAGAATGACGTCATTTAGGAATAAGACGATTTTTAAACATTAATAAAAACCTAAATATTTTCAAAAAGCAAAAATTACTGTTAGTTTTTATCTAGTTTTAATTAAAATAAAAATAAAAACAAGTAGCAAAAAATTTTGAAATGTTGTAATTTTGGAGCACCCTGTAAAGTCTGTATTTGTATGAACATAAGTGGAGATCGCGTCCACTTATTTTCATGCGTAAACGATGATATTCATACTCAACAGGTAACTTGGATTAACAAATAGGATAGGTTATATCCCGTAAATCCCACGGGAACGGGAACTATTTATTTATTGCACGCCTCATAAGCGAAGCGTTGAGGTGGGTACTACTGTCACTTCGCGCAAAACATCTGATTTTTCAAACTTAAAATGTCTTTATGTATCATACATTGCACTTGTAAGATAATAAATACACACACATATTAAGAAAAAAACACTATTTTTAACATTCATGATATTTTTGATGTCATTTTTGTTATTTAAACTAGTTAAAAAACAGTTTAAAAAAGTTCTGTCTTGGACGTCCGTGTGTCTGTATGTGCGGAGGATTTTCTTGTTAACACGATAGCGACCGAAATACTTTACTAATCGAGTCTTTTTTTTTCTCTTACGCTTGAGTATGCTCAGGAATAGAACCCTTTCATTTTTCAGGGTCTCTGATTCGATGTGGTTTAATTGTTATTAAATAAACAAAAATAATAATTAATAAATAATTATTAAAAAAAAATTATGAGGCGTGCACTTTTGGATTTTCCAAACTTTTTTCGTTTATTTCTATCTGAATAACCTATCAAAAGTAACATTCAATTGTGTAAATTTTATTTATTACGGATTCAACATCAAACAACTCTACGGTAAGTATCAAGGTGCGTATTAACTATAGAGCTATTATTTATTACCTTACCTATATGTTATAGCTAATTACTGCTGGGCGCTGCAGCTGGCTGCGATTTCGTCCATGTATCTACTGAAAGGTTTCATGACATAATATGAGCACAGGGGAATAAAATAAAAAGACCAGTATGTACATCCAAAAATATTTATTTCAATGATTACAAATTATCCTTAATCTAATTTTGAAAATCTAACACTGAATTAGATTCCTTACAATATTATTCAAATTAATAACAAAATAACGTATTTTACGACAAATTAATATTGAACTAATTATGTAGTTAAAACACGAAAGCGCATTACCTTATTATACCAGCTGCATTAACCAAAAATTTTATATGATAATAAGTATAATATTTTCAACTGATATCAAAATGTACGAAAAATAGTACTTAATAAGTAATTGAACTGAGAACATAATTTAATATTCACACAAAGCTGTATTGTTTCGATATACGTTGTTTTTATTGTAAACTGCATTACATATTTTGATAAAAAAATACTGTAAAACAACAGATGATGAAATTTTCAAAATGAAAAAAAAAATACAAATTTGCCGCGCAATCGACATTTGACAGCTCTACGACTGAATGAGGCGGTTAAAAAAGTTTGTATAATATTAATAGAAATAATTATCGAGATTTAAATTGCTCTACACAAGATTTATTTTGTTTGTTTTATTACTATACTTCTTAAAGACACAATTAACTCGTACTCGTAATACGATACCTTGGAGTTGGAGCGAAAATATTGTTTGTAATAATTTGGCTAGGAAAATACAACAAATCAAAAACACTATTTACTATGGAAAAAAAACCAGGAAGGTGAAAAACATATATTTACGATTTCGATGCACTCGACTTTTAGTAAAATAATAGGTAGGTAAAAATATTATTATGGTTTTGATCACAGACATATCTGTGGTTTTGATTTTAGCTACTAGTATCAGAAAGCTGCGTGTTCAATGCACGTCGGGGTCACACAACTGTGGAGGATACAGTAGACAATATACCTAATGAAGTTTTTCATCTTTTTATTTTACTGCAAATACAAAATAAAAATTAAACAATGGTAATGTAAATTCTAAACAAACTACTACCAAAATACAATTAGAACAAAAATCATTTGACTGGTTGATTTCACCCAGAGGCCAGAGGCGGCTCGTGACAAAATTGTATGGGTGTTCACTTGAAATAAAACAACGAAAATACAATAGCGTAGCGGGATAATTTATTACAAAAAAAAATGAGCACCACATTTTATAAATGTCTATAACACTAAAAATTACAAAGTACAGGCTATTTCAAAACGAATTCAATGATTATCAATAATTAGTAAATCACCGAATTTGCATTCGCGAGCGTACCTACGCGTAGGTATCCATAGTGTTTGTTTATACTAAAGGAATGGCAACGTCGCAATTGCTGCTGTCATGCGATGCGGCAACGTTGCGTGAGACTCAAAACGCTACCTGCTACGGTATGAACGATTGTTATAAAAATAAAAGTTATACATATTTGTTGGCGTAAACTATTTTATTCATCATTAATTTTGGAAAATAAATAATGTCAAAATTGATTACAATAAAACGCAGTTTTATTTTATTACATTACAGGTAAATTAGCTTGGAGAAATTTTTGCGTTTGTAGTAGTGTATGGTCAGCAAATAAAAAAAAACAACATTTTATTTTTAGTTTTTATTCAAGTATATAATATTAGTATTATTAATATTTTATTAGTTCCAAACATTACAAGCAGTGCCGATTTTTACTTCAGTGAAGACGTGTATAAATTAGGTGTTCTCCGGCCAAAAATGTAAACCACGGTAAAAGTGAAACTGTTCGAACGGTTCCGAACACTGCTTTGTGTAGCGCATGTCGCGTGACGGTCGGCTGCCGAGTAGGTATACCTACTCGGCAGCCGCGATACACGCGACATGCGCTACACAGACCAAAAAGTTTGAGACGATGTAATAAAAGTTTCACTTTAATAACAAACAATAACAACAATAACAAACAATAACAACAATCAACAAATACAAAATTTAACAATTAAACTACGTAATAATTATAATTTTCGAATGAAATGTGTGCTTTATGTTCTAACGGTACCAAGCGACTGACGCCGGACTGCACGAGGCACCTGCGGACAGCGTAAACTGGTTTATTCTGGTTTTGTGCGTGTTTCCACTTTCCACTATCAAGTGACGATTTATTTATTTGTTTTGTTTCGTAATTATTATGGTCAAATATTAATTACGAAACAAATTATTATGAACAAGATATTTTATTGTTTCACGGTATTCGCCTTGTCATTGGCTCAAGGACGTAAAATTGAATGATATATTATTTTTTTTATAAAGTCAAAACCATTTTCTTTAAAACATAAATCAGAGTATTGCTAGGGATAAGTATAAAATTAAATAGTAATGTTAGGATATCGAAACATTTTTGTATAGGCTAGAACGATATAATGGAAACGCGCTCTAAGATCTGAGTAATATACACACCACTACATATGCAAAAATTTCTCGAGACTAATTTCACTGTACACTATTGTTTTTTTTAATCAAAACATGTATGTATTTGAGTAGTTAGCAGCATATAATATTCTGAATTTCTGATCCATGCCTATTCACTCAAAACTAATAACACTAATGATTTGTAACAGTAAATTATTTCAATAGGTATTTGAACATTTCATAACCAACAAGTAAGAATAATTCGTATACAAGATACAATAACAAATCTAATACACTATTTATTATTTTATTATATTTCATTATGTGAAAATAACCAGGAAGGTGAAAAACATATTTACGAAAACAAAGTAACATATGGTTTTGCTATTAGCTATCAGGAAAAAAAATCGTATTGGAACAAAAGAAGGATTGTAACTGAATTAGGTAATTAGGTATGTTTGTTTCTGGGTGCACCGTTTTCGACGACGCGACGGCCGACGCGTGACGTAAACAGAGTAGGTACCTACTTTGCTAAAACAAACTAAGTAATAAAATTGTGTGTCTGTCTGAAAATTCGCTAAAGCATATTTTACCAATGTTTGCAAGTTTGTGATTACTTTGATAGTTTATCGATTTATAATAATTGTATACTTATATCATTGTTTAAAAATATTCAAACACAATATGATATAGGTACTGATTTATCACTGGTTTCAGTGATGAACTGATGAGTCAATGTTAGCCACAATACTAATCACTTTCGTCATACATGTGTATGAACTATGATTGATGTGATTTGCAATGTGGTGAAATTTCATAAAAATCACGGGCCAATTTTTTGTTTTGAATCCCACCGAAAATACATATACATATTACTAATTGCGTTATTAGAATAATTAATTACTATACCCACGATCAATTATTACAATTTACAATATAGTCTCAAATGCATACTAGAGAAATATTGCAATTTGAATCAAAAAATGCATAGCATACAAAAATAAATTCACAACACAAGAAATTCCGCGCGCAAATCATAGCGCGTGTCAATGAAATCAAGAATGTAATTTTATATCAAGCCGACGACGACGCCGAACTAAAGTACCTACAGTACCATTTACCTTCAGTGTACAATACAGTTTACAGACCTACGACGGACGAACAATAATGAGTAATAAATTGTTTACAAAAAAAAACATAGTTTCTAAGGTCATTAGTTTTATTTTATTTTATTGTTATTTTCTTTGAACGATTGGAAATGAAATTACTCAATTATTACACATAGAACTTTGATTTATTAGAATTATGCGAATTATGTATAAGATAACGAACGCGAATGCACGACATCTAGCGCGTCAATGTCTAAACATCGCCATTCGTTGCGTCAATGTCTAAACATCGCCATTCGTTTAGACATTGACGCGCTAGATGTCGTGCTTTATGTCGTGTTTCGCTTGGCAAAAGTCACGCACACTACTGTAGAAGTGTCAAATTTTGCCGGTATTTCACTGTTGTTTTTCTAAGTAAATAATGTAAGTTATTGATTAAAAAGGTCGAACGCGGACACATTTCATTGTAGAGAAGTGATAAAATGATTAGTTTTAAAGAAATAGTGTCTGTGTTAAGTGTTTAGTCGTCATCAAAAATGTATGGAGGGACGGTCGGAACATCCACCTTAAACAAGAATTATTTCATATAGGTTTTCTATTCAAGAACTGCTCTTACCAATTCAAGATCCTTGGCATCTTGTGGATGTGGATAACCTGAGCATGATGGTTGATCAGTAGTATTTGATATGTCAATTAAGGCAAATTGAGATGGATGGTCTGCCTGAAAGAGATAAAAATGTTACTTATAACATTGGATATGGTCCCAAGTAATAATAAATAGATTGCTACAGAAACATGGACTCAATGTTTGGTAAATTGTAAAACTTTTAGTATTTTTTTTATTAAAAGCATTTATTGAACAAACATAGTGTATTATACTTATGGATAGTGTAGCTTTCCAACAACGAAAGAATTAAAAAAATTGGACCAGTACAACAGTAGGACAACTAAAAAAATAACTCAGTAGGTTTTAAGTACCAGTCATCACACCACTTGTCTCATGACACTCTAGGTCTCTAGAGCATATCAGTCAAAAAAGATATTGTGAAGCTTAAGTAAATGAATCCTTAGACACTATCGGAAATTTAAGAACAATTATAATCTTTTTTCCATTAAAATAATATCCTGGTTTTATTATATCGTAATATTGTCTTAATTCTAACTCTAAAATTCTATCCTTACCATATATAGTATTTAATTTTATTAATATATCCTTTAACACATTTGAACTTAACATAGAATGATGTGTTGAGGACGTACGAATGAAAGCTAATGTATTTTCAATTCTAACCAATTCTTGCAATATATCATCTACATTTTCTGTCATTATGCTAAGGATTTGGGCAAATTTAGCATATTTTATCAAACGGGATATTTGTATCCTGGAATCAGATAAATTTAAAGTCAATAACGTTCAAGATAGAATTCGAGGACAACCACTGAAAATAAGTAATATCGACTTAAATGAAATACACTTCAACCACAGCCCTGAAAATCATGTAAAGTTGAATTCAATAAATTTGGAAGATCTGCATAAGATTCATACTAAGGTACTGATGCAAGCACCGATTGAACTAGAAAAGAATACATCGACGATATACCATACCACTGTCCCAATTTATACATTCTGTTGTGTTTAACTCTTTATTATAATGAACAAGTGACATTACATTTTTATAAAGTATATCCAAGTACCCACATTATAATAATTAATATTACTTACATACAACATCTTCCCCTTTCAATAAGATATACTTAACACAAGGATAATAAAATAATTTGCTGACGAACGATACTAATTTTACAATGAACCTTATATATACACTTAAGCAATAGAGTACATTCATTACAGTAAGTTTAGCTAAACAATCAATTAGTTTGCAATAATCTATATCTATCCATTAGTGCAAAACATAACATCATGTATGATGATATTCTATAAACATTAATTATAAATCATCTCAGCTAGTAACATTAAACAAAATTTAATGATAACCATTCAATCATAAATTTAACACATTACTCGCACTTAACCTATAAATACTTTAACACAAAAGCCAAACAATAGTAGAACATTCGATATACACATATTCCTATACTACATCATCCGATACTATTTTTTTTTTTTTTTTTTTTTTTTTTTAATTGTTACATATTAAACTAAAACATTAATTACATATATAGTTAATAAAGAAATCTGTCTGGAGGACGCACTACTCTTCCAGAACGAGTACAATAAAATTTTGTATTTTGCGACACCTCAGTAGGAGAAGAATAATTAATCTTGTTATTTTGGACATAACTTTCATCAAAATCATCATAATCGCCGATAGGACGCCTATAATCAGGTTTCTTACTTTTATTTAAAACAGGCTCGTTCTGATCGACGCCAGTCTTAATAATTTGCTGCCTATTCCTCCTATACCGTGCGCCGTCCGGCGTGCGCACCCAGTACGATCGCGGCTCCGCGGCCGGACCCTCCACGCGCGCCGGCACCCAGCGGCTGTGACTCATTCCCTGCCCATCACGAATACGTACAAAATCATTGTTATTTAACGGCTTTAATTTTCGCGTATGCTGATTGTAGAACGAGCTCGATTTTTTAGTTTTTTCTGCACGTTTTATTGCTACTTTCCCTCTGGAAGGAAGCTTCGGTCTTAAAAGATTCGAACAAACAGGTAGCCTAGTATTTAAACGCCTACCCATCAAAAGCTGAGCCGATGAATAAATCTCCCCTGATATAGGCGTATTTCTAAAATTTAATAAAGCTAGATACGGATCTGTGCCGTCCTGTTCGGCTTTAATTAATAATTTTTTAACAGTTTGTACGTTACGTTCGGCTAAACCATTAGATCGGGGATAATAAGGCGAACTCGTTACATGTCGAAATCCCCAAGCCTCACTGAAATTCTTAAACTCCCCAGATGTAAACTGCAGACCGTTGTCCGAAATTAACCGCTTCGGGATACCGTGACGAGAAAACATATCCTTTAACTGTTTAATTACCGAACCGGAGGTAATATCTCTCAATGAAGCGACCTCCACGTATTTCGAATAGTAGTCTACGACCAAAATGAAATATTTATTTTTAATCTGAAAAATGTCAGCGGCTAGCACTTCCCACGGAGTGTCCGGTTGCGGGTGCGGCAGCAGCGGCTCGCGCGGCTGCTCGGCGCGGTGCTGTGCGCACACGCCGCAGCGCCGCACGGCCCGCTCGATGTCCGCCGACATGCCCGGCCACCACATCACGTCGCGAGCTCGGTTTTTACACTTATCGATACCTAGATGGCCCTCGTGAATTCTATTAATCATTTCTTTTCTAAGACTCGTTGGTATAATTACTCTGTGATTTTTGAACGCTATATTTTTAATAACGTGAAATTCATCTCTTATATCCCAATACACCTTCGCGCTTCCATCTAACAACGCTTTCGTGTGAGGCCAACCAGTTTTATAATAATCCATCGCTTTGCAGAGCCCCACATCATTCCTAGTCTCATTCTCCACTAACTTCAGTTTTTCATCACTGAAACCGGTATTTTGAATAATAAGATTCACATGTCCTTCCACATCCTTTTGAATTTTATCTTCAGTACTATGTAAATTATCTAATTTAGTTCTCGACAATGTGTCCGCTATAAACATGAGTTTGCCTGGAACATAACATACATTTAACGAATATCGTTGTAATTTTAATAACAGTCTTTGCAACCTAATAGGTATATCATTCAGTGGTTTTTTGAAAATAGATTCTAAAGGTTTGTGATCGCTTTCCACTATAACGTTAGTATGTCCATAAACAAATTGATGGAATTTCGAACACCCATATACTATCGCCAACATCTCCTTCTCTATTTGCGCCCAGCGACTCTCGGCAGGTGTTAAAGCGCGCGCCGCGAACGCCACGGGCCGCCCCTCTTGCAGCAAACACGCTCCGAGACCGAACGCACTCGCATCGACGGAGACGGTAACTTGTTTATTTGGATCATAAAATCTCAAAGAAGGCGCATTCATTAAGGACGTTTTAATTTTATTATAAGCTTTAGTATGTATTTCGTGCCAATCGAATTGTACATTATTTTTTAGTAATGATCTCAACGGTTCCACTAATTTAGCATAATTAGGAATAAATCGAGATACATAATTGGACATCCCTAAAAACCTCTCTAACTCTTTTCTGTTTACAGGTATACTCATGTCTCTTATTACACGAATTCTATCTGGATCCGGCTTAATCCCATTTGAATTAAAAATATGCCCTAGGAATTTAACTTCTCTCACCCCAAATTTACATTTATCCCGGTTGAACCTTACCCCATTTGCCACAGCACACTGCAGCACCTTATGTAACCGCTCGTCATGCTCCTCTTTTGTCTTACCGTACACCAACACATCGTCGACGTACGTTTCAACGCCTTCACATGCAAACAATCTATGCATTACACTATGAAAAACCTCACACGCACTACTAATTCCGAAAGGCAATCGTAAAAATCTATATCTCCCGAAAGGTGTTGCAAAAGTACATAGCTTAGAACTATCATAATCCAATTTTAACATATAAAATCCTTTACTAGCGTCCAAAACGGAAAAATAATTAGCTCCAGACAAATTTGCAATTATTTCATCAAGCGTAGGCAATTGAAAATGACATCTTTTAATTGCCTCATTTAAAAACTTAGGGTCTAAACATATGCGTAATTTACCATCCGGTTTTTCCACTAATACTATATTTGACACCCAATCGGTGGGTTCACTAACAGGCATTATAATGTTAAGCTGTTGTAAGCGATTGAGCTCCTCCTTTAACTTAGGTCTTAATTTAATAGGTATTTTTCTTGCACTCCATACTACGGGAGGAACCCTCTCGTCTACAATAATTCTATGAAAACCTGGTAATTCTCCTATTCCTTCAAACACAGATTTATATTGCACGAAAAAGTCTATATTACAATTTTTTATCTCATTAATTCTCATAATCATATTTAATTTGACACAAGCATCTCTCGATAACAAGTTACTGCAATTTAGATTTAAAACAAATATTTTTTCATGTATTTTTAAAGACTTATATGTAATCGAGGCCATAAAGTAACCAATAACACTTAATTTATTTTTACTCACCTCTTTAAGAATTACATTAGTTTTCAATAAATCTCTTTTACTAAATCCTGAGGATAAATAGCTAGACAATGACATTACACAAACATCGGCTCCACTATCTAACTTAAACATCACCGCTTTGCCATTTACATAAACATAATCGAACCAAGCGTGTCCGTCTATCGTGTTTATTTCAATACCGTTTATTATATATTCCTCACCTGAACCCTCTGACGGCGGGGTCGAACGATTCACTTCGCGTAACGATACCGCACTATACCTACAACACTTTGCAAAATGTCCACGTTTATCACATCTATAACAACTTACGTTAAAAGCGGGACACTTATTATATTGATGCATACGATCACAATAGGCGCACTTCGGACGCGTACGCCGCACCTGATGACCTTGATGCTGCGGCGCGGCAAGCGCGCGCTGCGGCCGCGCCGGCCAGGCGGGCCCGTGCCAGCCGCCGCTCGCCCTCGCTCGCGCGCCGCGCGAACTCACCGCCTCCACCTCGACGTCACGACCGACCATTGAACGCGCACTCCTCACTTCATTCATACAACTCGATGAACTTCCCGGAATTTGTGTATCAATTACAATTTTATTAGCAGGCGGCGCGGGCGCGTCGACTCGGCCCGCTTGATGACACGCAGCCTCCGCCGCTCGACACCACGATTCTGCGTCATTCAATTCCAAATCCTTTTTTCTTAAAAGACGCTCCCTTAACTGTGCATCTCGTATTCCTCGTATTAACTGCGTTAAAATGAGGCTATCTCTTAGTTGCCCAAATGAACACACTTTACTTTGTATTTTTAAACGTGCAAAATAACATTCGAAAGATTCATCTGCGTTTTGATAACACTCGAAAAACAAATGACGCTCGTAATTAATATTCTTCTTCGGGTCTAAACGTTCTTGAAACTTCAAACATAATACGTCATATTTGTTAATCTCACTACTTTGAAAATCGAGTTCTTCATATATTTCACGTCCACATTTACCAATTGAATGTAAAAATAAAGCACACTTCTCACGTCCAGGGGCATTTTCTCTTCCAGATGCAATTAAATACCAATCAAAACATTTCTTCCAATCTCGCCAATTCTCCGCCATATTGCCATGACTTAACATTGCCGCTGGCTGTTGTATCGCATTATTGATGCAACTTAAATCTTTATCACTCTTTGCCATGTTCACAAATACTTATTAACTTTTTTAATGAACAATATCTCATTTGTATATACTAATTATTCACTTAATTTGCAATTATTTTCACACCTGACACCATGTTGTGTTTAACTCTTTATTATAATGAACAAGTGACATTACATTTTTATAAAGTATATCCAAGTACCCACATTATAATAATTAATATTACTTACATACAACACATTCCTTTTGGGCACTTTGCTACTTTTCGCAACTTACAAAGTAATCCGTTATAAGAACGTTACGTGCTGGAAGAATCAAGACGACCCTAATACAAAGACGGAAGATCAAGACAGTCAAAATTGTACCGAATCTTCGCCAGGACCACAGTTTCCAGCAACATTTTATCACACCGTGCTCAAATAGTTGCTGGTCTTCGGGGGGAGGAGTTACGCCAACGGATCCCCAAGACATTGCTGCGTCGACGTTTCTCACGGGAACGTATTGTACGGACGTAGCAGCTAGGCTATTCTGTAAAAAACGCGCCCGAACTCGCATCTCACCTGAGTGAGTCGACTCACTTCACTTTCGAACGTTCGAGTTTTTGGTTTCGCATTCTGTAAACATCCGCTCGGCAGAGGCGAAGCGAAGTGAGTCTCACTTCGAAACTCACTTGCCTAGTGAAGGGATCTTATAGATTTGAATTTATCGACATTGTTATTATCTTTAAAATGCGGCAATTTAACACATTTTGAAGACATAATAACACTTTAGTATTGTACCGTGGGTGGAATTAAACTAAAATTGCAATTTTACACTGATAAATTCTTTAAAATCAAAATAATTCTAGCGTCACTGAAAAAAAAGGACGCTTGTCTGTGGTTCGTTTGACTTATGTTTATTTCTCAAGTGGTTTTTTGTACCTAATTTTAAAGTGTTTCGTGTTGCATTCTTTCTAAAAGTTATGTTGGAGTTTTGGCTGCATATTACATTCGATGTCCCCGAATTTCATTATTTTGTGTTGTTTAATCGATAGCTGGTAGTGGATTTTCTTAACAAACTGCTTTTCTTTTCCATCAAAAATGCGTAGTTTTTGTGAAAATCGAAATTGAAAATGATATTTTTTAAGGTTATTTTTGTACTAAAAACGCAACTTAAAGTAAAATCTTAAGCCATTATAGTATCAAAATGTCTAATTATCACACTCACACGCATTATTTTTAAATATATTTACGTACCTATTACTTTATTTACATATTACAATTTATTTTGTCAAAATAGTATTTTAACAATTTAGTATAGCCAAAAATCGTTCCATATTTTGTATTCACAACAAGCCACAGATAACACAGATTAGTTAATATGACGCAGATCACAGATTAGCAATACAAATATACTAGCTTATCATAGAGTATAAATTAGGGTTGTAACGGAACTCCGCCTCCGCCTCCGTTACTGCGGAACTTCCGCAAAGAATTTAACCTCCGCCTCCGCATCCGCCTCCGCAAAATTTATGCGGAGTCATATCGGAAGTTCATTTACGATCACAAACTGCGTGCTTTCAAGTGAAATGGTCGAGGTCGAGAGTTTGCTAAAGCCGCGGGAACACGGCCAAGCGGGTGGTGGGAGTGTGATTGAATGAATAACAGGAATCAACTTGTCAAAGCGTTCGGTACCGCGTAGTTGCAATTGAGCCGTGATTGTTTTAAGTAATTTTGTGCGTAACTATTAGTTATTGTTATTTAAATAACGTGATGAAGCCGAAAACTAGTGAAATTTGGCAGTACTTTGTAGAAGTAGACGATAATTATAAATTTTCCCAACAAATTTCACCTCCGCCTCCGCCTCCGTTAACCTCCGCATCCGCGGAGGCGAACCTCTTCACCTCCGCATCCGCCTCCGCCTCCGCTAAGTAGGCCTCCGTTACAACCCTAGTATAAATGATACATTTTAATTTTTAATGTTTTTTTTTATAGCTCACTTGCTTCAGTTTTAAAAATCGATTAACTTTTACTTTTAGTATTCAAATAGGTAGCGAGGAGCGAAGCGACGAGCGTGTTAGGTTAACTGTTGAACTGCCGCACGAGCCGAGCGAGCGAAGCGAGCGTGCCGCGGCAGCGGCCGGCGAGTGCCAGAAGCGACTTTAGGGCGATTCCCACTCAAACAAAAAAAAACTACGTAGGTTTAAACAACCTGTTTGTATTTTATTTATGTATCGTAAAATTTTTGTTATTATCAAATGCTATCTAAATTAAAATTACGAAGTGTCTAGTCGTCCGCTAAACGGATGAATAAAATAAATTAGTCGTCCGATTACCGGATGAATAAAATAATTTAATCGTCCGATTATTCGGATTACTAGATAACCTTTTAACACTAAAGCTAGTTGGGTTGGACTAAAGCAAAGGGGGCTCAGGACTTAGAAAATTTTTGATGGAGTTGGTGTCATTATAACACCTATTTATTATTGTTTTATCGTAAAGATTACGCTAATATAAGCATGTTTTATAGGAACAACTTTTCTCTAAAATCAAAAATGGCCGAGATATTCGCCCTCAATTCGTTAGGTTAGGTTTAGGTTAGGTTAGGTTAGGTTTCTTAAAAAAAAAACTACACAGAAATAGGAGCCCCGCGAAGCGGGGCTCCGTCGACGCGCAAAAAAAATCAAGTTTAGGTTAGGTTAGCCGTTAGGTTAGGTTAGGTTAGGTTTCTTAAAAAAAAAACTACACAGAAACAGGAGCCCCGCGAAGCGGGGCTCCGTCGACGCGCAAAAAAAAATCAAGTTTAGGTTAGGTTAGCCGTTAGGTTAGGTTAGGTTAGGTTTCTTAAAAAAAAAACTACACAGAAATAGGAGCCCCGCGAAGCGGGGCTCCGTCGACGCGCAAAAAAAATCAAATACCTACGTGTGCCCTCCTCCCCCCTCTCCTCCCCCCACAAAAAACCTATAATACGTGCGGCAGTTCTCTAAAGAATTATTATTTTATTCATCCGGTAATCGGACAACTAATTTATTTTATTCATCCGTTTAGCGGACGACTAGCGCTGTCCTTAAAATTATTTTTGACAAATTCATTTTAAAAATCACTTTCGAATTATATTTATTATCTACAATTGTGAACGCGTCATAATATAACATTTATTATCTATAATGGCATGTCGTAAATACGTGGTAAATACAAACTTACATTTTCCAGGTAATATAATTTAAGAAATTGTTATAAATAAATTAATAATACGGCATTATATTTAAAAATATTGCCTGTGTGCGAGATTACTAGAAGTTTTAATACGACAATGGTATAAAAGTGTCGTTTTTAGTACAAAAATAACCTTAAAAAAAATAATTTTCATTTTCGATTTTCACAAAAACTACGCATTTTTGTTGGAAAAGAAAAGCAGTTTGTTAAGAAAATCCACTACCAGCTATCGATTAAACAGCACAAAATAATGAAATTCGGGGACATCGAATCAAATATTTAACCGGAGTTTTAGTTAATGTTTCAGTTTGGCTTTATTAAGTTGTTGTGTAATTGCTGTTAAACGTGTTGCATAAATTATTTAAAGGAGAAAACTGCAAAAATAACAACTATGAGGTGAGTAATGTGATTCTTGTATTTAACTAAAATATTATCTTATACAACAAGCTTATTGAAATATTTAACTTAAAATCTTAAACATTGTAGCTCCTCGGAAAGGTCGTCTCATCCCTCCCGTGCCCAAGTAGAGTATCTAGTCGACTATCTTAGCAAACATCCTAGCTTAGCCAAGGGTTTTTCAAAAGTCCCGAGCGCTAGAGACGAAGCTAGAAAAACATGGGAGGAGTTGACTATCAAATTAAATAGCTTGGGAGGCTGCACTAAAACATGGAAACAGTGGACAAAGGTAGGCAATAGGCATATAGAAAACTATTCATCTTATACCGTGTAGGTATCTGGCTTACCTATATATTATTAATAAACTTTTAATTTTGCTTTAGTATTGGTCTGACAAAAAGAGTGCCGTGAAGAAAAAAGCTGCCCTAAGATACCGGGCACGCAATAAGACTGGTGGTGGATGTGAATCGGTGGTGGAGCTTTCAGAGGTGGAGGAGAAAATACTCACATTAATGGGCGGGGAAGGTTTTGCAATTGGTGATAGGCATTTGGAAATTAATCCATTTGAAGTAAGCTATTGTTATCGATTTTGTTGATCCGATACATGTATGTATGTAAAATATAATTATTCAATGTCATGTTCTTTTTTTAGGAAATCCCCGTCCTTACTGATGCCAACGAAAGCCCCACATTGTCGACTTCATCTATGATAAATGAAACCACAACTATTGTAAGTAAATACCTAGTGTATTAATAAAATATTACTTAATAATAAACAACTTATTAGTAAATGTTTCTTATATTGTTCTAGGAATACCAAGTCTTGGATGAGACTGCTATAAATACGGAAAATGTTAGTATGGCAGATACTGAGGTATATATTAATAAGATATTATGAAAATGGTACTTTTTTATTGATTCCAGTATTTGAAATACTATGTTTTTTTTTCAGAGACCTCAACTAATTCAGCAATATGTTAACTGTATCCCGAATCCCGAACCTTCCCCTGCTCATACACCACCGAGAGCGGAGGTAACGAGCCCTCTGCAAGCAGTTACCCCCTCTGGCTCAGGCAACTTTCCTGCTCGACGTCAATTGAACGTCGCGGGTCCATCACCACGTCGTACTACAAGTTATTTTATTTTGAGATTTATGAATTAAATTATGAGATTTATGAATTGATTTACAATATTTATAATCCATACTAATATTATAAATGCGAAAGTAACTCTGTCTGTCTGTCTGTTACTCAATCACGCCTTAACTACTGAACCAATTTGCATGAAATTTGGTATAGAGATATTTTGATACCCGAGAAAGGACATAGGATAGGTTTTATCCCGGAAATCCTACGGGAACGGGTTTTTCTTTGAAAACGCGGGCGAAGCCGCGGGCGGAAAGCTAGTCAACAATAAAAATTTGGAAATACATACAAATAAAACTAAATAATACTTGATAATGAATTAAGGAAATAATAATAACATCAGAAGACTTGTCAAAAATGCGTCACCGCGACCGGTGGAAATAATAATAAATTAATATTTATTTTACGTTTCAGGGTCATCGAGTCGTCCACAACAACGGCAAAGAAGACGATCACCTCCATCACAAAGGCGGCAATCTCAATTAACAACCTTTACTGAAAGGTTTCTTAGCTTGGAAGAGCAACGGATTGAGATTGACCGTCGCTACTGTGAGTTACAGGAGGTGATGGTCAACTCACAAAGGGAGACCAACAGAATGACAGCAGAGGGCCTGATTGCCGTCGGGGAAGGTCTTAAATTATTAGCTGAAAATTTAAAAAAATAAAATACTTTTATACTTAAATACATTTATTAGTTCTTAACTTATTTTAGTAGTAAAAAATTATCTGTGGTTTTACTTATAGTTTCTTAATTTACTAACATTAGTTTATAAGCCCTAATTGAGTTACTAACACCTATGAATATAATTTTCCGGAATAAATAATTTGCATTGATTTTTGATTGAATTAATTACAATTACCGCGTGTTCCTTGCCCTCCATAATTCATTTATCAATCTTTGTCTACATAGCTGACCAAGTGCAGTTTCATTAGGTACATCCTCATTTGAAGCTACACTTTGTCTGGTCCTATGAAAACCAGCCTCAACCTCTAGCTCTGAATTGAATATGGCTGGAGCTGGCAGGCCGGCACGATTACAAATATTGTGAAGCACGCAACATGCTATTACAATCTTCGAAACCGTGTCGGGGTCATAATGTAGGACTCTATGTGCTAATAGGCATCTAAATCTGGCTTTAAGGACCCCAATTGTTCTTTCTACGGTGTTTCTTGCAGTAGCATGCAGCTAGTTATAGTGATGTTCTGGTGTTCCCTCGTCTGCATTTGGAACTGGCACCATTAGGTACTGACGCTGCGGATACCCAGAATCACCTGTAACAATGAATATTGTTAAAAAATAAAATGTTTTGTCATCAACAATTATATTTTTATTAGGAGTTAGGAGTTTTCAATGATTTCGCCTGCTCTCCAATTTTTATGAATTCCGTGAACTTCGGTAATAAAGCCTAAATTACTCAGAAATAAAGTAGTTTTTTTAATGATGAAAGAATTTTTGAAGGAATTAATCCAGTAGTTTTTGAGTTAAATATTTACAAACAAACAAAGATTCGTCTTTATAATTAATTAGCTAAGAGGTAACTCACCTAACAAGTACACAGATTCGCCTGTTTGTACTAATTGTTCGAGGTGGTCCCGAATGATGCAATTATTAAAAATAAGGCTGTCGTGAGTCGCTCCGCCATATGTTGCATCTACATGTATTATGTTCAAATCTGCATCTGTGAACTGCAAAAAGAATTATTTTACAACTATTTTTATGTGGCTGTTCTAATGAATGTTAAAAAAAATATAGGTACTAGCAGCGTCTTGTGATTTATACTGCTTCGTTAATGATCCTATGGAATTGGTCCAAATTTCATTAAATCGATTTTCTGTGGTTCAAGTGCGAAAGCGTATACAGACATTATTATATCAGGCTTACCATTTGTACATTTCTTGCATGATATCCTTTGCGACAGTAGTATCGTTCTTCATGGCAAGTTGGTCTCACCATTGTCACAAAAGTCCCATCTACACATCCTATTACCCCAGGAATACTGAATTTCTCATAGAATCTGCAATAAGAAATAAAAAAATCATTAAATATTTTTCATTAACATGATAGGTTTATTTAGGTAGGTACACAAACCTTGTTTTGAGTCTCAGTCTTTCTTCAGAATTTTGGGGAAATCTTATGTATTTTTTTACTATACTTGGATGGCTTAGGGCTTCTATGACCTCGTGGATACTACGAGATGCTGATGGCTGCGACACAAACGAATTTATGTGTTTTCCACATATCCTTTGATAGCTCCCAGTCGCAAAGAAAGAAAGTGCACATAACAACTGAAAAAAATTAATGAAATTTCTTGAAACTATCAAAATAAAAGGTACTTAATCTGATAAGGAAACCATCCATAATTAAAGTCGGTTAATAACTCAAAACGTTTTTAAAGAAACCGTAAGGGAGAGAAACTTTGGACTTTAACATAGGGTACCTACCACTTGAAAGGGTGACATCATAAAAAATAATCGGGGATTAGATGACGTTATCGTTAGTGGTTCTATGTTCTATGCGAGGAAGTTATGTTACCTACCTACATAATGGAATGTTTTACAGAGTTATGGGAAAGTTATCCCAATATTCACACGGGATCGGGACTTCCGCAGATGAAATCACGGGACCGATGACTATTGTAACAGTAACTTTTCATGACATTATGAATACACATATAAAGCACTTAGATACATACCTTGACTCTAGCAGTTAATCCTCTTCGTCGACGTTGAGGTTTTTTAACTAAAACTTTAATGTCTTCCATCACTTGAGAAACTAGTTCTTCCGATAAACGGTAGCATTCAACAAAATTTTTATTTCGATTAATAATTTGCATTTCCCGAATGCTGGTACTTTGCCGGCGACTTTCTATTATATCCACAGCATTAGCTTCTCGTATTATAGCACTTAATATAAAATAACGCGCCATTTTAGTAAAAAAATATATAAAATTTGTATCAAATTTGTTCCACAACCACTAACTCACTCACGAACTCGGCACCTAATAGGCGAGTGAATTGCTGACAGGTGAATTCGTATTTGTAAATACTCGAACTCGACGTTCGAGGTGTAAAATTACCTTACAGAATGCCGAATTCATACTATAAACGTCAAAATCACAGACATGTATATTTAAGTAGACAACGCAAGTACCGCGATCTGTATGAAAACCAAGCGTGTCATATTTTTTGTACTGACCTTGACGCGTTATGACGTCACGAGCGCTTTTTAGTGATGTTAATTTCATTTTACGCTAAATCGATTAGGCCGCCACTCGCGCGGCGATTCTAGTATCGTCCTATCCCATCGAAGTAAATCGAAAGAAATCAGATCAAACTAGATCTATGTCTAAGAGGTAGTCAAATAAATGAATCGTAATCGATTACTAAATCGATTCAAGACAGAAAAATGATAATTACCATAGACAGAGGGATGATAAAATAAAGTTATAAACCTTTTAATATTCTAACAAGTAAACTAATGTGTTTTAGCTTTTTCTTACATATGCCCATTGAGTTACCATGTACTAC
Organism: Colias philodice; assembly: GCF_061535455.1. Taxonomy (NCBI): domain Eukaryota; kingdom Metazoa; phylum Arthropoda; class Insecta; order Lepidoptera; family Pieridae; genus Colias; species Colias philodice. The sequence continues at coordinate 572,121 of NC_143117.1, forward strand.
GTACTAGAGAGGCCATCGAAAGAAAGTAATGAAACTGTCAATCAATCAATCTTTATGTCCCGTTGCATCGATCCATTTTCCTTTTATGTTCGGGTTACTTGGAAAACTGAAAAAACAAACATAGTCTAAGCAATAAGGAGTTTTCTTAAAAAACTCCCAAGATGACACTTTATAACTAATGGCGTCCATGTCATAATATTTATTTTTAGTACCTTTGTATTAAAATACTTAAAAGTTCTAGGTCAAGTCGTATTAAATGACAAAAAAAATCTATGCCTTTTTTTCTGAAAAATTGCTCCTTCAAATTATCATTTTTCTGTTCGATTATAAAATCGATTAGAATCGAGAACTGTTGCATCAAATGAACATCACTAACCACAAAATTGGACAGAAAAATGAGAACAGAAAAATGAGAAGACGCTATTCATTGCTTGTTATCATACGACGCGATCTTTACCGTGCCAAGTAAAAGCCGCAATGTATTCCGAATCATTTCGTATGATTTGGTATCCGTGTTTGTCACGATCGTTTTCCACAGATATTCTTTATTTGATTTTAAAATAAATAGTGCATATTCTGATTAGAAAATTACTTACCGGTGGAAGGAAACATCTATGCTAACTCGGCCACTCACAGCTGTGGAGTTTCTACAGTTTATAACGGCGCAATTCGGCATTTTACTTTATTCAGCTTCACGTCTTTCCTTGGCGAACTGCAAGCGCGGACTGAGTGTAGGCCAGCGTCAAGTAAGTTTCATAAACTTAGTTTGGACACGGGAAGTACATACACTCGCTTAGTCTATCTTGATACATGTCTGTGGTCAAAATACTCACTTAGCACAGTTCGCCTCGTCGCCGCTCTCGACGATGTGGCGCCACTAGTACTGTCGAGTTTTACAGAATACGAAATCGAAAACTCACCGCGGATTCCGCGTTCGAGTTTTTATAATAACCTTACAGAATAGCACTGCAGATTCCATTGGCGCAACGTAATTTTAAGTTTTCATTTTATATTCAATTAGCTTTATAGTTATTAATTGTTAAGACTTGCATCGAGCAAGACGTATTGTAATAAGTTTATATTAAAGTATTTCTAAGTGAATTCGTAGTTTTTTTTGGGGCCTCCGGCTGTCTGAAACATAATTTGTGTAATTGTTTATTTATTCTGAATCTTTAAGTTTATTGATTTTTATCCTTTACATAAGCTGTATTTAATAAAAAATGTTTAAAACTCGAATTTTCGAAATTTTTGATTTATAAGTTCTATGTAACGTTTTATAATTAAGTTATGGTATAATTAAATGTAGATTTCACTTTTGTACAGCTTAGACATTTTTCTGTATGGATACAGTGCCTTTCGATTTGAAGTTGGATAACATTTCATTTTATAGGTACTATTATAAAATTAAGAGCATGAAAGAAAAAAAAAGCATTTCTTCATAATGCTATTGTTACCACAAAAAATATTTTCTTAATCGCAAATTTTAAGAGAAAATAAATTAAAATTAAAATTGATGTGGCGACGTTATACATACAGACGTTAGAACAAAGTCCACCATAAGAATGACGTCATTTAGGAATAAGACGATTTTTAAACATTAATAAAAACCTAAATATTTTCAAAAAGTAAAAATTACTGTTAGTTTTTATCTAGTTTTAATTAAAATAAAAATAAAAACAAGTAGCAAAAAATTTTGAAATGTTGTAATTTTGGAGCACCCTGTAAAGTCTGTATTTGTATGAACATAAGTGGAGATCGCGTCCACTTATTTTCATGCGTAAACGATGATATTCATACTCAACAGGTAACTTGGATTAACAAATAGGATAGGTTATATCCCGTAAATCCCACGGGAACGGGAACTATTTATTTATTGCACGCCTCATAAGCGAAGCGTTGAGGTGGGTACTACTGTCACTTCGCGCAAAACATCTGATTTTTCAAACTTAAAATGTCTTTATGTATCATACATTGCACTTGTAAGATAATAAATACACACACATATTAAGAAAAAAACACTATTTTTAACATTCATGATATTTTTGATGTCATTTTTGTTATTTAAACTAGTTAAAAAACAGTTTAAAAAAGTTCTGTCTTGGACGTCCGTGTGTCTGTATGTGCGGAGGATTTTCTTGTTAACACGATAGCGACCGAAATACTTTACTAATCGAGTCTTTTTTTTTTCTCTTACGCTTGAGTATGCTCAGGAATAGAACCCTTTCATTTTTCAGGGTCTGATTCGATGTGGTTTAATTGTTATTAAATAAACAAAAATAATAATTAATAAATAATTATTAAAAAAAAATTATGAGGCGTGCACTTTTGGATTTTCCAAACTTTTTTCGTTTATTTCTATCTGAATAACCTATCAAAAGTAACATTCAATTGTGTAAATTTTTATTTATTACGGATTCAACATCAAACAACTCTACGGTAAGTATCAAGGTGCGTATTAACTATAGAGCTATTATTTATTACCTTACCTATATGTTATAGCTAATTACTGCTGGGCGCTGCAGCTGGCTGCGATTTCGTCCATGTATCTACTGAAAGGTTTCATGACATAATATGAGCACAGGGGAATAAAATAAAAAGACCAGTATGTACATCCAAAAATATTTATTTCAATGATTACAAATTATCCTTAATCTAATTTTGAAAATCTAACACTGAATTAGATTCCTTACAATATTATTCAAATTAATAACAAAATAACGTATTTTACGACAAATTAATATTGAACTAATTATGTAGTTAAAACACGAAAGCGCATTACCTTATTATACCAGCTGCATTAACCAAAAATTTTATATGATAATAAGTATAATATTTTCAACTGATATCAAAATGTACGAAAAATAGTACTTAATAAGTAATTGAACTGAGAACATAATTTAATATTCACACAAAGCTGTATTGTTTCGATATACGTTGTTTTTATTGTAAACTGCATTACATATTTTGATAAAAAAATACTGTAAAACAACAGATGATGAAATTTTCAAAATGAAAAAAAAAATACAAATTTGCCGCGCAATCGACATTTGACAGCTCTACGACTGAATGAGGCGGTTAAAAAAGTTTGTATAATATTAATAGAAATAATTATCGAGATTTAAATTGCTCTACACAAGATTTATTTTGTTTGTTTTATTACTATACTTCTTAAAGACACAATTAACTCGTACTCGTAATACGATACCTTGGAGTTGGAGCGAAAATATTGTTTGTAATAATTTGGCTAGGAAAATACAACAAATCAAAAACACTATTTACTATGGAAAAAAAACCAGGAAGGTGAAAAACATATATTTACGATTTCGATGCACTCGACTTTTAGTAAAATAATAGGTAGGTAAAAATATTATTATGGTTTTGATCACAGACATATCTGTGGTTTTGATTTTAGCTACTAGTATCAGAAAGCTGCGTGTTCAATGCACGTCGGGGTCACACAACTGTGGAGGATACAGTAGACAATATACCTAATGAAGTTTTTCATCTTTTTATTTTACTGCAAATACAAAATAAAAATTAAACAATGGTAATGTAAATTCTAAACAAACTACTACCAAAATACAATTAGAACAAAAATCATTTGACTGGTTGATTTCACCCAGAGGCCAGAGGCGGCTCGTGACAAAATTGTATGGGTGTTCACTTGAAATAAAACAACGAAAATACAATAGCGTAGCGGGATAATTTATTACAAAAAAAAATGAGCACCACATTTTACATAAATGTCTATAACACTAAAAATTACAAAGTACAGGCTATTTCAAAACGAATTCAATGATTATCAATAATTAGTAAATCACCGAATTTGCATTCGCGAGCGTACCTACGCGTAGGTATCCATAGTGTTTGTTTATACTAAAGGAATGGCAACGTCGCAATTGCTGCTGTCATGCGATGCGGCAACGTTGCGTGAGACTCAAAACGCTACCTGCTACGGTATGAACGATTGTTATAAAAATAAAAGTTATACATATTTGTTGGCGTAAACTATTTTATTCATCATTAATTTTGGAAAATAAATAATGTCAAAATTGATTACAATAAAACGCAGTTTTATTTTATTACATTACAGGTAAATTAGCTTGGAGAAATTTTTGCGTTTGTAGTAGTGTATGGTCAGCAAATAAAAAAAAACAACATTTTATTTTTAGTTTTTATTCAAGTATATAATATTAGTATTATTAATATTTTATTAGTTCCAAACATTACAAGCAGTGCCGATTTTTACTTCAGTGAAGACGTGTATGAATTAGGTGTTCTCCGGCCAAAAATGTAAACCACGGTAAAAGTGAAACTGTTCGAACGGTTCCGAACACTGCTTTGTGTAGCGCATGTCGCGTGACGGTCGGCTGCCGAGTAGGTATACCTACTCGGCAGCCGCGATACACGCGACATGCGCTACACAGACCAAAAAGTTTGAGACGATGTAATAAAAGTTTCACTTTAATAACAAACAATAACAACAATAACAAACAATAACAACAATCAACAAATACAAAATTTAACAATTAAACTACGTAATAATTATAATTTTCGAATGAAATGTGTGCTTTATGTTCTAACGGTACCAAGCGACTGACGCCGGACTGCACGAGGCACCTGCGGACAGCGTAAACTGGTTTATTCTGGTTTTGTGCGTGTTTCCACTTTCCACAATCAAGTGACGATTTATTTATTTGTTTTGTTTCGTAATTATTATGGTCAAATATTAATTACGAAACAAATTATTATGAACAAGATATTTTATTGTTTCACGGTATTCGCCTTGTCATTGGCTCAAGGACGTAAAATTGAATGATATATTATTTTTTTTATAAAGTCAAAACCATTTTCTTTAAAACATAAATCAGAGTATTGCTAGGGATAAGTATAAAATTAAATAGTAATGTTAGGATATCGAAACATTTTTGTATAGGCTAGAACGATATAATGGAAACGCGCTCTAAGATCTGAGTAATATACACACCACTACATATGCAAAAATTTCTCGAGACTAATTTCACTGTACACTATTGTTTTTTTTTTATCAAAACATGTATGTATTTGAGTAGTTAGCAGCATATAATATTCTGAATTTCTGATCCATGCCTATTCACTCAAAACTAATAACACTAATGATTTGTAACAGTAAATTATTTCAATAGGTATTTGAACATTTCATAACCAACAAGTAAGAATAATTCGTATACAAGATACAATAACAAATCTAATACACTATTTATTATTTTATTATATTTCATTATGTGAAAATAACCAGGAAGGTGAAAAACATATTTACGAAAACAAAGTAACATAATATGGTTTTGCTATTAGCTATCAGGAAAAAAAATCGTATTGGAACAAAAGAAGGATTGTAACTGAATTAGGTAATTAGGTATGTTTGTTTCTGGGTGCACCGTTTTCGACGACGCGACGGCCGACGCGTGACGTAAACAGAGTAGGTACCTACTTTGCTAAAACAAACTAAGTAATAAAATTGTGTGTCTGTCTGAAAATTCGCTAAAGCATATTTTACCAATGTTTGCAAGTTTGTGATTACTTTGATAGTTTATCGATTTATAATAATTGTATACTTATATCATTGTTTAAAAATATTCAAACACAATATGATATAGGTACTGATTTATCACTGGTTTCAGTGATGAACTGATGAGTCAATGTTAGCCACAATACTAATCACTTTCGTCATACATGTGTATGAACTATGATTGATGTGATTTGCAATGTGGTGAAATTTCATAAAAATCACGGGCCAATTTTTTGTTTTGAATCCCACCGAAAATACATATACATATTACTAATTGCGTTATTAGAATAATTAATTACTATACCCACGATCAATTATTACAATTTACAATATAGTCTCAAATGCATACTAGAGAAATATTGCAATTTGAATCAAAAAATGCATAGCATACAAAAATAAATTCACAACACAAGAAATTCCGCGCGCAAATCATAGCGCGTGTCAATGAAATCAAGAATGTAATTTTATATCAAGCCGACGACGACGCCGAACTAAAGTACCTACAGTACCATTTACCTTCAGTGTACAATACAGTTTACAGACCTACGACGGACGAACAATAATGAGTAATAAATTGTTTACAAAAAAAAACATAGTTTCTAAGGTCATTAGTTTTATTTTATTTTATTGTTATTTTCTTTGAACGATTGGAAATGAAATTACTCAATTATTACACATAGAACTTTGATTTATTAGAATTATGCGAATTATGTATAAGATAACGAACGCGAATGCACGACATCTAGCGCGTCAATGTCTAAACATCGCCATTCGTTTAGACATTGACGCGCTAGATGTCGTGCTTTATGTCGTGTTTCGCTTGGCAAAAGTCACGCACACTACTGTAGAAGTGTCAAATTTTGCCGGTATTTCACTGTTGTTTTTCTAAGTAAATAATGTAAGTTATTGATTAAAAAGGTCGAACGCGGACACATTTCATTGTAGAGAAGTGATAAAATGATTAGTTTTAAAGAAATAGTGTCTGTGTTAAATGTTTAGTCGTCATCAAAAATGTATGGAGGGACGGTCGGAACATCCACCTTAAACAAGAATTATTTCATATAGGTTTTCTATTCAAGAACTGCTCTTACCAATTCAAGATCCTTGGCATCTTGTGGATGTGGATAACCTGAGCATGATGGTTGATCAGTAGTATTTGATATGTCAATTAAGGCAAATTGAGATGGATGGTCTGCCTGAAAGAGATAAAAATGTTACTTATAACATTGGATATGGTCCCAAGTAATAATAAATAGATTGCTACAGAAACATGGACTCAATGTTTGGTAAATTGTAAAACTTTTAGTATTTTTTTTATTAAAAGCATTTATTGAACAAACATAGTGTATTATACTTATGGATAGTGTAGCTTTCCAACAACGAAAGAATTAAAAAAATTGGACCAGTACAACAGTAGGACAACTAAAAAAATAACTCAGTAGGTTTTAAGTACCAGTCATCACACCACTTGTCTCATGACACTCTAGGTCTCTAGAGCATATCAGTCAAAAAAGATATTGTGAAGCTTAAGTAAATGAATCCTTAGACACTATCGGAAATTTAAGAACAATTATAATCTTTTTTCCATTAAAATAATATCCTGGTTTTATTATATCGTAATATTGTCTTAATTCTAACTCTAAAATTCTATCCTTACCATATATAGTATTTAATTTTATTAATATATCCTTTAACACATTTGAACTTAACATAGAATGATGTGTTGAGGACGTACGAATGAAAGCTAATGTATTTTCAATTCTAACCAATTCTTGCAATATATCATCTACATTTTCTGTCATTATGCTAAGGATTTGGGCAAATTTAGCATATTTTATCAAACGGGATATTTGTATCCTGGAATCAGATAAATTTAAAGTCAATAACGTTCAAGATAGAATTCGAGGACAACCACTGAAAATAAGTAATATCGACTTAAATGAAATACACTTCAACCACAGCCCTGAAAATCATGTAAAGTTGAATTCAATAAATTTGGAAGATCTGCATAAGATTCATACTAAGGTACTGATGCAAGCACCGATTGAACTAGAAAAGAATACATCGACGATATACCATACCACTGTCCCAATTTATACATTCCTTTTGGGCACTTTGCTACTTTTCGCAACTTACAAAGTAATCCGTTATAAGAACGTTACGTGCTGGAAGAATCAAGACGACCCTAATACAAAGACGGAAGATCAAGACAGTCAAAATTGTACCGAATCTTCGCCAGGACCACAGTTTCCAGCAACATTTTATCACACCGTGCTCAAATAGTTGCTGGTCTTCGGGGGGAGGAGTTACGCCAACGGATCCCCAAGACATTGCTGCGTCGACGTTTCTCACGGGAACGTATTGTACGGACGTAGCAGCTAGGCTATTCTGTAAAAAACGCGCCCGAACTCGCATCTCACCTGAGTGAGTCGACTCACTTCACTTTCGAACGTTCGAGTTTTTGGTTTCGCATTCTGTAAACATCCGCTCGGCAGAGGCGAAGCGAAGTGAGTCTCACTTCGAAACTCACTTGCCTAGTGAAGGGATCTTATAGATTTGAATTTATCGACATTGTTACCTTTTGTACACATTTTGTACCTAATTTTAAAGTGTTTCGTGTTGCATTCTTTCTAAAAGTTATGTTGGAGTTTTGGCTGCATATTACATTCGATGTCCCCGAATTTCATTATTTTGTGTTGTTTAATCGATAGCTGGTAGTGGATTTTCTTAACAAACTGCTTTTCTTTTCCATCAAAAATGCGTAGTTTTTGTGAAAATCGAAATTGAAAATGATATTTTTTAAGGTTATTTTTGTACTAAAAACGCAACTTAAAGTAAAATCTTAAGCCATTATAGTATCAAAATGTCTAATTATCACACTCACACGCATTATTTTTAAATATATTTACGTACCTATTACTTTATTTACATATTACAATTTATTTTGTCAAAATAGTATTTTAACAATTTAGTATAGCCAAAAATCGTTCCATATTTTGTATTCACAACAAGCCACAGATAACACAGATTAGTTAATATGACGCAGATCACAGATTAGCAATACAAATATACTAGCTTATCATAGAGTATAAATGATACATTTTAATTTTTAATGTTTTTTTTATAGCTCACTTGCTTCAGTTTTAAAAATCGATTAACTTTTACTTTTAGTATTCAAATAGGTAGCGAGGAGCGAAGCGACGAGCGTGTTAGGTTAACTGTTGAACTGCCGCACGAGCCGAGCGAGCGAAGCGAGCGTGCCGCGGCAGCGGCCGGCGAGTGCCAGAAGCGACTTTAGGGCGATTCCCACTCAAACAAAAAAAAACTACGTAGGTTTAAACAACCTGTTTGTATTTTATTTATGTATCGTAAAATTTTTGTTACTATCAAATGCTATCTAAATTAAAATTACGAAGTGTCTAGTCGTCCGCTAAACGGATGAATAAAATAAATTAGTCGTCCGATTACCGGATGAATAAAATAATTTAATCGTCCGATTATTCGGATTACTAGATAACCTTTTAACACTAAAGCTAGTTGGGTTGGACTAAAGCAAAGGGGGCTCAGGACTTAGAAAATTTTTGATGGAGTTGGTGTCATTATAACACCTATTTATTATTGTTTTATCGTAAAGATTACGCTAATATAAGCATGTTTTATAGGAACAACTTTTCTCTAAAATCAAAAATGGCCGAGATATTCGCCCTCAATTCGTTAGGTTAGGTTTAGGTTAGGTTAGGTTAGGTTTCTTAAAAAAAAAACTACACAGAAATAGGAGCCCCGCGAAGCGGGGCTCCGTCGACGCGCAAAAAAAATCAAGTTTAGGTTAGGTTAGCCGTTAGGTTAGGTTAGGTTAGGTTTCTTAAAAAAAAAACTACACAGAAATAGGAGCCCCGCGAAGCGGGGCTCCGTCGACGCGCAAAAAAAATCAAATACCTACGTGTGCCCTCCTCCCCCCTCTCCTCCCCCCACAAAAAACCTATAATACGTGCGGCAGTTCTCTAAAGAATTATTATTTTATTCATCCGGTAATCGGACAACTAATTTATTTTATTCATCCGTTTAGCGGACGACTAGCGCTGTCCTTAAAATTATTTTTGACAAATTCATTTTAAAAATCACTTTCGAATTATATTTATTATCTACAATTGTGAACGCGTCATAATATAACATTTATTATCTATAATGGCATGTCGTAAATACGTGGTAAATACAAACTTACATTTTCCAGGTAATATAATTTAAGAAATTGTTATAAATAAATTAATAATACGGCATTATATTTAAAAATATTGCCTGTGTGCGAGATTACTAGAAGTTTTAATACGACAATGGTATAAAAGTGTCGTTTTTAGTACAAAAATAACCTTAAAAAAAATAATTTTCATTTTCGATTTTCACAAAAACTACGCATTTTTGTTGGAAAAGAAAAGCAGTTTGTTAAGAAAATCCACTACCAGCTATCGATTAAACAGCACAAAATAATGAAATTCGGGGACATCGAATCAAATATTTAACCGGAGTTTTAGTTAATGTTTCAGTTTGGCTTTATTAAGTTGTTGTGTAATTGCTGTTAAACGTGTTGCATAAATTATTTAAAGGAGAAAACTGCAAAAATAACAACTATGAGGTGAGTAATGTGATTCTTGTATTTAACTAAAATATTATCTTATACAACAAGCTTATTGAAATATTTAACTTAAAATCTTAAACATTGTAGCTCCTCGGAAAGGTCGTCTCATCCCTCCCGTGCCCAAGTAGAGTATCTAGTCGACTATCTTAGCAAACATCCTAGCTTAGCCAAGGGTTTTTCAAAAGTCCCGAGCGCTAGAGACGAAGCTAGAAAAACATGGGAGGAGTTGACTATCAAATTAAATAGCTTGGGAGGCTGCACTAAAACATGGAAACAGTGGACAAAGGTAGGCAATAGGCATATAGAAAACTATTCATCTTATACCGTGTAGGTATCTGGCTTACCTATATATTATTAATAAACTTTTAATTTTGCTTTAGTATTGGTCTGACAAAAAGAGTGCCGTGAAGAAAAAAGCTGCCCTAAGATACCGGGCACGCAATAAGACTGGTGGTGGATGTGAATCGGTGGTGGAGCTTTCAGAGGTGGAGGAGAAAATACTCACATTAATGGGCGGGGAAGGTTTTGCAATTGGTGATAGGCATTTGGAAATTAATCCATTTGAAGTAAGCTATTGTTATCGATTTTGTTGATCCGATACATGTATGTATGTAAAATATAATTATTCAATGTCATGTTCTTTTTTTAGGAAATCCCCGTCCTTACTGATGCCAACGAAAGCCCCACATTGCCGACTTCATCTATGATAAATGAAACCACAACTATTGTAAGTAAATACCTAGTGTATTAATAAAATATTACTTAATAATAAACAACTTATTAGTAAATGTTTCTTATATTGTTCTAGGAATACCAAGTCTTGGATGAGACTGCTATAAATACGGAAAATGTTAGTATGGCAGATACTGAGGTATATATTAATAAGATATTATGAAAATGGTACTTTTTTATTGATTCCAGTATTTGAAATACTATGTTTTTTTTTTCAGAGACCTCAACTAATTCAGCAATATGTTAACTGTATCCCGAATCCCGAACCTTCCCCTGCTCATACACCACCGAGAGCGGAGGTAACGAGCCCTCTGCAAGCAGTTACCCCCTCTGGCTCAGGCAACTTTCCTGCTCGACGTCAATTATTGAACGTCGCGGGTCCATCACCACGTCGTACTACAAGTAATTATGAGATTTATGAATTGATTTACAATATTTATAATCCATACTAATATTATAAATGCGAAAGTAACTCTGTCTGTCTGTCTGTTACTCAATCACGCCTTAACTACTGAACCAATTTGCATGAAATTTGGTATAGAGATATTTTGATACCCGAGAAAGGACATAGGATAGGTTTTATCCCGGAAATCCTACGGGAACGGGTTTTTCTTTGAAAACGCGGGCGAAACCGCGGGCGGAAAGCTAGTCAACAATAAAAATTTGGAAATACATACAAATAAAACTAAATAATACTTGATAATGAATTAAGGAAATAATAATAACATCAGAAGACTTGTCAAAAATGCGTCACCGCGACCGGTGGAAATAATAATAAATTAATATTTATTTTACGTTTCAGGGTCATCGAGTCGTCCACAACAACGGCAAAGAAGACGATCACCTCCATCACAAAGGCGGCAATCTCAATTAACAACCTTTACTGAAAGGTTTCTTAGCTTGGAAGAGCAACGGATTGAGATTGACCGTCGCTACTGTGAGTTACAGGAGGTGATGGTCAACTCACAAAGGGAGACCAACAGAATGACAGCAGAGGGCCTGATTGCCGTCGGGGAAGGTCTTAAATTATTAGCTGAAAATTTAAAAAAATAAAATACTTTTATACTTAAATACATTTATTAGTTCTTAACTTATTTTAGTAGTAAAAAATTATCTGTGGTTTTACTTATAGTTTCATAATTTACTAACATTAGTTTATAAGCCCTAATTGAGTTACTAACACCTATGAATATAATTTTCCGGAATAAATAATTTGCATTGATTTTTGATTGAATTAATTACAATTACCGCGTGTTCCTTGCCCTCCATAATTCATTTATCAATCTTTGTCTACATAGCTGACCAAGTGCAGTTTCATTAGGTACATCCTCATTTGAAGCTACACTTTGTCTGGTCCTATGAAAACCAGCCTCAACCTCTAGCTCTGAATTGAATATGGCTGGAGCTGGCAGGCCGGCACGATTACAAATATTGTGAAGCACGCAACATGCTATTACAATCTTCGAAACCGTGTCGGGGTCATAATGTAGGACTCTATGTGCTAATAGGCATCTAAATCTGGCTTTAAGGACCCCAATTGTTCTTTCTACGGTGTTTCTTGCAGTAGCATGCAGCTAGTTATAGTGATGTTCTGGTGTTCCCTCGTCTGCATTTGGAACTGGCACCATTAGGTACTGACGCTGCGGATACCCAGAATCACCTGTAACAATGAATATTGTTAAAAAATAAAATGTTTTGTCATCAACAATTATATTTTTATTAGGAGTTAGGAGTTTTCAATGATTTCGCCTGCTCTCCAATTTTTATGAATTCCGTGAACTTCGGTAATAAAGCCTAAATTACTCAGAAATAAAGTAGTTTTTTTAATGATGAAAGAATTTTTGAAGGAATTAATCCAGTAGTTTTTGAGTTAAATATTTACAAACAAACAAAGATTCGTCTTTATAATTAATTAGCTAAGAGGTAACTCACCTAACAAGTACACAGATTCGCCTGTTTGTACTAATTGTTCGAGGTGGTCCCGAATGATGCAATTATTAAAAATAAGGCTGTCGTGAGTCGCTCCGCCATATGTTGCATCTACATGTATTATGTTCAAATCTGCATCTGTGAACTGCAAAAAGAATTATTTTACAACTATTTTTATGTGGCTGTTCTAATGAATGTTAAAAAAAATATAGGTACTAGCAGCGTCTTGTGATTTATACTGCTTCGTTAATGATCCTATGGAATTGGTCCAAATTTCATTAAATCGATTTTCTGTGGTTCAAGTGCGAAAGCGTATACAGACATTATTATATCAGGCTTACCATTTGTACATTTCTTGCATGATATCCTTTGCGACAGTAGTATCGTTCTTCATGGCAAGTTGGTCTCACCATTGTCACAAAAGTCCCATCTACACATCCTATTACCCCAGGAATACTGAATTTCTCATAGAATCTGCAATAAGAAATAAAAAAATCATTAAATATTTTTCATTAACATGATAGGTTTATTTAGGTAGGTACACAAACCTTGTTTTGAGTCTCAGTCTTTCTTCAGAATTTTGGGGAAATCTTATGTATTTTTTTACTATACTTGGATGGCTTAGGGCTTCTATGACCTCGTGGATACTACGAGATGCTGATGGCTGCGACACAAACGAATTTATGTGTTTTCCACATATCCTTTGATAGCTCCCAGTCGCAAAGAAAGAAAGTGCACATAACAACTGAAAAAAATTAATGAAATTTCTTGAAACTATCAAAATAAAAGGTACTTAATCTGATAAGGAAACCATCCATAATTAAAGTCGGTTAATAACTCAAAACGTTTTTAAAGAAACCGTAAGGGAGAGAAACTTTGGACTTTAACATAGGGTACCTACCACTTGAAAGGGTGACATCATAAAAAATAATCGGGGATTAGATGACGTTATCGTTAGTGGTTCTATGTTCTATGCGAGGAAGTTATGTTACCTACCTACATAATGGAATGTTTTACAGAGTTATGGGAAAGTTATCCCAATATTCACACGGGATCGGGACTTCCGCAGATGAAATCACGGGACCGATGACTATTGTAACAGTAACTTTTCATGACATTATGAATACACATATAAAGCACTTAGATACATACCTTGACTCTAGCAGTTAATCCTCTTCGTCGACGTTGAGGTTTTTTAACTAAAACTTTAATGTCTTCCATCACTTGAGAAACTAGTTCTTCCGATAAACGGTAGCATTCAACAAAATTTTTATTTCGATTAATAATTTGCATTTCCCGAATGCTGGTACTTTGCCGGCGACTTTCTATTATATCCACAGCATTAGCTTCTCGTATTATAGCACTTAATATAAAATAACGCGCCATTTTAGTAAAAAAATATATAAAATTTGTATCAAATTTGTTCCACAACCACTAACTCACTCACGAACTCGGCACCTAATAGGCGAGTGAATTGCTGACAGGTGAATTCGTATTTGTAAATACTCGAACTCGACGTTCGAGGTGTAAAATTACCTTACAGAATGCCGAATTCATACTATAAACGTCAAAATCACAGACATGTATATTTAAGTAGACAACGCAAGTACCGCGATCTGTATGAAAACCAAGCGTGTCATATTTTTTGTACTGACCTTGACGCGTTATGACGTCACGAGCGCTTTTTAGTGATGTTAATTTCATTTTACGCTAAATCGATTAGGCCGCCACTCGCGCGGCGATTCTAGTATCGTCCTATCCCATCGAAGTAAATCGAAAGAAATCAGATCAAACTAGATCTATGTCTAAGAGGTAGTCAAATAAATGAATCGTAATCGATTACTAAATCGATTCAAGACAGAAAAATGATAATTACCATAGACAGAGGGATGATAAAATAAAGTTATAAACCTTTTAATATTCTAACAAGTAAACTAATGTGTTTTAGCTTTTTCTTACATATGCCCATTGAGTTACCATGTACTACGTACTAGAGAGGCCATCGAAAGAAAGTAATGAAACTGTCAATCAATCAATCTTTATGTCCCGTTGCATCGATCCATTTTCCTTTTATGTTCGGGTTACTTGGAAAACTGAAAAAACAAACATAGTCTAAGCAATAAGGAGTTTTCTTAAAAAACTCCCAAGATGACACTTTATAACTAATGGCGTCCATGTCATAATATTTATTTTTAGTACCTTTGTATTAAAATACTTAAAAGTTCTAGGTCAAGTCGTATTAAATGACAAAAAAAATCTATGCCTTTTTTTCTGAAAAATTGCTCCTTCAAATTATCATTTTTCTGTTCGATTATAAAATCGATTAGAATCGAGAACTGTTGCATCAAATGAACATCACTAACCACAAAATTGGACAGAAAAATGAGAACAGAAAAATGAGAAGACGCTATTCATTGCTTGTTATCATACGACGCGATCTTTACCGTGCCAAGTAAAAGCCGCAATGTATTCCGAATCATTTCGTATGATTTGGTATCCGTGTTTGTCACGATCGTTTTCCACAGATATTCTTTATTTGATTTTAAAATAAATAGTGCATATTCTGATTAGAAAATTACTTACCGGTGGAAGGAAACATCTATGCTAACTCGGCCACTCACAGCTGTGGAGTTTCTACAGTTTATAACGGCGCAATTCGGCATTTTACTTTATTCAGCTTCACGTCTTTCCTTGGCGAACTGCAAGCGCGGACTGAGTGTAGGCCAGCGTCAAGTAAGTTTCATAAACTTAGTTTGGACACGGGAAGTACATACACTCGCTTAGTCTATCTTGATACATGTCTGTGGTCAAAATACTCACTTAGCACAGTTCGCCTCGTCGCCGCTCTCGACGATGTGGCGCCACTAGTACTGTCGAGTTTTACAGAATACGAAATCGAAAACTCACCGCGGATTCCGCGTTCGAGTTTTTATAATAACCTTACAGAATAGCACTGCAGATTCCATTGGCGCAACGTAATTTTAAGTTTTCATTTTATATTCAATTAGCTTTATAGTTATTAATTGTTAAGACTTGCATCGAGCAAGACGTATTGTAATAAGTTTATATTAAAGTATTTCTAAGTGAATTCGTAGTTTTTTTTGGGGCCTCCGGCTGTCTGAAACATAATTTGTGTAATTGTTTATTTATTCTGAATCTTTAAGTTTATTGATTTTTATCCTTTACATAAGCTGTATTTAATAAAAAATGTTTAAAACTCGAATTTTCGAAATTTTTGATTTATAAGTTCTATGTAACGTTTTATAATTAAGTTATGGTATAATTAAATGTAGATTTCACTTTTGTACAGCTTAGACATTTTTCTGTATGGATACAGTGCCTTTCGATTTGAAGTTGGATAACATTTCATTTTATAGGTACTATTATAAAATTAAGAGCATGAAAGAAAAAAAAAAGCATTTCTTCATAATGCTATTGTTACCACAAAAAATATTTTCTTAATCGCAAATTTTAAGAGAAAATAAATTAAAATTAAAATTGATGTGGCGACGTTATACATACAGACGTTAGAACAAAGTCCACCATAAGAATGACGTCATTTAGGAATAAGACGATTTTTAAACATTAATAAAAACCTAAATATTTTCAAAAAGTAAAAATTACTGTTAGTTTTTATCTAGTTTTAATTAAAATAAAAATAAAAACAAGTAGCAAAAAATTTTGAAATGTTGTAATTTTGGAGCACCCTGTAAAGTCTGTATTTGTATGAACATAAGTGGAGATCGCGTCCACTTATTTTCATGCGTAAACGATGATATTCATACTCAACAGGTAACTTGGATTAACAAATAGGATAGGTTATATCCCGTAAATCCCACGGGAACGGGAACTATTTATTTATTGCACGCCTCATAAGCGAAGCGTTGAGGTGGGTACTACTGTCACTTCGCGCAAAACATCTGATTTTTCAAACTTAAAATGTCTTTATGTATCATACATTGCACTTGTAAGATAATAAATACACACACATATTAAGAAAAAAACACTATTTTTAACATTCATGATATTTTTGATGTCATTTTTGTTATTTAAACTAGTTAAAAAACAGTTTAAAAAAGTTCTGTCTTGGACGTCCGTGTGTCTGTATGTGCGGAGGATTTTCTTGTTAACACGATAGCGACCGAAATACTTTACTAATCGAGTCTTTTTTTTTCTCTTACGCTTGAGTATGCTCAGGAATAGAACCCTTTCATTTTTCAGGGTCTGATTCGATGTGGTTTAATTGTTATTAAATAAACAAAAATAATAATTAATAAATAATTATTTAAAAAAAATTATGAGGCGTGCACTTTTGGATTTTCCAAACTTTTTTCGTTTATTTCTATCTGAATAACCTATCAAAAGTAACATTCAATTGTGTAAATTTTATTTATTACGGATTCAACATCAAACAACTCTACGGTAAGTATCAAGGTGCGTATTAACTATAGAGCTATTATTTATTACCTTACCTATATGTTATAGCTAATTACTGCTGGGCGCTGCAGCTGGCTGCGATTTCGTCCATGTATCTACTGAAAGGTTTCATGACATAATATGAGCACAGGGGAATAAAATAAAAAGACCAGTATGTACATCCAAAAATATTTATTTCAATGATTACAAATTATCCTTAATCTAATTTTGAAAATCTAACACTGAATTAGATTCCTTACAATATTATTCAAATTAATAACAAAATAACGTATTTTACGACAAATTAATATTGAACTAATTATGTAGTTAAAACACGAAAGCGCATTACCTTATTATACCAGCTGCATTAACCAAAAATTTTATATGATAATAAGTATAATATTTTCAACTGATATCAAAATGTACGAAAAATAGTACTTAATAAGTAATTGAACTGAGAACATAATTTAATATTCACACAAAGCTGTATTGTTTCGATATACGTTGTTTTTATTGTAAACTGCATTACATATTTTGATAAAAAAATACTGTAAAACAACAGATGATGAAATTTTCAAAATGAAAAAAAAAATACAAATTTGCCGCGCAATCGACATTTGACAGCTCTACGACTGAATGAGGCGGTTAAAAAAGTTTGTATAATATTAATAGAAATAATTATCGAGATTTAAATTGCTCTACACAAGATTTATTTTGTTTGTTTTATTACTATACTTCTTAAAGACACAATTAACTCGTACTCGTAATACGATACCTTGGAGTTGGAGCGAAAATATTGTTTGTAATAATTTGGCTAGGAAAATACAACAAATCAAAAACACTATTTACTATGGAAAAAAAACCAGGAAGGTGAAAAACATATATTTACGATTTCGATGCACTCGACTTTTAGTAAAATAATAGGTAGGTAAAAATATTATTATGGTTTTGATCACAGACATATCTGTGGTTTTGATTTTAGCTACTAGTATCAGAAAGCTGCGTGTTCAATGCACGTCGGGGTCACACAACTGTGGAGGATACAGTAGACAATATACCTAATGAAGTTTTTCATCTTTTTATTTTACTGCAAATACAAAATAAAAATTAAACAATGGTAATGTAAATTCTAAACAAACTACTACCAAAATACAATTAGAACAAAAATCATTTGACTGGTTGATTTCACCCAGAGGCCAGAGGCGGCTCGTGACAAAATTGTATGGGTGTTCACTTGAAATAAAACAACGAAAATACAATAGCGTAGCGGGATAATTTATTACAAAAAAAAATGAGCACCACATTTTATAAATGTCTATAACACTAAAAATTACAAAGTACAGGCTATTTCAAAACGAATTCAATGATTATCAATAATTAGTAAATCACCGAATTTGCATTCGCGAGCGTACCTACGCGTAGGTATCCATAGTGTTTGTTTATACTAAAGGAATGGCAACGTCGCAATTGCTGCTGTCATGCGATGCGGCAACGTTGCGTGAGACTCAAAACGCTACCTGCTACGGTATGAACGATTGTTATAAAAATAAAAGTTATACATATTTGTTGGCGTAAACTATTTTATTCATCATTAATTTTGGAAAATAAATAATGTCAAAATTGATTACAATAAAACGCAGTTTTATTTTATTACATTACAGGTAAATTAGCTTGGAGAAATTTTTGCGTTTGTAGTAGTGTATGGTCAGCAAATAAAAAAAAACAACATTTTATTTTTAGTTTTTATTCAAGTATATAATATTAGTATTATTAATATTTTATTAGTTCCAAACATTACAAGCAGTGCCGATTTTTACTTCAGTGAAGACGTGTATAAATTAGGTGTTCTCCGGCCAAAAATGTAAACCACGGTAAAAGTGAAACTGTTCGAACGGTTCCGAACACTGCTTTGTGTAGCGCATGTCGCGTGACGGTCGGCTGCCGAGTAGGTATACCTACTCGGCAGCCGCGATACACGCGACATGCGCTACACAGACCAAAAAGTTTGAGACGATGTAATAAAAGTTTCACTTTAATAACAAACAATAACAACAATAACAAACAATAACAACAATCAACAAATACAAAATTTAACAATTAAACTACGTAATAATTATAATTTTCGAATGAAATGTGTGCTTTATGTTCTAACGGTACCAAGCGACTGACGCCGGACTGCACGAGGCACCTGCGGACAGCGTAAACTGGTTTATTCTGGTTATGTGCGTGTTTCCACTTTCCACTATCAAGTGACGATTTATTTATTTGTTTTGTTTCGTAATTATTATGGTCAAATATTAATTACGAAACAAATTATTATGAACAAGATATTTTATTGTTTCACGGTATTCGCCTTGTCATTGGCTCAAGGACGTAAAATTGAATGATATATTATTTTTTTTATAAAGTCAAAACCATTTTCTTTAAAACATAAATCAGAGTATTGCTAGGGATAAGTATAAAATTAAATAGTAATGTTAGGATATCGAAACATTTTTGTATAGGCTAGAACGATATAATGGAAACGCGCTCTAAGATCTGAGTAATATACACACCACTACATATGCAAAAATTTCTCGAGACTAATTTCACTGTACACTATTGTTTTTTTTTATCAAAACATGTATGTATTTGAGTAGTTAGCAGCATATAATATTCTGAATTTCTGATCCATGCCTATTCACTCAAAACTAATAACACTAATGATTTGTAACAGTAAATTATTTCAATAGGTATTTGAACATTTCATAACCAACAAGTAAGAATAATTCGTATACAAGATACAATAACAAATCTAATACACTATTTATTATTTTATTATATTTCATTATGTGAAAATAACCAGGAAGGTGAAAAACATATTTACGAAAACAAAGTAACATAATATGGTTTTGCTATTAGCTATCAGGAAAAAAAATCGTATTGGAACAAAAGAAGGATTGTAACTGAATTAGGTAATTAGGTATGTTTGTTTCTGGGTGCACCGTTTTCGACGACGCGACGGCCGACGCGTGACGTAAACAGAGTAGGTACCTACTTTGCTAAAACAAACTAAGTAATAAAATTGTGTGTCTGTCTGAAAATTCGCTAAAGCATATTTTACCAATGTTTGCAAGTTTGTGATTACTTTGATAGTTTATCGATTTATAATAATTGTATACTTATATCATTGTTTAAAAATATTCAAACACAATATGATATAGGTACTGATTTATCACTGGTTTCAGTGATGAACTGATGAGTCAATGTTAGCCACAATACTAATCACTTTCGTCATACATGTGTATGAACTATGATTGATGTGATTTGCAATGTGGTGAAATTTCATAAAAATCACGGGCCAATTTTTTGTTTTGAATCCCACCGAAAATACATATACATATTACTAATTGCGTTATTAGAATAATTAATTACTATACCCACGATCAATTATTACAATTTACAATATAGTCTCAAATGCATACTAGAGAAATATTGCAATTTGAATCAAAAAATGCATAGCATACAAAAATAAATTCACAACACAAGAAATTCCGCGCGCAAATCATAGCGCGTGTCAATGAAATCAAGAATGTAATTTTATATCAAGCCGACGACGACGCCGAACTAAAGTACCTACAGTACCATTTACCTTCAGTGTACAATACAGTTTACAGACCTACGACGGACGAACAATAATGAGTAATAAATTGTTTACAAAAAAAAACATAGTTTCTAAGGTCATTAGTTTTATTTTATTTTATTGTTATTTTCTTTGAACGATTGGAAATGAAATTACTCAATTATTACACATAGAACTTTGATTTATTAGAATTATGCGAATTATGTATAAGATAACGAACGCGAATGCACGACATCTAGCGCGTCAATGTCTAAACATCGCCATTCGTTTAGACATTGACGCGCTAGATGTCGTGCTTTATGTCGTGTTTCGCTTGGCAAAAGTCACGCACACTACTGTAGAAGTGTCAAATTTTGCCGGTATTTCACTGTTGTTTTTCTAAGTAAATAATGTAAGTTATTGATTAAAAAGGTCGAACGCGGACACATTTCATTGTAGAGAAGTGATAAAATGATTAGTTTTAAAGAAATAGTGTCTGTGTTAAATGTTTAGTCGTCATCAAAAATGTATGGAGGGACGGTCGGAACATCCACCTTAAACAAGAATTATTTCATATAGGTTTTCTATTCAAGAACTGCTCTTACCAATTCAAGATCCTTGGCATCTTGTGGATGTGGATAACCTGAGCATGATGGTTGATCAGTAGTATTTGATATGTCAATTAAGGCAAATTGAGATGGATGGTCTGCCTGAAAGAGATAAAAATGTTACTTATAACATTGGATATGGTCCCAAGTAATAATAAATAGATTGCTACAGAAACATGGACTCAATGTTTGGTAAATTGTAAAACTTTTAGTATTTTTTTTATTAAAAGCATTTATTGAACAAACATAGTGTATTATACTTATGGATAGTGTAGCTTTCCAACAACGAAAGAATTAAAAAAATTGGACCAGTACAACAGTAGGACAACTAAAAAAATAACTCAGTAGGTTTTAAGTACCAGTCATCACACCACTTGTCTCATGACACTCTAGGTCTCTAGAGCATATCAGTCAAAAAAGATATTGTGAAGCTTAAGTAAATGAATCCTTAGACACTATCGGAAATTTAAGAACAATTATAATCTTTTTTCCATTAAAATAATATCCTGGTTTTATTATATCGTAATATTGTCTTAATTCTAACTCTAAAATTCTATCCTTACCATATATAGTATTTAATTTTATTAATATATCCTTTAACACATTTGAACTTAACATAGAATGATGTGTTGAGGACGTACGAATGAAAGCTAATGTATTTTCAATTCTAACCAATTCTTGCAATATATCATCTACATTTTCTGTCATTATGCTAAGGATTTGGGCAAATTTAGCATATTTTATCAAACGGGATATTTGTATCCTGGAATCAGATAAATTTAAAGTCAATAACGTTCAAGATAGAATTCGAGGACAACCACTGAAAATAAGTAATATCGACTTAAATGAAATACACTTCAACCACAGCCCTGAAAATCATGTAAAGTTGAATTCAATAAATTTGGAAGATCTGCATAAGATTCATACTAAGGTACTGATGCAAGCACCGATTGAACTAGAAAAGAATACATCGACGATATACCATACCACTGTCCCAATTTATACATTCCTTTTGGGCACTTTGCTACTTTTCGCAACTTACAAAGTAATCCGTTATAAGAACGTTACGTGCTGGAAGAATCAAGACGACCCTAATACAAAGACGGAAGATCAAGACAGTCAAAATTGTACCGAATCTTCGCCAGGACCACAGTTTCCAGCAACATTTTATCACACCGTGCTCAAATAGTTGCTGGTCTTCGGGGGGAGGAGTTACGCCAACGGATCCCCAAGACATTGCTGCGTCGACGTTTCTCACGGGAACGTATTGTACGGACGTAGCAGCTAGGCTATTCTGTAAAAAACGCGCCCGAACTCGCATCTCACCTGAGTGAGTCGACTCACTTCACTTTCGAACGTTCGAGTTTTTGGTTTCGCATTCTGTAAACATCCGCTCGGCAGAGGCGAAGCGAAGTGAGTCTCACTTCGAAACTCACTTGCCTAGTGAAGGGATCTTATAGATTTGAATTTATCGACATTGTTACCTTTTGTACACATTTTGTACCTAATTTTAAAGTGTTTCGTGTTGCATTCTTTCTAAAAGTTATGTTGGAGTTTTGGCTGCATATTACATTCGATGTCCCCGAATTTCATTATTTTGTGTTGTTTAATCGATAGCTGGTAGTGGATTTTCTTAACAAACTGCTTTTCTTTTCCATCAAAAATGCGTAGTTTTTGTGAAAATCGAAATTGAAAATGATATTTTTTAAGGTTATTTTTGTACTAAAAACGCAACTTAAAGTAAAATCTTAAGCCATTATAGTATCAAAATGTCTAATTATCACACTCACACGCATTATTTTTAAATATATTTACGTACCTATTACTTTATTTACATATTACAATTTATTTTGTCAAAATAGTATTTTAACAATTTAGTATAGCCAAAAATCGTTCCATATTTTGTATTCACAACAAGCCACAGATAACACAGATTAGTTAATATGACGCAGATCACAGATTAGCAATACAAATATACTAGCTTATCATAGAGTATAAATGATACATTTTAATTTTTAATGTTTTTTTTATAGCTCACTTGCTTCAGTTTTAAAAATCGATTAACTTTTACTTTTAGTATTCAAATAGGTAGCGAGGAGCGAAGCGACGAGCGTGTTAGGTTAACTGTTGAACTGCCGCACGAGCCGAGCGAGCGAAGCGAGCGTGCCGCGGCAGCGGCCGGCGAGTGCCAGAAGCGACTTTAGGGCGATTCCCACTCAAACAAAAAAAAACTACGTAGGTTTAAACAACCTGTTTGTATTTTATTTATGTATCGTAAAATTTTTGTTATTATCAAATGCTATCTAAATTAAAATTACGAAGTGTCTAGTCGTCCGCTAAACGGATGAATAAAATAAATTAGTCGTCCGATTACCGGATGAATAAAATAATTTAATCGTCCGATTATTCGGATTACTAGATAACCTTTTAACACTAAAGCTAGTTGGGTTGGACTAAAGCAAAGGGGGCTCAGGACTTAGAAAATTTTTGATGGAGTTGGTGTCATTATAACACCTATTTATTATTGTTTTATCGTAAAGATTACGCTAATATAAGCATGTTTTATAGGAACAACTTTTCTCTAAAATCAAAAATGGCCGAGATATTCGCCCTCAATTCGTTAGGTTAGGTTTAGGTTAGGTTAGGTTAGGTTTCTTAAAAAAAAAACTACACAGAAATAGGAGCCCCGCGAAGCGGGGCTCCGTCGACGCGCAAAAAAAATCAAGTTTAGGTTAGGTTAGCCGTTAGGTTAGGTTAGGTTAGGTTTCTTAAAAAAAAAACTACACAGAAACAGGAGCCCCGCGAAGCGGGGCTCCGTCGACGCGCAAAAAAAAATCAAGTTTAGGTTAGGTTAGCCGTTAGGTTAGGTTAGGTTAGGTTTCTTAAAAAAAAAACTACACAGAAATAGGAGCCCCGCGAAGCGGGGCTCCGTCGACGCGCAAAAAAAATCAAATACCTACGTGTGCCCTCCTCCCCCCTCTCCTCCCCCCACAAAAAACCTATAATACGTGCGGCAGTTCTCTAAAGAATTATTATTTTATTCATCCGGTAATCGGACAACTAATTTATTTTATTCATCCGTTTAGCGGACGACTAGCGCTGTCCTTAAAATTATTTTTGACAAATTCATTTTAAAAATCACTTTCGAATTATATTTATTATCTACAATTGTGAACGCGCCATATAACATTTATTATCTATAATGGCATGTCGTAAATACGTGGTAAATACAAACTTACATTTTCCAGGTAATATAATTTAAGAAATTGTTATAAATAAATTAATAATACGGCATTATATTTAAAAATATTGCCTGTGTGCGAGATTACTAGAAGTTTTAATACGACAATGGTATAAAAGTGTCGTTTTTAGTACAAAAATAACCTTAAAAAAAATAATTTTCATTTTCGATTTTCACAAAAACTACGCATTTTTGTTGGAAAAGAAAAGCAGTTTGTTAAGAAAATCCACTACCAGCTATCGATTAAACAGCACAAAATAATGAAATTCGGGGACATCGAATCAAATATTTAACCGGAGTTTTAGTTAATGTTTCAGTTTGGCTTTATTAAGTTGTTGTGTAATTGCTGTTAAACGTGTTGCATAAATTATTTAAAGGAGAAAACTGCAAAAATAACAACTATGAGGTGAGTAATGTGATTCTTGTATTTAACTAAAATATTATCTTATACAACAAGCTTATTGAAATATTTAACTTAAAATCTTAAACATTGTAGCTCCTCGGAAAGGTCGTCTCATCCCTCCCGTGCCCAAGTAGAGTATCTAGTCGACTATCTTAGCAAACATCCTAGCTTAGCCAAGGGTTTTTCAAAAGTCCCGAGCGCTAGAGACGAAGCTAGAAAAACATGGGAGGAGTTGACTATCAAATTAAATAGCTTGGGAGGCTGCACTAAAACATGGAAACAGTGGACAAAGGTAGGCAATAGGCATATAGAAAACTATTCATCTTATACCGTGTAGGTATCTGGCTTACCTATATATTATTAATAAACTTTTAATTTTGCTTTAGTATTGGTCTGACAAAAAGAGTGCCGTGAAGAAAAAAGCTGCCCTAAGATACCGGGCACGCAATAAGACTGGTGGTGGATGTGAATCGGTGGTGGAGCTTTCAGAGGTGGAGGAGAAAATACTCACATTAATGGGCGGGGAAGGTTTTGCAATTGGTGATAGGCATTTGGAAATTAATCCATTTGAAGTAAGCTATTGTTATCGATTTTGTTGATCCGATACATGTATGTATGTAAAATATAATTATTCAATGTCATGTTCTTTTTTTAGGAAATCCCCGTCCTTACTGATGCCAACGAAAGCCCCACATTGCCGACTTCATCTATGATAAATGAAACCACAACTATTGTAAGTAAATACCTAGTGTATTAATAAAATATTACTTAATAATAAACAACTTATTAGTAAATGTTTCTTATATTGTTCTAGGAATACCAAGTCTTGGATGAGACTGCTATAAATACGGAAAATGTTAGTATGGCAGATACTGAGGTATATATTAATAAGATATTATGAAAATGGTACTTTTTTATTGATTCCAGTATTTGAAATACTATGTTTTTTTTTTCAGAGACCTCAACTAATTCAGCAATATGTTAACTGTATCCCGAATCCCGAACCTTCCCCTGCTCATACACCACCGAGAGCGGAGGTAACGAGCCCTCTGCAAGCAGTTACCCCCTCTGGCTCAGGCAACTTTCCTGCTCGACGTCAATTATTGAACGTCGCGGGTCCATCACCACGTCGTACTACAAGTAATTATGAGATTTATGAATTGATTTACAATATTTATAATCCATACTAATATTATAAATGCGAAAGTAACTCTGTCTGTCTGTCTGTTACTCAATCACGCCTTAACTACTGAACCAATTTGCATGAAATTTGGTATAGAGATATTTTGATACCCGAGAAAGGACATAGGATAGGTTTTATCCCGGAAATCCTACGGGAACGGGTTTTTCTTTGAAAACGCGGGCGAAGCCGCGGGCGGAAAGCTAGTCAACAATAAAAATTTGGAAATACATACAAATAAAACTAAATAATACTTGATAATGAATTAAGGAAATAATAATAACATCAGAAGACTTGTCAAAAATGCGTCACCGCGACCGGTGGAAATAATAATAAATTAATATTTATTTTACGTTTCAGGGTCATCGAGTCGTCCACAACAACGGCAAAGAAGACGATCACCTCCATCACAAAGGCGGCAATCTCAATTAACAACCTTTACTGAAAGGTTTCTTAGCTTGGAAGAGCAACGGATTGAGATTGACCGTCGCTACTGTGAGTTACAGGAGGTGATGGTCAACTCACAAAGGGAGACCAACAGAATGACAGCAGAGGGCCTGATTGCCGTCGGGGAAGGTCTTAAATTATTAGCTGAAAATTTAAAAAAATAAAATACTTTTATACTTAAATACATTTATTAGTTCTTAACTTATTTTAGTAGTAAAAAATTATCTGTGGTTTTACTTATAGTTTCATAATTTACTAACATTAGTTTATAAGCCCTAATTGAGTTACTAACACCTATGAATATAATTTTCCGGAATAAATAATTTGCATTGATTTTTGATTGAATTAATTACAATTACCGCGTGTTCCTTGCCCTCCATAATTCATTTATCAATCTTTGTCTACATAGCTGACCAAGTGCAGTTTCATTAGGTACATCCTCATTTGAAGCTACACTTTGTCTGGTCCTATGAAAACCAGCCTCAACCTCTAGCTCTGAATTGAATATGGCTGGAGCTGGCAGGCCGGCACGATTACAAATATTGTGAAGCACGCAACATGCTATTACAATCTTCGAAACCGTGTCGGGGTCATAATGTAGGACTCTATGTGCTAATAGGCATCTAAATCTGGCTTTAAGGACCCCAATTGTTCTTTCTACGGTGTTTCTTGCAGTAGCATGCAGCTAGTTATAGTGATGTTCTGGTGTTCCCTCGTCTGCATTTGGAACTGGCACCATTAGGTACTGACGCTGCGGATACCCAGAATCACCTGTAACAATGAATATTGTTAAAAAATAAAATGTTTTGTCATCAACAATTATATTTTTATTAGGAGTTAGGAGTTTTCAATGATTTCGCCTGCTCTCCAATTTTTATGAATTCCGTGAACTTCGGTAATAAAGCCTAAATTACTCAGAAATAAAGTAGTTTTTTTAATGATGAAAGAATTTTTGAAGGAATTAATCCAGTAGTTTTTGAGTTAAATATTTACAAACAAACAAAGATTCGTCTTTATAATTAATTAGCTAAGAGGTAACTCACCTAACAAGTACACAGATTCGCCTGTTTGTACTAATTGTTCGAGGTGGTCCCGAATGATGCAATTATTAAAAATAAGGCTGTCGTGAGTCGCTCCGCCATATGTTGCATCTACATGTATTATGTTCAAATCTGCATCTGTGAACTGCAAAAAGAATTATTTTACAACTATTTTTATGTGGCTGTTCTAATGAATGTTAAAAAAAATATAGGTACTAGCAGCGTCTTGTGATTTATACTGCTTCGTTAATGATCCTATGGAATTGGTCCAAATTTCATTAAATCGATTTTCTGTGGTTCAAGTGCGAAAGCGTATACAGACATTATTATATCAGGCTTACCATTTGTACATTTCTTGCATGATATCCTTTGCGACAGTAGTATCGTTCTTCATGGCAAGTTGGTCTCACCATTGTCACAAAAGTCCCATCTACACATCCTATTACCCCAGGAATACTGAATTTCTCATAGAATCTGCAATAAGAAATAAAAAAATCATTAAATATTTTTCATTAACATGATAGGTTTATTTAGGTAGGTACACAAACCTTGTTTTGAGTCTCAGTCTTTCTTCAGAATTTTGGGGAAATCTTATGTATTTTTTTACTATACTTGGATGGCTTAGGGCTTCTATGACCTCGTGGATACTACGAGATGCTGATGGCTGCGACACAAACGAATTTATGTGTTTTCCACATATCCTTTGATAGCTCCCAGTCGCAAAGAAAGAAAGTGCACATAACAACTGAAAAAAATTAATGAAATTTCTTGAAACTATCAAAATAAAAGGTACTTAATCTGATAAGGAAACCATCCATAATTAAAGTCGGTTAATAACTCAAAACGTTTTTAAAGAAACCGTAAGGGAGAGAAACTTTGGACTTTAACATAGGGTACCTACCACTTGAAAGGGTGACATCATAAAAAATAATCGGGGATTAGATGACGTTATCGTTAGTGGTTCTATGTTCTATGCGAGGAAGTTATGTTACCTACCTACATAATGGAATGTTTTACAGAGTTATGGGAAAGTTATCCCAATATTCACACGGGATCGGGACTTCCGCAGATGAAATCACGGGACCGATGACTATTGTAACAGTAACTTTTCATGACATTATGAATACACATATAAAGCACTTAGATACATACCTTGACTCTAGCAGTTAATCCTCTTCGTCGACGTTGAGGTTTTTTAACTAAAACTTTAATGTCTTCCATCACTTGAGAAACTAGTTCTTCCGATAAACGGTAGCATTCAACAAAATTTTTATTTCGATTAATAATTTGCATTTCCCGAATGCTGGTACTTTGCCGGCGACTTTCTATTATATCCACAGCATTAGCTTCTCGTATTATAGCACTTAATATAAAATAACGCGCCATTTTAGTAAAAAAATATATAAAATTTGTATCAAATTTGTTCCACAACCACTAACTCACTCACAAACTCGGCACCTAATAGGCGAGTGAATTGCTGACAGGTGAATTCGTATTTGTAAATACTCGAACTCGACGTTCGAGGTGTAAAATTACCTTACAGAATGCCGAATTCATACTATAAACGTCAAAATCACAGACATGTATATTTAAGTAGACAACGCAAGTACCGCGATCTGTATGAAAACCAAGCGTGTCATATTTTTTGTACTGACCTTGACGCGTTATGACGTCACGAGCGCTTTTTAGTGATGTTAATTTCATTTTACGCTAAATCGATTAGGCCGCCACTCGCGCGGCGATTCTAGTATCGTCCTATCCCATCGAAGTAAATCGAAAGAAATCAGATCAAACTAGATCTATGTCTAAGAGGTAGTCAAATAAATGAATCGTAATCGATTACTAAATCGATTCAAGACAGAAAAATGATAATTACCATAGACAGAGGGATGATAAAATAAAGTTATAAACCTTTTAATATTCTAACAAGTAAACTAATGTGTTTTAGCTTTTTCTTACATATGCCCATTGAGTTACCATGTACTACGTACTAGAGAGGCCATCGAAAGAAAGTAATGAAACTGTCAATCAATCAATCTTTATGTCCCGTTGCATCGATCCATTTTCCTTTTATGTTCGGGTTACTTGGAAAACTGAAAAAACAAACATAGTCTAAGCAATAAGGAGTTTTCTTAAAAAACTCCCAAGATGACACTTTATAACTAATGGCGTCCATGTCATAATATTTATTTTTAGTACCTTTGTATTAAAATACTTAAAAGTTCTAGGTCAAGTCGTATTAAATGACAAAAAAAATCTATGCCTTTTTTTCTGAAAAATTGCTCCTTCAAATTATCATTTTTCTGTTCGATTATAAAATCGATTAGAATCGAGAACTGTTGCATCAAATGAACATCACTAACCACAAAATTGGACAGAAAAATGAGAACAGAAAAATGAGAAGACGCTATTCATTGCTTGTTATCATACGACGCGATCTTTACCGTGCCAAGTAAAAGCCGCAATGTATTCCGAATCATTTCGTATGATTTGGTATCCGTGTTTGTCACGATCGTTTTCCACAGATATTCTTTATTTGATTTTAAAATAAATAGTGCATATTCTGATTAGAAAATTACTTACCGGTGGAAGGAAACATCTATGCTAACTCGGCCACTCACAGCTGTGGAGTTTCTACAGTTTATAACGGCGCAATTCGGCATTTTACTTTATTCAGCTTCACGTCTTTCCTTGGCGAACTGCAAGCGCGGACTGAGTGTAGGCCAGCGTCAAGTAAGTTTCATAAACTTAGTTTGGACACGGGAAGTACATACACTCGCTTAGTCTATCTTGATACATGTCTGTGGTCAAAATACTCACTTAGCACAGTTCGCCTCGTCGCCGCTCTCGACGATGTGGCGCCACTAGTACTGTCGAGTTTTACAGAATACGAAATCGAAAACTCACCGCGGATTCCGCGTTCGAGTTTTTATAATAACCTTACAGAATAGCACTGCAGATTCCATTGGCGCAACGTAATTTTAAGTTTTCATTTTATATTCAATTAGCTTTATAGTTATTAATTGTTAAGACTTGCATCGAGCAAGACGTATTGTAATAAGTTTATATTAAAGTATTTCTAAGTGAATTCGTAGTTTTTTTTGGGGCCTCCGGCTGTCTGAAACATAATTTGTGTAATTGTTTATTTATTCTGAATCTTTAAGTTTATTGATTTTTATCCTTTACATAAGCTGTATTTAATAAAAAATGTTTAAAACTCGAATTTTCGAAATTTTTGATTTATAAGTTCTATGTAACGTTTTATAATTAAGTTATGGTATAATTAAATGTAGATTTCACTTTTGTACAGCTTAGACATTTTTCTGTATGGATACAGTGCCTTTCGATTTGAAGTTGGATAACATTTCATTTTATAGGTACTATTATAAAATTAAGAGCATGAAAGAAAAAAAAAAGCATTTCTTCATAATGCTATTGTTACCACAAAAAATATTTTCTTAATCGCAAATTTTAAGAGAAAATAAATTAAAATTAAAATTGATGTGGCGACGTTATACATACAGACGTTAGAACAAAGTCCACCATAAGAATGACGTCATTTAGGAATAAGACGATTTTTAAACATTAATAAAAACCTAAATATTTTCAAAAAGTAAAAATTACTGTTAGTTTTTATCTAGTTTTAATTAAAATAAAAATAAAAACAAGTAGCAAAAAATTTTGAAATGTTGTAATTTTGGAGCACCCTGTAAAGTCTGTATTTGTATGAACATAAGTGGAGATCGCGTCCACTTATTTTCATGCGTAAACGATGATATTCATACTCAACAGGTAACTTGGATTAACAAATAGGATAGGTTATATCCCGTAAATCCCACGGGAACGGGAACTATTTATTTATTGCACGCCTCATAAGCGAAGCGTTGAGGTGGGTACTACTGTCACTTCGCGCAAAACATCTGATTTTTCAAACTTAAAATGTCTTTATGTATCATACATTGCACTTGTAAGATAATAAATACACACACATATTAAGAAAAAAACACTATTTTTAACATTCATGATATTTTTGATGTCATTTTTGTTATTTAAACTAGTTAAAAAACAGTTTAAAAAAGTTCTGTCTTGGACGTCCGTGTGTCTGTATGTGCGGAGGATTTTCTTGTTAACACGATAGCGACCGAAATACTTTACTAATCGAGTCTTTTTTTTTTCTCTTACGCTTGAGTATGCTCAGGAATAGAACCCTTTCATTTTTCAGGGTCTCTGATTCGATGTGGTTTAATTGTTATTAAATAAACAAAAATAATAATTAATAAATAATTATTAAAAAAAAATTATGAGGCGTGCACTTTTGGATTTTCCAAACTTTTTTCGTTTATTTCTATCTGAATAACCTATCAAAAGTAACATTCAATTGTGTAAATTTTATTTATTACGGATTCAACATCAAACAACTCTACGGTAAGTATCAAGGTGCGTATTAACTATAGAGCTATTATTTATTACCTTACCTATATGTTATAGCTAATTACTGCTGGGCGCTGCAGCTGGCTGCGATTTCGTCCATGTATCTACTGAAAGGTTTCATGACATAATATGAGCACAGGGGAATAAAATAAAAAGACCAGTATGTACATCCAAAAATATTTATTTCAATGATTACAAATTATCCTTAATCTAATTTTGAAAATCTAACACTGAATTAGATTCCTTACAATATTATTCAAATTAATAACAAAATAACGTATTTTACGACAAATTAATATTGAACTAATTATGTAGTTAAAACACGAAAGCGCATTACCTTATTATACCAGCTGCATTAACCAAAAATTTTATATGATAATAAGTATAATATTTTCAACTGATATCAAAATGTACGAAAAATAGTACTTAATAAGTAATTGAACTGAGAACATAATTTAATATTCACACAAAGCTGTATTGTTTCGATATACGTTGTTTTTATTGTAAACTGCATTACATATTTTGATAAAAAAATACTGTAAAACAACAGATGATGAAATTTTCAAAATGAAAAAAAAAAATACAAATTTGCCGCGCAATCGACATTTGACAGCTCTACGACTGAATGAGGCGGTTAAAAAAGTTTGTATAATATTAATAGAAATAATTATCGAGATTTAAATTGCTCTACACAAGATTTATTTTGTTTGTTTTATTACTATACTTCTTAAAGACACAATTAACTCGTACTCGTAATACGATACCTTGGAGTTGGAGCGAAAATATTGTTTGTAATAATTTGGCTAGGAAAATACAACAAATCAAAAACACTATTTACTATGGAAAAAAAACCAGGAAGGTGAAAAACATATATTTACGATTTCGATGCACTCGACTTTTAGTAAAATAATAGGTAGGTAAAAATATTATTATGGTTTTGATCACAGACATATCTGTGGTTTTGATTTTAGCTACTAGTATCAGAAAGCTGCGTGTTCAATGCACGTCGGGGTCACACAACTGTGGAGGATACAGTAGACAATATACCTAATGAAGTTTTTCATCTTTTTATTTTACTGCAAATACAAAATAAAAATTAAACAATGGTAATGTAAATTCTAAACAAACTACTACCAAAATACAATTAGAACAAAAATCATTTGACTGGTTGATTTCACCCAGAGGCCAGAGCCGGCTCGTGACAAAATTGTATGGGTGTTCACTTGAAATAAAACAACGAAAATACAATAGCGTAGCGGGATAATTTATTACAAAAAAAAATGAGCACCACATTTTATAAATGTCTATAACACTAAAAATTACAAAGTACAGGCTATTTCAAAACGAATTCAATGATTATCAATAATTAGTAAATCACCGAATTTGCATTCGCGAGCGTACCTACGCGTAGGTATCCATAGTGTTTGTTTATACTAAAGGAATGGCAACGTCGCAATTGCTGCTGTCATGCGATGCGGCAACGTTGCGTGAGACTCAAAACGCTACCTGCTACGGTATGAACGATTGTTATAAAAATAAAAGTTATACATATTTGTTGGCGTAAACTATTTTATTCATCATTAATTTTGGAAAATAAATAATGTCAAAATTGATTACAATAAAACGCAGTTTTATTTTATTACATTACAGGTAAATTAGCTTGGAGAAATTTTTGCGTTTGTAGTAGTGTATGGTCAGCAAATAAAAAAAAACAACATTTTATTTTTAGTTTTTATTCAAGTATATAATATTAGTATTATTAATATTTTATTAGTTCCAAACATTACAAGCAGTGCCGATTTTTACTTCAGTGAAGACGTGTATGAATTAGGTGTTCTCCGGCCAAAAATGTAAACCACGGTAAAAGTGAAACTGTTCGAACGGTTCCGAACACTGCTTTGTGTAGCGCATGTCGCGTGACGGTCGGCTGCCGAGTAGGTATACCTACTCGGCAGCCGCGATACACGCGACATGCGCTACACAGACCAAAAAGTTTGAGACGATGTAATAAAAGTTTCACTTTAATAACAAACAATAACAACAATAACAAACAATAACAACAATCAACAAATACAAAATTTAACAATTAAACTACGTAATAATTATAATTTTCGAATGAAATGTGTGCTTTATGTTCTAACGGTACCAAGCGACTGACGCCGGACTGCACGAGGCACCTGCGGACAGCGTAAACTGGTTTATTCTGGTTTTGTGCGTGTTTCCACTTTCCACTATCAAGTGACGATTTATTTATTTGTTTTGTTTCGTAATTATTATGGTCAAATATTAATTACGAAACAAATTATTATGAACAAGATATTTTATTGTTTCACGGTATTCGCCTTGTCATTGGCTCAAGGACGTAAAATTGAATGATATATTATTTTTTTTATAAAGTCAAAACCATTTTCTTTAAAACATAAATCAGAGTATTGCTAGGGATAAGTATAAAATTAAATAGTAATGTTAGGATATCGAAACATTTTTGTATAGGCTAGAACGATATAATGGAAACGCGCTCTAAGATCTGAGTAATATACACACCACTACATATGCAAAAATTTCTCGAGACTAATTTCACTGTACACTATTGTTTTTTTTTATCAAAACATGTATGTATTTGAGTAGTTAGCAGCATATAATATTCTGAATTTCTGATCCATGCCTATTCACTCAAAACTAATAACACTAATGATTTGTAACAGTAAATTATTTCAATAGGTATTTGAACATTTCATAACCAACAAGTAAGAATAATTCGTATACAAGATACAATAACAAATCTAATACACTATTTATTATTTTATTATATTTCATTATGTGAAAATAACCAGGAAGGTGAAAAACATATTTACGAAAACAAAGTAACATATGGTTTTGCTATTAGCTATCAGGAAAAAAAATCGTATTGGAACAAAAGAAGGATTGTAACTGAATTAGGTAATTAGGTATGTTTGTTTCTGGGTGCACCGTTTTCGACGACGCGACGGCCGACGCGTGACGTAAACAGAGTAGGTACCTACTTTGCTAAAACAAACTAAGTAATAAAATTGTGTGTCTGTCTGAAAATTCGCTAAAGCATATTTTACCAATGTTTGCAAGTTTGTGATTACTTTGATAGTTTATCGATTTATAATAATTGTATACTTATATCATTGTTTAAAAATATTCAAACACAATATGATATAGGTACTGATTTATCACTGGTTTCAGTGATGAACTGATGAGTCAATGTTAGCCACAATACTAATCACTTTCGTCATACATGTGTATGAACTATGATTGATGTGATTTGCAATGTGGTGAAATTTCATAAAAATCACGGGCCAATTTTTTGTTTTGAATCCCACCGAAAATACATATACATATTACTAATTGCGTTATTAGAATAATTAATGACTATACCCACGATCAATTATTACAATTTACAATATAGTCTCAAATGCATACTAGAGAAATATTGCAATTTGAATCAAAAAATGCATAGCATACAAAAATAAATTCACAACACAAGAAATTCCGCGCGCAAATCATAGCGCGTGTCAATGAAATCAAGAATGTAATTTTATATCAAGCCGACGACGACGCCGAACTAAAGTACCTACAGTACCATTTACCTTCAGTGTACAATACAGTTTACAGACCTACGACGGACGAACAATAATGAGTAATAAATTGTTTACAAAAAAAAACATAGTTTCTAAGGTCATTAGTTTTATTTTATTTTATTGTTATTTTCTTTGAACGATTGGAAATGAAATTACTCAATTATTACACATAGAACTTTGATTTATTAGAATTATGCGAATTATGTATAAGATAACGAACGCGAATGCACGACATCTAGCGCGTCAATGTCTAAACATCGCCATTCGTTTAGACATTGACGCGCTAGATGTCGTGCTTTATGTCGTGTTTCGCTTGGCAAAAGTCACGCACACTACTGTAGAAGTGTCAAATTTTGCCGGTATTTCACTGTTGTTTTTCTAAGTAAATAATGTAAGTTATTGATTAAAAAGGTCGAACGCGGACACATTTCATTGTAGAGAAGTGATAAAATGATTAGTTTTAAAGAAATAGTGTCTGTGTTAAGTGTTTAGTCGTCATCAAAAATGTATGGAGGGACGGTCGGAACATCCACCTTAAACAAGAATTATTTCATATAGGTTTTCTATTCAAGAACTGCTCTTACCAATTCAAGATCCTTGGCATCTTGTGGATGTGGATAACCTGAGCATGATGGTTGATCAGTAGTATTTGATATGTCAATTAAGGCAAATTGAGATGGATGGTCTGCCTGAAAGAGATAAAAATGTTACTTATAACATTGGATATGGTCCCAAGTAATAATAAATAGATTGCTACAGAAACATGGACTCAATGTTTGGTAAATTGTAAAACTTTTAGTATTTTTTTTATTAAAAGCATTTATTGAACAAACATAGTGTATTATACTTATGGATAGTGTAGCTTTCCAACAACGAAAGAATTAAAAAAATTGGACCAGTACAACAGTAGGACAACTAAAAAAATAACTCAGTAGGTTTTAAGTACCAGTCATCACACCACTTGTCTCATGACACTCTAGGTCTCTAGAGCATATCAGTCAAAAAAGATATTGTGAAGCTTAAGTAAATGAATCCTTAGACACTATCGGAAATTTAAGAACAATTATAATCTTTTTTCCATTAAAATAATATCCTGGTTTTATTATATCGTAATATTGTCTTAATTCTAACTCTAAAATTCTATCCTTACCATATATAGTATTTAATTTTATTAATATATCCTTTAACACATTTGAACTTAACATAGAATGATGTGTTGAGGACGTACGAATGAAAGCTAATGTATTTTCAATTCTAACCAATTCTTGCAATATATCATCTACATTTTCTGTCATTATGCTAAGGATTTGGGCAAATTTAGCATATTTTATCAAACGGGATATTTGTATCCTGGAATCAGATAAATTTAAAGTCAATAACGTTCAAGATAGAATTCGAGGACAACCACTGAAAATAAGTAATATCGACTTAAATGAAATACACTTCAACCACAGCCCTGAAAATCATGTAAAGTTGAATTCAATAAATTTGGAAGATCTGCATAAGATTCATACTAAGGTACTGATGCAAGCACCGATTGAACTAGAAAAGAATACATCGACGATATACCATACCACTGTCCCAATTTATACATTCCTTTTGGGCACTTTGCTACTTTTCGCAACTTACAAAGTAATCCGTTATAAGAACGTTACGTGCTGGAAGAATCAAGACGACCCTAATACAAAGACGGAAGATCAAGACAGTCAAAATTGTACCGAATCTTCGCCAGGACCACAGTTTCCAGCAACATTTTATCACACCGTGCTCAAATAGTTGCTGGTCTTCGGGGGGAGGAGTTACGCCAACGGATCCCCAAGACATTGCTGCGTCGACGTTTCTCACGGGAACGTATTGTACGGACGTAGCAGCTAGGCTATTCTGTAAAAAACGCGCCCGAACTCGCATCTCACCTGAGTGAGTCGACTCACTTCACTTTCGAACGTTCGAGTTTTTGGTTTCGCATTCTGTAAACATCCGCTCGGCAGAGGCGAAGCGAAGTGAGTCTCACTTCGAAACTCACTTGCCTAGTGAAGGGATCTTATAGATTTGAATTTATCGACATTGTTATTATCTTTAAAATGCGGCAATTTAACACATTTTGAAGACATAATAACACTTTAGTATTGTACCGTGGGTGGAATTAAACTAAAATTGCAATTTTACACTGATAAATTCTTTAAAATCAAAATAATTCTAGCGTCACTGAAAAAAAAGGACGCTTGTCTGTGGTTCGTTTGACTTATGTTTATTTCTCAAGTGGTTTTTTGTACCTAATTTTAAAGTGTTTCGTGTTGCATTCTTTCTAAAAGTTATGTTGGAGTTTTGGCTGCATATTACATTCGATGTCCCCGAATTTCATTATTTTGTGTTGTTTAATCGATAGCTGGTAGTGGATTTTCTTAACAAACTGCTTTTCTTTTCCATCAAAAATGCGTAGTTTTTGTGAAAATCGAAATTGAAAATGATATTTTTTAAGGTTATTTTTGTACTAAAAACGCAACTTAAAGTAAAATCTTAAGCCATTATAGTATCAAAATGTCTAATTATCACACTCACACGCATTATTTTTAAATATATTTACGTACCTATTACTTTATTTACATATTACAATTTATTTTGTCAAAATAGTATTTTAACAATTTAGTATAGCCAAAAATCGTTCCATATTTTGTATTCACAACAAGCCACAGATAACACAGATTAGTTAATATGACGCAGATCACAGATTAGCAATACAAATATACTAGCTTATCATAGAGTATAAATGATACATTTTAATTTTTAATGTTTTTTTTATAGCTCACTTGCTTCAGTTTTAAAAATCGATTAACTTTTACTTTTAGTATTCAAATAGGTAGCGAGGAGCGAAGCGACGAGCATGTTAGGTTAACTGTTGAACTGCCGCACGAGCCGAGCGAGCGAAGCGAGCGTGCCGCGGCAGCGGCCGGCGAGTGCCAGAAGCGACTTTAGGGCGATTCCCACTCAAACAAAAAAAAACTACGTAGGTTTAAACAACCTGTTTGTATTTTATTTATGTATCGTAAAATTTTTGTTATTATCAAATGCTATCTAAATTAAAATTACGAAGTGTCTAGTCGTCCGCTAAACGGATGAATAAAATAAATTAGTCGTCCGATTACCGGATGAATAAAATAATTTAATCGTCCGATTATTCGGATTACTAGATAACCTTTTAACACTAAAGCTAGTTGGGTTGGACTAAAGCAAAGGGGGCTCAGGACTTAGAAAATTTTTGATGGAGTTGGTGTCATTATAACACCTATTTATTATTGTTTTATCGTAAAGATTACGCTAATATAAGCATGTTTTATAGGAACAACTTTTCTCTAAAATCAAAAATGGCCGAGATATTCGCCCTCAATTCGTTAGGTTAGGTTTAGGTTAGGTTAGGTTAGGTTTCTTAAAAAAAAAATCAAGTTTAGGTTAGGTTAGCCGTTAGGTTAGGTTAGGTTAGGTTTCTTAAAAAAAAAACTACACAGAAATAGGAGCCCCGCGAAGTGGGGCTCCCTCGACGCGCAAAAAAAATCAAATACCTACGTGTGCCCTCCTCCCCCCTCTCCTCCCCCCACAAAAAACCTATAATACGTGCGGCAGTTCTCTAAAGAATTATTATTTTATTCATCCGGTAATCGGACAACTAATTTATTTTATTCATCCGTTTAGCGGACGACTAGCGCTGTCCTTAAAATTATTTTTGACAAATTCATTTTAAAAATCACTTTCGAATTATATTTATTATCTACAATTGTGAACGCGCCATATAACATTTATTATCTATAATGGCATGTCGTAAATACGTGGTAAATACAAACTTACATTTTCCAGGTAATATAATTTAAGAAATTGTTATAAATAAATTAATAATACGGCATTATATTTAAAAATATTGCCTGTGTGCGAGATTACTAGAAGTTTTAATACGACAATGGTATAAAAGTGTCGTTTTTAGTACAAAAATAACCTTAAAAAAAATAATTTTCATTTTCGATTTTCACAAAAACTACGCATTTTTGTTGGAAAAGAAAAGCAGTTTGTTAAGAAAATCCACTACCAGCTATCGATTAAACAGCACAAAATAATGAAATTCGGGGACATCGAATCAAATATTTAACCGGAGTTTTAGTTAATGTTTCAGTTTGGCTTTATTAAGTTGTTGTGTAATTGGTGTTAAACGTGTTGCATAAATTATTTAACCCTTGGCATGCCTGGTGGGCATAAGTTACACTCTATGCCTGGTGGGTCTCTCAGACCCCGATTTTAAAATGGTATTTTTTCTATAAATTTTATTATGTAAGGTGATTTAATGATTCAAGACGCATGCTTAAAGGGCAAAAAAGAGATAGTAATAAAAATCACATTAGAAATTAATCAACTTTATTAAAATATTTGAAATTAAACTTTAACTCACATTTTTAAGCAACATTTCGTGACTATACCTTTGTTAACATATAATTTGTATCAAAAGTAATGAGATCATAATCAGACTTTAATCCAATGTAAGGCACTATCATATACTTAATCTAAATAATAAAATAATTAGTCTTCATCACTTGCATTTACACTTTGTAAAGCTTTGGTTTGGTAACACTTTGCGCATGGAAAAATCGAGTGGTCAAGCCAAATGTGACAACTAATTGTCTCACAAATGTACTAATGGATGGACAGAGGCACCTCCATTTCAGTATCCGAAGAGGTGGAGCCTGCATCATTTTCTTCCTCCTCAATCAAATGCAACTAAGTCTTCCTCATCCAAACTCTTAGAATATTAAACTAGGTATATCCTCGTCTGTTAGTTGTTTATTCATGATTAAACTGAAAAAAAGAATAAAATAGGATAATGTAAAGTACAAACTAATATTATAACACCAAATTCCAATATTTATAAGAAAAAAGAAAAATAAATACTTACAAAATAAAGTCACGCCGTATGCCTGGTGGGGTCTGTGGGACCCGCACGCACTTTAAGCACATCCTTTTACGCTTGTAGCTCGCCTCGGGCTGAGGAAGTGGGTGGAGGGCATTCCACGGTTAGTAACGGCCAGCTACTAAAAACGGTGAGGCGCGAAATTCAAATTTAAACGAACTACAACGGTTCGCGCGTTGGTGTGGGTCTGACAGACCCTACCAGGCATGCCAAGGGTTAAAGGAGAAAACTGCAAAAATAACAACTATGAGGTGAGTAATGTGATTCTTGTATTTAACTAAAATATTATCTTATACAACAAGCTTATTGAAATATTTAACTTAAAATCTTAAACATTGTAGCTCCTCGGAAAGGTCGTCTCATCCCTCCCGTGCCCAAGTAGAGTATCTAGTCGACTATCTTAGCAAACATCCTAGCTTAGCCAAGGGTTTTTCAAAAGTCCCGAGCGCTAGAGACGAAGCTAGAAAAACATGGGAGGAGTTGACTATCAAATTAAATAGCTTGGGAGGCTGCACTAAAACATGGAAACAGTGGACAAAGGTAGGCAATAGGCATATAGAAAACTATTCATCTTATACCGTGTAGGTATCTGGCTTACCTATATATTATTAATAAACTTTTAATTTTGCTTTAGTATTGGTCTGACAAAAAGAGTGCCGTGAAGAAAAAAGCTGCCCTAAGATACCGGGCACGCAATAAGACTGGTGGTGGATGTGAATCGGTGGTGGAGCTTTCAGAGGTGGAGGAGAAAATACTCACATTAATGGGCGGGGAAGGTTTTGCAATTGGTGATAGGCATTTGGAAATTAATCCATTTGAAGTAAGCTATTGTTATCGATTTTGTTGATCCGATACATGTATGTATGTAAAATATAATTATTCAATGTCATGTTCTTTTTTTAGGAAATCCCCGTCCTTACTGATGCCAACGAAAGCCCCACATTGCCGACTTCATCTATGATAAATGAAACCACAACTATTGTAAGTAAATACCTAGTGTATTAATAAAATATTACTTAATAATAAACAACTTATTAGTAAATGTTTCTTATATTGTTCTAGGAATACCAAGTCTTGGATGAGACTGCTATAAATACGGAAAATGTTAGTATGGCAGATACTGAGGTATATATTAATAAGATATTATGAAAATGGTACTTTTTTTATTGATTCCAGTATTTGAAATACTATGTTTTTTTTTTCAGAGACCTCAACTAATTCAGCAATATGTTAACTGTATCCCGAATCCCGAACCTTCCCCTGCTCATACACCACCGAGAGCGGAGGTAACGAGCCCTCTGCAAGCAGTTACCCCCTCTGGCTCAGGCAACTTTCCTGCTCGACGTCAATTATTGAACGTCGCGGGTCCATCACCACGTCGTACTACAAGTAATTATGAGATTTATGAATTGATTTACAATATTTATAATCCATACTAATATTATAAATGCGAAAGTAACTCTGTCTGTCTGTCTGTTACTCAATCACGCCTTAACTACTGAACCAATTTGCATGAAATTTGGTATAGAGATATTTTGATACCCGAGAAAGGACATAGGATAGGTTTTATCCCGGAAATCCTACGGGAACGGGTTTTTCTTTGAAAACGCGGGCGAAGCCGCGGGCGGAAAGCTAGTCAACAATAAAAATTTGGAAATACATACAAATAAAACTAAATAATACTTGATAATGAATTAAGGAAATAATAATAACATCAGAAGACTTGTCAAAAATGCGTCACCGCGACCGGTGGAAATAATAATAAATTAATATTTATTTTACGTTTCAGGGTCATCGAGTCGTCCACAACAACGGCAAAGAAGACGATCACCTCCATCACAAAGGCGGCAATCTCAATTAACAACCTTTACTGAAAGGTTTCTTAGCTTGGAAGAGCAACGGATTGAGATTGACCGTCGCTACTGTGAGTTACAGGAGGTGATGGTCAACTCACAAAGGGAGACCAACAGAATGACAGCAGAGGGCCTGATTGCCGTCGGGGAAGGTCTTAAATTATTAGCTGAAAATTTAAAAAAATAAAATACTTTTATACTTAAA
The DNA here is from genome assembly GCF_061535455.1 of Colias philodice. NCBI lineage: Eukaryota > Metazoa > Arthropoda > Insecta > Lepidoptera > Pieridae > Colias > Colias philodice. Next base: position 614,944 of record NC_143117.1, read on the forward strand.
TACATTTATTAGTTCTTAACTTATTTTAGTAGTAAAAAATTATCTGTGGTTTTACTTATAGTTTCTTAATTTACTAACATTAGTTTATAAGCCCTAATTGAGTTACTAACACCTATGAATATAATTTTCCGGAATAAATAATTTGCATTGATTTTTGATTGAATTAATTACAATTACCGCGTGTTCCTTGCCCTCCATAATTCATTTATCAATCTTTGTCTACATAGCTGACCAAGTGCAGTTTCATTAGGTACATCCTCATTTGAAGCTACACTTTGTCTGGTCCTATGAAAACCAGCCTCAACCTCTAGCTCTGAATTGAATATGGCTGGAGCTGGCAGGCCGGCACGATTACAAATATTGTGAAGCACGCAACATGCTATTACAATCTTCGAAACCGTGTCGGGGTCATAATGTAGGACTCTATGTGCTAATAGGCATCTAAATCTGGCTTTAAGGACCCCAATTGTTCTTTCTACGGTGTTTCTTGCAGTAGCATGCAGCTAGTTATAGTGATGTTCTGGTGTTCCCTCGTCTGCATTTGGAACTGGCACCATTGGGTACTGACGCTGCGGATACCCAGAATCACCTGTAACAATGAATATTGTTAAAAAATAAAATGTTTTGTCATCAACAATTATATTTTTATTAGGAGTTAGGAGTTTTCAATGATTTCGCCTGCTCTCCAATTTTTATGAATTCCGTGAACTTCGGTAATAAAGCCTAAATTACTCAGAAATAAAGTAGTTTTTTTAATGATGAAAGAATTTTTGAAGGAATTAATCCAGTAGTTTTTGAGTTAAATATTTACAAACAAACAAAGATTCGTCTTTATAATTAATTAGCTAAGAGGTAACTCACCTAACAAGTACACAGATTCGCCTGTTTGTACTAATTGTTCGAGGTGGTCCCGAATGATGCAATTATTAAAAATAAGGCTGTCGTGAGTCGCTCCGCCATATGTTGCATCTACATGTATTATGTTCAAATCTGCATCTGTGAACTGCAAAAAGAATTATTTTACAACTATTTTTATGTGGCTGTTCTAATGAATGTTAAAAAAAATATAGGTACTAGCAGCGTCTTGTGATTTATACTGCTTCGTTAATGATCCTATGGAATTGGTCCAAATTTCATTAAATCGATTTTCTGTGGTTCAAGTGCGAAAGCGTATACAGACATTATTATATCAGGCTTACCATTTGTACATTTCTTGCATGATATCCTTTGCGACAGTAGTATCGTTCTTCATGGCAAGTTGGTCTCACCATTGTCACAAAAGTCCCATCTACACATCCTATTACCCCAGGAATACTGAATTTCTCATAGAATCTGCAATAAGAAATAAAAAAATCATTAAATATTTTTCATTAACATGATAGGTTTATTTAGGTAGGTACACAAACCTTGTTTTGAGTCTCAGTCTTTCTTCAGAATTTTGGGGAAATCTTATGTATTTTTTTACTATACTTGGATGGCTTAGGGCTTCTATGACCTCGTGGATACTACGAGATGCTGATGGCTGCGACACAAACGAATTTATGTGTTTTCCACATATCCTTTGATAGCTCCCAGTCGCAAAGAAAGAAAGTGCACATAACAACTGAAAAAAATTAATGAAATTTCTTGAAACTATCAAAATAAAAGGTACTTAATCTGATAAGGAAACCATCCATAATTAAAGTCGGTTAATAACTCAAAACGTTTTTAAAGAAACCGTAAGGGAGAGAAACTTTGGACTTTAACATAGGGTACCTACCACTTGAAAGGGTGACATCATAAAAAATAATCGGGGATTAGATGACGTTATCGTTAGTGGTTCTATGTTCTATGCGAGGAAGTTATGTTACCTACCTACATAATGGAATGTTTTACAGAGTTATGGGAAAGTTATCCCAATATTCACACGGGATCGGGACTTCCGCAGATGAAATCACGGGACCGATGACTATTGTAACAGTAACTTTTCATGACATTATGAATACACATATAAAGCACTTAGATACATACCTTGACTCTAGCAGTTAATCCTCTTCGTCGACGTTGAGGTTTTTTAACTAAAACTTTAATGTCTTCCATCACTTGAGAAACTAGTTCTTCCGATAAACGGTAGCATTCAACAAAATTTTTATTTCGATTAATAATTTGCATTTCCCGAATGCTGGTACTTTGCCGGCGACTTTCTATTATATCCACAGCATTAGCTTCTCGTATTATAGCACTTAATATAAAATAACGCGCCATTTTAGTAAAAAAATATATAAAATTTGTATCAAATTTGTTCCACAACCACTAACTCACTCACGAACTCGGCACCTAATAGGCGAGTGAATTGCTGACAGGTGAATTCGTATTTGTAAATACTCGAACTCGACGTTCGAGGTGTAAAATTACCTTACAGAATGCCGAATTCATACTATAAACGTCAAAATCACAGACATGTATATTTAAGTAGACAACGCAAGTACCGCGATCTGTATGAAAACCAAGCGTGTCATATTTTTTGTACTGACCTTGACGCGTTATGACGTCACGAGCGCTTTTTAGTGATGTTAATTTCATTTTACGCTAAATCGATTAGGCCGCCACTCGCGCGGCGATTCTAGTATCGTCCTATCCCATCGAAGTAAATCGAAAGAAATCAGATCAAACTAGATCTATGTCTAAGAGGTAGTCAAATAAATGAATCGTAATCGATTACTAAATCGATTCAAGACAGAAAAATGATAATTACCATAGACAGAGGGATGATAAAATAAAGTTATAAACCTTTTAATATTCTAACAAGTAAACTAATGTGTTTTAGCTTTTTCTTACATATGCCCATTGAGTTACCATGTACTACGTACTAGAGAGGCCATCGAAAGAAAGTAATGAAACTGTCAATCAATCAATCTTTATGTCCCGTTGCATCGATCCATTTTCCTTTTATGTTCGGGTTACTTGGAAAACTGAAAAAACAAACATAGTCTAAGCAATAAGGAGTTTTCTTAAAAAACTCCCAAGATGACACTTTATAACTAATGGCGTCCATGTCATAATATTTATTTTTAGTACCTTCGTATTAAAATACTTAAAAGTTCTAGGTCAAGTCGTATTAAATGACAAAAAAAATCTATGCCTTTTTTTCTGAAAAATTGCTCCTTCAAATTATCATTTTTCTGTTCGATTATAAAATCGATTAGAATCGAGAACTGTTGCATCAAATGAACATCACTAACCACAAAATTGGACAGAAAAATGAGAACAGAAAAATGAGAAGACGCTATTCATTGCTTGTTATCATACGACGCGATCTTTACCGTGCCAAGTAAAAGCCGCAATGTATTCCGAATCATTTCGTATGATTTGGTATCCGTGTTTGTCACGATCGTTTTCCACAGATATTCTTTATTTGATTTTAAAATAAATAGTGCATATTCTGATTAGAAAATTACTTACCGGTGGAAGGAAACATCTATGCTAACTCGGCCACTCACCGCTGTGGAGTTTCTACAGTTTATAACGGCGCAATTCGGCATTTTACTTTATTCAGCTTCACGTCTTTCCTTGGCGAACTGCAAGCGCGGACTGAGTGTAGGCCAGCGTCAAGTAAGTTTCATAAACTTAGTTTGGACACGGGAAGTACATACACTCGCTTAGTCTATCTTGATACATGTCTGTGGTCAAAATACTCACTTAGCACAGTTCGCCTCGTCGCCGCTCTCGACGATGTGGCGCCACTAGTACTGTCGAGTTTTACAGAATACGAAATCGAAAACTCACCGCGGATTCCGCGTTCGAGTTTTTATAATAACCTTACAGAATAGCACTGCAGATTCCATTGGCGCAACGTAATTTTAAGTTTTCATTTTATATTCAATTAGCTTTATAGTTATTAATTGTTAAGACTTGCATCGAGCAAGACGTATTGTAATAAGTTTATATTAAAGTATTTCTAAGTGAATTCGTAGTTTTTTTTGGGGCCTCCGGCTGTCTGAAACATAATTTGTGTAATTGTTTATTTATTCTGAATCTTTAAGTTTATTGATTTTTATCCTTTACATAAGCTGTATTTAATAAAAAATGTTTAAAACTCGAATTTTCGAAATTTTTGATTTATAAGTTCTATGTAACGTTTTATAATTAAGTTATGGTATAATTAAATGTAGATTTCACTTTTGTACAGCTTAGACATTTTTCTGTATGGATACAGTGCCTTTCGATTTGAAGTTGGATAACATTTCATTTTATAGGTACTATTATAAAATTAAGAGCATGAAAGAAAAAAAAAAGCATTTCTTCATAATGCTATTGTTACCACAAAAAATATTTTCTTAATCGCAAATTTTAAGAGAAAATAAATTAAAATTAAAATTGATGTGGCGACGTTATACATACAGACGTTAGAACAAAGTCCACCATAAGAATGACGTCATTTAGGAATAAGACGATTTTTAAACATTAATAAAAACCTAAATATTTTCAAAAAGTAAAAATTACTGTTAGTTTTTATCTAGTTTTAATTAAAATAAAAATAAAAACAAGTAGCAAAAAATTTTGAAATGTTGTAATTTTGGAGCACCCTGTAAAGTCTGTATTTGTATGAACATAAGTGGAGATCGCGTCCACTTATTTTCATGCGTAAACGATGATATTCATACTCAACAGGTAACTTGGATTAACAAATAGGATAGGTTATATCCCGTAAATCCCACGGGAACGGGAACTATTTATTTATTGCACGCCTCATAAGCGAAGCGTTGAGGTGGGTACTACTGTCACTTCGCGCAAAACATCTGATTTTTCAAACTTAAAATGTCTTTATGTATCATACATTGCACTTGTAAGATAATAAATACACACACATATTAAGAAAAAAACACTATTTTTAACATTCATGATATTTTTGATGTCATTTTTGTTATTTAAACTAGTTAAAAAACAGTTTAAAAAAGTTCTGTCTTGGACGTCCGTGTGTCTGTATGTGCGGAGGATTTTCTTGTTAACACGATAGCGACCGAAATACTTTACTAATCGAGTCTTTTTTTTTTCTCTTACGCTTGAGTATGCTCAGGAATAGAACCCTTTCATTTTTCAGGGTCTGATTCGATGTGGTTTAATTGTTATTAAATAAACAAAAATAATAATTAATAAATAATTATTAAAAAAAAATTATGAGGCGTGCACTTTTGGATTTTCCAAACTTTTTTCGTTTATTTCTATCTGAATAACCTATCAAAAGTAACATTCAATTGTGTAAATTTTATTTATTACGGATTCAACATCAAACAACTCTACGGTAAGTATCAAGGTGCGTATTAACTATAGAGCTATTATTTATTACCTTACCTACCTATATGTTATAGCTAATTACTGCTGGGCGCTGCAGCTGGCTGCGATTTCGTCCATGTATCTACTGAAAGGTTTCATGACATAATATGAGCACAGGGGAATAAAATAAAAAGACCAGTATGTACATCCAAAAATATTTATTTCAATGATTACAAATTATCCTTAATCTAATTTTGAAAATCTAACACTGAATTAGATTCCTTACAATATTATTCAAATTAATAACAAAATAACGTATTTTACGACAAATTAATATTGAACTAATTATGTAGTTAAAACACGAAAGCGCATTACCTTATTATACCAGCTGCATTAACCAAAAATTTTATATGATAATAAGTATAATATTTTCAACTGATATCAAAATGTACGAAAAATAGTACTTAATAAGTAATTGAACTGAGAACATAATTTAATATTCACACAAAGCTGTATTGTTTCGATATACGTTGTTTTTATTGTAAACTGCATTACATATTTTGATAAAAAAATACTGTAAAACAACAGATGATGAAATTTTCAAAATGAAAAAAAAAATACAAATTTGCCGCGCAATCGACATTTGACAGCTCTACGACTGAATGAGGCGGTTAAAAAAGTTTGTATAATATTAATAGAAATAATTATCGAGATTTAAATTGCTCTACACAAGATTTATTTTGTTTGTTTTATTACTATACTTCTTAAAGACACAATTAACTCGTACTCGTAATACGATACCTTGGAGTTGGAGCGAAAATATTGTTTGTAATAATTTGGCTAGGAAAATACAACAAATCAAAAACACTATTTACTATGGAAAAAAAACCAGGAAGGTGAAAAACATATATTTACGATTTCGATGCACTCGACTTTTAGTAAAATAATAGGTAGGTAAAAATATTATTATGGTTTTGATCACAGACATATCTGTGGTTTTGATTTTAGCTACTAGTATCAGAAAGCTGCGTGTTCAATGCACGTCGGGGTCACACAACTGTGGAGGATACAGTAGACAATATACCTAATGAAGTTTTTCATCTTTTTATTTTACTGCAAATACAAAATAAAAATTAAACAATGGTAATGTAAATTCTAAACAAACTACTACCAAAATACAATTAGAACAAAAATCATTTGACTGGTTGATTTCACCCAGAGGCCAGAGGCGGCTCGTGACAAAATTGTATGGGTGTTCACTTGAAATAAAACAACGAAAATACAATAGCGTAGCGGGATAATTTATTACAAAAAAAAATGAGCACCACATTTTATAAATGTCTATAACACTAAAAATTACAAAGTACAGGCTATTTCAAAACGAATTCAATGATTATCAATAATTAGTAAATCACCGAATTTGCATTCGCGAGCGTACCTACGCGTAGGTATCCATAGTGTTTGTTTATACTAAAGGAATGGCAACGTCGCAATTGCTGCTGTCATGCGATGCGGCAACGTTGCGTGAGACTCAAAACGCTACCTGCTACGGTATGAACGATTGTTATAAAAATAAAAGTTATACATATTTGTTGGCGTAAACTATTTTATTCATCATTAATTTTGGAAAATAAATAATGTCAAAATTGATTACAATAAAACGCAGTTTTATTTTATTACATTACAGGTAAATTAGCTTGGAGAAATTTTTGCGTTTGTAGTAGTGTATGGTCAGCAAATAAAAAAAAACAACATTTTATTTTTAGTTTTTATTCAAGTATATAATATTAGTATTATTAATATTTTATTAGTTCCAAACATTACAAGCAGTGCCGATTTTTACTTCAGTGAAGACGTGTATGAATTAGGTGTTCTCCGGCCAAAAATGTAAACCACGGTAAAAGTGAAACTGTTCGAACGGTTCCGAACACTGCTTTGTGTAGCGCATGTCGCGTGACGGTCGGCTGCCGAGTAGGTATACCTACTCGGCAGCCGCGATACACGCGACATGCGCTACACAGACCAAAAAGTTTGAGACGATGTAATAAAAGTTTCACTTTAATAACAAACAATAACAACAATAACAAACAATAACAACAATCAACAAATACAAAATTTAACAATTAAACTACGTAATAATTATAATTTTCGAATGAAATGTGTGCTTTATGTTCTAACGGTACCAAGCGACTGACGCCGGACTGCACGAGGCACCTGCGGACAGCGTAAACTGGTTTATTCTGGTTTTGTGCGTGTTTCCACTTTCCACTATCAAGTGACGATTTATTTATTTGTTTTGTTTCGTAATTATTATGGTCAAATATTAATTACGAAACAAATTATTATGAACAAGATATTTTATTGTTTCACGGTATTCGCCTTGTCATTGGCTCAAGGACGTAAAATTGAATGATATATTATTTTTTTTATAAAGTCAAAACCATTTTCTTTAAAACATAAATCAGAGTATTGCTAGGGATAAGTATAAAATTAAATAGTAATGTTAGGATATCGAAACATTTTTGTATAGGCTAGAACGATATAATGGAAACGCGCTCTAAGATCTGAGTAATATACACACCACTACATATGCAAAAATTTCTCGAGACTAATTTCACTGTACACTATTGTTTTTTTTTATCAAAACATGTATGTATTTGAGTAGTTAGCAGCATATAATATTCTGAATTTCTGATCCATGCCTATTCACTCAAAACTAATAACACTAATGATTTGTAACAGTAAATTATTTCAATAGGTATTTGAACATTTCATAACCAACAAGTAAGAATAATTCGTATACAAGATACAATAACAAATCTAATACACTATTTATTATTTTATTATATTTCATTATGTGAAAATAACCAGGAAGGTGAAAAACATATTTACGAAAACAAAGTAACATATGGTTTTGCTATTAGCTATCAGGAAAAAAAATCGTATTGGAACAAAAGAAGGATTGTAACTGAATTAGGTAATTAGGTATGTTTGTTTCTGGGTGCACCGTTTTCGACGACGCGACGGCCGACGCGTGACGTAAACAGAGTAGGTACCTACTTTGCTAAAACAAACTAAGTAATAAAATTGTGTGTCTGTCTGAAAATTCGCTAAAGCATATTTTACCAATGTTTGCAAGTTTGTGATTACTTTGATAGTTTATCGATTTATAATAATTGTATACTTATATCATTGTTTAAAAATATTCAAACACAATATGATATAGGTACTGATTTATCACTGGTTTCAGTGATGAACTGATGAGTCAATGTTAGCCACAATACTAATCACTTTCGTCATACATGTGTATGAACTATGATTGATGTGATTTGCAATGTGGTGAAATTTCATAAAAATCACGGGCCAATTTTTTGTTTTGAATCCCACCGAAAATACATATACATATTACTAATTGCGTTATTAGAATAATTAATGACTATACCCACGATCAATTATTACAATTTACAATATAGTCTCAAATGCATACTAGAGAAATATTGCAATTTGAATCAAAAAATGCATAGCATACAAAAATAAATTCACAACACAAGAAATTCCGCGCGCAAATCATAGCGCGTGTCAATGAAATCAAGAATGTAATTTTATATCAAGCCGACGACGACGCCGAACTAAAGTACCTACAGTACCATTTACCTTCAGTGTACAATACAGTTTACAGACCTACGACGGACGAACAATAATGAGTAATAAATTGTTTACAAAAAAAAACATAGTTTCTAAGGTCATTAGTTTTATTTTATTTTATTGTTATTTTCTTTGAACGATTGGAAATGAAATTACTCAATTATTACACATAGAACTTTGATTTATTAGAATTATGCGAATTATGTATAAGATAACGAACGCGAATGCACGACATCTAGCGCGTCAATGTCTAAACATCGCCATTCGTTTAGACATTGACGCGCTAGATGTCGTGCTTTATGTCGTGTTTCGCTTGGCAAAAGTCACGCACACTACTGTAGAAGTGTCAAATTTTGCCGGTATTTCACTGTTGTTTTTCTAAGTAAATAATGTAAGTTATTGATTAAAAAGGTCGAACGCGGACACATTTCATTGTAGAGAAGTGATAAAATGATTAGTTTTAAAGAAATAGTGTCTGTGTTAAGTGTTTAGTCGTCATCAAAAATGTATGGAGGGACGGTCGGAACATCCACCTTAAACAAGAATTATTTCATATAGGTTTTCTATTCAAGAACTGCTCTTACCAATTCAAGATCCTTGGCATCTTGTGGATGTGGATAACCTGAGCATGATGGTTGATCAGTAGTATTTGATATGTCAATTAAGGCAAATTGAGATGGATGGTCTGCCTGAAAGAGATAAAAATGTTACTTATAACATTGGATATGGTCCCAAGTAATAATAAATAGATTGCTACAGAAACATGGACTCAATGTTTGGTAAATTGTAAAACTTTTAGTATTTTTTTTATTAAAAGCATTTATTGAACAAACATAGTGTATTATACTTATGGATAGTGTAGCTTTCCAACAACGAAAGAATTAAAAAAATTGGACCAGTACAACAGTAGGACAACTAAAAAAATAACTCAGTAGGTTTTAAGTACCAGTCATCACACCACTTGTCTCATGACACTCTAGGTCTCTAGAGCATATCAGTCAAAAAAGATATTGTGAAGCTTAAGTAAATGAATCCTTAGACACTATCGGAAATTTAAGAACAATTATAATCTTTTTTCCATTAAAATAATATCCTGGTTTTATTATATCGTAATATTGTCTTAATTCTAACTCTAAAATTCTATCCTTACCATATATAGTATTTAATTTTATTAATATATCCTTTAACACATTTGAACTTAACATAGAATGATGTGTTGAGGACGTACGAATGAAAGCTAATGTATTTTCAATTCTAACCAATTCTTGCAATATATCATCTACATTTTCTGTCATTATGCTAAGGATTTGGGCAAATTTAGCATATTTTATCAAACGGGATATTTGTATCCTGGAATCAGATAAATTTAAAGTCAATAACGTTCAAGATAGAATTCGAGGACAACCACTGAAAATAAGTAATATCGACTTAAATGAAATACACTTCAACCACAGCCCTGAAAATCATGTAAAGTTGAATTCAATAAATTTGGAAGATCTGCATAAGATTCATACTAAGGTACTGATGCAAGCAACGATTGAACTAGAAAAGAATACATCGACGATATACCATACCACTGTCCCAATTTATACATTCCTTTTGGGCACTTTGCTACTTTTCGCAACTTACAAAGTAATCCGTTATAAGAACGTTACGTGCTGGAAGAATCAAGACGACCCTAATACAAAGACGGAAGATCAAGACAGTCAAAATTGTACCGAATCTTCGCCAGGACCACAGTTTCCAGCAACATTTTATCACACCGTGCTCAAATAGTTGCTGGTCTTCGGGGGGAGGAGTTACGCCAACGGATCCCCAAGACATTGCTGCGTCGACGTTTCTCACGGGAACGTATTGTACGGACGTAGCAGCTAGGCTATTCTGTAAAAAACGCGCCCGAACTCGCATCTCACCTGAGTGAGTCGACTCACTTCACTTTCGAACGTTCGAGTTTTTGGTTTCGCATTCTGTAAACATCCGCTCGGCAGAGGCGAAGCGAAGTGAGTCTCACTTCGAAACTCACTTGCCTAGTGAAGGGATCTTATAGATTTGAATTTATCGACATTGTTATTATCTTTAAAATGCGGCAATTTAACACATTTTGAAGACATAATAACACTTTAGTATTGTACCGTGGGTGGAATTAAACTAAAATTGCAATTTTACACTGATAAATTCTTTAAAATCAAAATAATTCTAGCGTCACTGAAAAAAAAGGACGCTTGTCTGTGGTTCGTTTGACTTATGTTTATTTCTCAAGTGGTTTTTTGTACCTAATTTTAAAGTGTTTCGTGTTGCATTCTTTCTAAAAGTTATGTTGGAGTTTTGGCTGCATATTACATTCGATGTCCCCGAATTTCATTATTTTGTGTTGTTTAATCGATAGCTGGTAGTGGATTTTCTTAACAAACTGCTTTTCTTTTCCATCAAAAATGCGTAGTTTTTGTGAAAATCGAAATTGAAAATGATATTTTTTAAGGTTATTTTTGTACTAAAAACGCAACTTAAAGTAAAATCTTAAGCCATTATAGTATCAAAATGTCTAATTATCACACTCACACGCATTATTTTTAAATATATTTACGTACCTATTACTTTATTTACATATTACAATTTATTTTGTCAAAATAGTATTTTAACAATTTAGTATAGCCAAAAATCGTTCCATATTTTGTATTCACAACAAGCCACAGATAACACAGATTAGTTAATATGACGCAGATCACAGATTAGCAATACAAATATACTAGCTTATCATAGAGTATAAATGATACATTTTAATTTTTAATGTTTTTTTTATAGCTCACTTGCTTCAGTTTTAAAAATCGATTAACTTTTACTTTTAGTATTCAAATAGGTAGCGAGGAGCGAAGCGACGAGCGTGTTAGGTTAACTGTTGAACTGCCGCACGAGCCGAGCGAGCGAAGCGAGCGTGCCGCGGCAGCGGCCGGCGAGTGCCAGAAGCGACTTTAGGGCGATTCCCACTCAAACAAAAAAAAACTACGTAGGTTTAAACAACCTGTTTGTATTTTATTTATGTATCGTAAAATTTTTGTTATTATCAAATGCTATCTAAATTAAAATTACGAAGTGTCTAGTCGTCCGCTAAACGGATGAATAAAATAAATTAGTCGTCCGATTACCGGATGAATAAAATAATTTAATCGTCCGATTATTCGGATTACTAGATAACCTTTTAACACTAAAGCTAGTTGGGTTGGACTAAAGCAAAGGGGGCTCAGGACTTAGAAAATTTTTGATGGAGTTGGTGTCATTATAACACCTATTTATTATTGTTTTATCGTAAAGATTACGCTAATATAAGCATGTTTTATAGGAACAACTTTTCTCTAAAATCAAAAATGGCCGAGATATTCGCCCTCAATTCGTTAGGTTAGGTTTAGGTTAGGTTAGGTTAGGTTTCTTAAAAAAAAAATCAAGTTTAGGTTAGGTTAGCCGTTAGGTTAGGTTAGGTTAGGTTTCTTAAAAAAAAAACTACACAGAAATAGGAGCCCCGCGAAGTGGGGCTCCCTCGACGCGCAAAAAAAATCAAATACCTACGTGTGCCCTCCTCCCCCCTCTCCTCCCCCCACAAAAAACCTATAATACGTGCGGCAGTTCTCTAAAGAATTATTATTTTATTCATCCGGTAATCGGACAACTAATTTATTTTATTCATCCGTTTAGCGGACGACTAGCGCTGTCCTTAAAATTATTTTTGACAAATTCATTTTAAAAATCACTTTCGAATTATATTTATTATCTACAATTGTGAACGCGCCATATAACATTTATTATCTATAATGGCATGTCGTAAATACGTGGTAAATACAAACTTACATTTTCCAGGTAATATAATTTAAGAAATTGTTATAAATAAATTAATAATACGGCATTATATTTAAAAATATTGCCTGTGTGCGAGATTACTAGAAGTTTTAATACGACAATGGTATAAAAGTGTCGTTTTTAGTACAAAAATAACCTTAAAAAAAATAATTTTCATTTTCGATTTTCACAAAAACTACGCATTTTTGTTGGAAAAGAAAAGCAGTTTGTTAAGAAAATCCACTACCAGCTATCGATTAAACAGCACAAAATAATGAAATTCGGGGACATCGAATCAAATATTTAACCGGAGTTTTAGTTAATGTTTCAGTTTGGCTTTATTAAGTTGTTGTGTAATTGGTGTTAAACGTGTTGCATAAATTATTTAACCCTTGGCATGCCTGGTGGGCATAAGTTACACTCTATGCCTGGTGGGTCTCTCAGACCCCGATTTTAAAATGGTATTTTTTCTATAAATTTTATTATGTAAGGTGATTTAATGATTCAAGACGCATGCTTAAAGGGCAAAAAAGAGATAGTAATAAAAATCACATTAGAAATTAATCAACTTTATTAAAATATTTGAAATTAAACTTTAACTCACATTTTTAAGCAACATTTCGTGACTATACCTTTGTTAACATATAATTTGTATCAAAAGTAATGAGATCATAATCAGACTTTAATCCAATGTAAGGCACTATCATATACTTAATCTAAATAATAAAATAATTAGTCTTCATCACTTGCATTTACACTTTGTAAAGCTTTGGTTTGGTAACACTTTGCGCATGGAAAAATCGAGTGGTCAAGCCAAATGTGACAACTAATTGTCTCACAAATGTACTAATGGATGGACAGAGGCACCTCCATTTCAGTATCCGAAGAGGTGGAGCCTGCATCATTTTCTTCCTCCTCAATCAAATGCAACTAAGTCTTCCTCATCCAAACTCTTAGAATATTAAACTAGGTATATCCTCGTCTGTTAGTTGTTTATTCATGATTAAACTGAAAAAAAGAATAAAATAGGATAATGTAAAGTACAAACTAATATTATAACACCAAATTCCAATATTTATAAGAAAAAAGAAAAATAAATACTTACAAAATAAAGTCACGCCGTATGCCTGGTGGGGTCTGTGGGACCCGCACGCACTTTAAGCACATCCTTTTACGCTTGTAGCTCGCCTCGGGCTGAGGAAGTGGGTGGAGGGCATTCCACGGTTAGTAACGGCCAGCTACTAAAAACGGTGAGGCGCGAAATTCAAATTTAAACGAACTACAACGGTTCGCGCGTTGGTGTGGGTCTGACAGACCCTACCAGGCATGCCAAGGGTTAAAGGAGAAAACTGCAAAAATAACAACTATGAGGTGAGTAATGTGATTCTTGTATTTAACTAAAATATTATCTTATACAACAAGCTTATTGAAATATTTAACTTAAAATCTTAAACATTGTAGCTCCTCGGAAAGGTCGTCTCATCCCTCCCGTGCCCAAGTAGAGTATCTAGTCGACTATCTTAGCAAACATCCTAGCTTAGCCAAGGGTTTTTCAAAAGTCCCGAGCGCTAGAGACGAAGCTAGAAAAACATGGGAGGAGTTGACTATCAAATTAAATAGCTTGGGAGGCTGCACTAAAACATGGAAACAGTGGACAAAGGTAGGCAATAGGCATATAGAAAACTATTCATCTTATACCGTGTAGGTATCTGGCTTACCTATATATTATTAATAAACTTTTAATTTTGCTTTAGTATTGGTCTGACAAAAAGAGTGCCGTGAAGAAAAAAGCTGCCCTAAGATACCGGGCACGCAATAAGACTGGTGGTGGATGTGAATCGGTGGTGGAGCTTTCAGAGGTGGAGGAGAAAATACTCACATTAATGGGCGGGGAAGGTTTTGCAATTGGTGATAGGCATTTGGAAATTAATCCATTTGAAGTAAGCTATTGTTATCGATTTTGTTGATCCGATACATGTATGTATGTAAAATATAATTATTCAATGTCATGTTCTTTTTTTAGGAAATCCCCGTCCTTACTGATGCCAACGAAAGCCCCACATTGCCGACTTCATCTATGATAAATGAAACCACAACTATTGTAAGTAAATACCTAGTGTATTAATAAAATATTACTTAATAATAAACAACTTATTAGTAAATGTTTCTTATATTGTTCTAGGAATACCAAGTCTTGGATGAGACTGCTATAAATACGGAAAATGTTAGTATGGCAGATACTGAGGTATATATTAATAAGATATTATGAAAATGGTACTTTTTTATTGATTCCAGTATTTGAAATACTATGTTTTTTTTTTCAGAGACCTCAACTAATTCAGCAATATGTTAACTGTATCCCGAATCCCGAACCTTCCCCTGCTCATACACCACCGAGAGCGGAGGTAACGAGCCCTCTGCAAGCAGTTACCCCCTCTGGCTCAGGCAACTTTCCTGCTCGACGTCAATTATTGAACGTCGCGGGTCCATCACCACGTCGTACTACAAGTAATTATGAGATTTATGAATTGATTTACAATATTTATAATCCATACTAATATTATAAATGCGAAAGTAACTCTGTCTGTCTGTCTGTTACTCAATCACGCCTTAACTACTGAACCAATTTGCATGAAATTTGGTATAGAGATATTTTGATACCCGAGAAAGGACATAGGATAGGTTTTATCCCGGAAATCCTACGGGAACGGGTTTTTCTTTGAAAACGCGGGCGAAGCCGCGGGCGGAAAGCTAGTCAACAATAAAAATTTGGAAATACATACAAATAAAACTAAATAATACTTGATAATGAATTAAGGAAATAATAATAACATCAGAAGACTTGTCAAAAATGCGTCACCGCGACCGGTGGAAATAATAATAAATTAATATTTATTTTACGTTTCAGGGTCATCGAGTCGTCCACAACAACGGCAAAGAAGACGATCACCTCCATCACAAAGGCGGCAATCTCAATTAACAACCTTTACTGAAAGGTTTCTTAGCTTGGAAGAGCAACGGATTGAGATTGACCGTCGCTACTGTGAGTTACAGGAGGTGATGGTCAACTCACAAAGGGAGACCAACAGAATGACAGCAGAGGGCCTGATTGCCGTCGGGGAAGGTCTTAAATTATTAGCTGAAAATTTAAAAAAATAAAATACTTTTATACTTAAATACATTTATTAGTTCTTAACTTATTTTAGTAGTAAAAAATTATCTGTGGTTTTACTTATAGTTTCTTAATTTACTAACATTAGTTTATAAGCCCTAATTGAGTTACTAACACCTATGAATATAATTTTCCGGAATAAATAATTTGCATTGATTTTTGATTGAATTAATTACAATTACCGCGTGTTCCTTGCCCTCCATAATTCATTTATCAATCTTTGTCTACATAGCTGACCAAGTGCAGTTTCATTAGGTACATCCTCATTTGAAGCTACACTTTGTCTGGTCCTATGAAAACCAGCCTCAACCTCTAGCTCTGAATTGAATATGGCTGGAGCTGGCAGGCCGGCACGATTACAAATATTGTGAAGCACGCAACATGCTATTACAATCTTCGAAACCGTGTCGGGGTCATAATGTAGGACTCTATGTGCTAATAGGCATCTAAATCTGGCTTTAAGGACCCCAATTGTTCTTTCTACGGTGTTTCTTGCAGTAGCATGCAGCTAGTTATAGTGATGTTCTGGTGTTCCCTCGTCTGCATTTGGAACTGGCACCATTAGGTACTGACGCTGCGGATACCCAGAATCACCTGTAACAATGAATATTGTTAAAAAATAAAATGTTTTGTCATCAACAATTATATTTTTATTAGGAGTTAGGAGTTTTCAATGATTTCGCCTGCTCTCCAATTTTTATGAATTCCGTGAACTTCGGTAATAAAGCCTAAATTACTCAGAAATAAAGTAGTTTTTTTAATGATGAAAGAATTTTTGAAGGAATTAATCCAGTAGTTTTTGAGTTAAATATTTACAAACAAACAAAGATTCGTCTTTATAATTAATTAGCTAAGAGGTAACTCACCTAACAAGTACACAGATTCGCCTGTTTGTACTAATTGTTCGAGGTGGTCCCGAATGATGCAATTATTAAAAATAAGGCTGTCGTGAGTCGCTCCGCCATATGTTGCATCTACATGTATTATGTTCAAATCTGCATCTGTGAACTGCAAAAAGAATTATTTTACAACTATTTTTATGTGGCTGTTCTAATGAATGTTAAAAAAAATATAGGTACTAGCAGCGTCTTGTGATTTATACTGCTTCGTTAATGATCCTATGGAATTGGTCCAAATTTCATTAAATCGATTTTCTGTGGTTCAAGTGCGAAAGCGTATACAGACATTATTATATCAGGCTTACCATTTGTACATTTCTTGCATGATATCCTTTGCGACAGTAGTATCGTTCTTCATGGCAAGTTGGTCTCACCATTGTCACAAAAGTCCCATCTACACATCCTATTACCCCAGGAATACTGAATTTCTCATAGAATCTGCAATAAGAAATAAAAAAATCATTAAATATTTTTCATTAACATGATAGGTTTATTTAGGTAGGTACACAAACCTTGTTTTGAGTCTCAGTCTTTCTTCAGAATTTTGGGGAAATCTTATGTATTTTTTTACTATACTTGGATGGCTTAGGGCTTCTATGACCTCGTGGATACTACGAGATGCTGATGGCTGCGACACAAACGAATTTATGTGTTTTCCACATATCCTTTGATAGCTCCCAGTCGCAAAGAAAGAAAGTGCACATAACAACTGAAAAAAATTAATGAAATTTCTTGAAACTATCAAAATAAAAGGTACTTAATCTGATAAGGAAACCATCCATAATTAAAGTCGGTTAATAACTCAAAACGTTTTTAAAGAAACCGTAAGGGAGAGAAACTTTGGACTTTAACATAGGGTACCTACCACTTGAAAGGGTGACATCATAAAAAATAATCGGGGATTAGATGACGTTATCGTTAGTGGTTCTATGTTCTATGCGAGGAAGTTATGTTACCTACCTACATAATGGAATGTTTTACAGAGTTATGGGAAAGTTATCCCAATATTCACACGGGATCGGGACTTCCGCAGATGAAATCACGGGACCGATGACTATTGTAACAGTAACTTTTCATGACATTATGAATACACATATAAAGCACTTAGATACATACCTTGACTCTAGCAGTTAATCCTCTTCGTCGACGTTGAGGTTTTTTAACTAAAACTTTAATGTCTTCCATCACTTGAGAAACTAGTTCTTCCGATAAACGGTAGCATTCAACAAAATTTTTATTTCGATTAATAATTTGCATTTCCCGAATGCTGGTACTTTGCCGGCGACTTTCTATTATATCCACAGCATTAGCTTCTCGTATTATAGCACTTAATATAAAATAACGCGCCATTTTAGTAAAAAAATATATAAAATTTGTATCAAATTTGTTCCACAACCACTAACTCACTCACGAACTCGGCACCTAATAGGCGAGTGAATTGCTGACAGGTGAATTCGTATTTGTAAATACTCGAACTCGACGTTCGAGGTGTAAAATTACCTTACAGAATGCCGAATTCATACTATAAACGTCAAAATCACAGACATGTATATTTAAGTAGACAACGCAAGTACCGCGATCTGTATGAAAACCAAGCGTGTCATATTTTTTGTACTGACCTTGACGCGTTATGACGTCACGAGCGCTTTTTAGTGATGTTAATTTCATTTTACGCTAAATCGATTAGGCCGCCACTCGCGCGGCGATTCTAGTATCGTCCTATCCCATCGAAGTAAATCGAAAGAAATCAGATCAAACTAGATCTATGTCTAAGAGGTAGTCAAATAAATGAATCGTAATCGATTACTAAATCGATTCAAGACAGAAAAATGATAATTACCATAGACAGAGGGATGATAAAATAAAGTTATAAACCTTTTAATATTCTAACAAGTAAACTAATGTGTTTTAGCTTTTTCTTACATATGCCCATTGAGTTACCATGTACTACGTACTAGAGAGGCCATCGAAAGAAAGTAATGAAACTGTCAATCAATCAATCTTTATGTCCCGTTGCATCGATCCATTTTCCTTTTATGTTCGGGTTACTTGGAAAACTGAAAAAACAAACATAGTCTAAGCAATAAGGAGTTTTCTTAAAAAACTCCCAAGATGACACTTTATAACTAATGGCGTCCATGTCATAATATTTATTTTTAGTACCTTTGTATTAAAATACTTAAAAGTTCTAGGTCAAGTCGTATTAAATGACAAAAAAAATCTATGCCTTTTTTTCTGAAAAATTGCTCCTTCAAATTATCATTTTTCTGTTCGATTATAAAATCGATTAGAATCGAGAACTGTTGCATCAAATGAACATCACTAACCACAAAATTGGACAGAAAAATGAGAACAGAAAAATGAGAAGACGCTATTCATTGCTTGTTATCATACGACGCGATCTTTACCGTGCCAAGTAAAAGCCGCAATGTATTCCGAATCATTTCGTATGATTTGGTATCCGTGTTTGTCACGATCGTTTTCCACAGATATTCTTTATTTGATTTTAAAATAAATAGTGCATATTCTGATTAGAAAATTACTTACCGGTGGAAGGAAACATCTATGCTAACTCGGCCACTCACAGCTGTGGAGTTTCTACAGTTTATAACGGCGCAATTCGGCATTTTACTTTATTCAGCTTCACGTCTTTCCTTGGCGAACTGCAAGCGCGGACTGAGTGTAGGCCAGCGTCAAGTAAGTTTCATAAACTTAGTTTGGACACGGGAAGTACATACACTCGCTTAGTCTATCTTGATACATGTCTGTGGTCAAAATACTCACTTAGCACAGTTCGCCTCGTCGCCGCTCTCGACGATGTGGCGCCACTAGTACTGTCGAGTTTTACAGAATACGAAATCGAAAACTCACCGCGGATTCCGCGTTCGAGTTTTTATAATAACCTTACAGAATAGCACTGCAGATTCCATTGGCGCAACGTAATTTTAAGTTTTCATTTTATATTCAATTAGCTTTATAGTTATTAATTGTTAAGACTTGCATCGAGCAAGACGTATTGTAATAAGTTTATATTAAAGTATTTCTAAGTGAATTCGTAGTTTTTTTTGGGGCCTCCGGCTGTCTGAAACATAATTTGTGTAATTGTTTATTTATTCTGAATCTTTAAGTTTATTGATTTTTATCCTTTACATAAGCTGTATTTAATAAAAAATGTTTAAAACTCGAATTTTCGAAATTTTTGATTTATAAGTTCTATGTAACGTTTTATAATTAAGTTATGGTATAATTAAATGTAGATTTCACTTTTGTACAGCTTAGACATTTTTCTGTATGGATACAGTGCCTTTCGATTTGAAGTTGGATAACATTTCATTTTATAGGTACTATTATAAAATTAAGAGCATGAAAGAAAAAAAAAAGCATTTCTTCATAATGCTATTGTTACCACAAAAAATATTTTCTTAATCGCAAATTTTAAGAGAAAATAAATTAAAATTAAAATTGATGTGGCGACGTTATACATACAGACGTTAGAACAAAGTCCACCATAAGAATGACGTCATTTAGGAATAAGACGATTTTTAAACATTAATAAAAACCTAAATATTTTCAAAAAGTAAAAATTACTGTTAGTTTTTATCTAGTTTTAATTAAAATAAAAATAAAAACAAGTAGCAAAAAATTTTGAAATGTTGTAATTTTGGAGCACCCTGTAAAGTCTGTATTTGTATGAACATAAGTGGAGATCGCGTCCACTTATTTTCATGCGTAAACGATGATATTCATACTCAACAGGTAACTTGGATTAACAAATAGGATAGGTTATATCCCGTAAATCCCACGGGAACGGGAACTATTTATTTATTGCACGCCTCATAAGCGAAGCGTTGAGGTGGGTACTACTGTCACTTCGCGCAAAACATCTGATTTTTCAAACTTAAAATGTCTTTATGTATCATACATTGCACTTGTAAGATAATAAATACACACACATATTAAGAAAAAAACACTATTTTTAACATTCATGATATTTTTGATGTCATTTTTGTTATTTAAACTAGTTAAAAAACAGTTTAAAAAAGTTCTGTCTTGGACGTCCGTGTGTCTGTATGTGCGGAGGATTTTCTTGTTAACACGATAGCGACCGAAATACTTTACTAATCGAGTCTTTTTTTTTCTCTTACGCTTGAGTATGCTCAGGAATAGAACCCTTTCATTTTTCAGGGTCTGATTCGATGTGGTTTAATTGTTATTAAATAAACAAAAATAATAATTAATAAATAATTATTTAAAAAAAATTATGAGGCGTGCACTTTTGGATTTTCCAAACTTTTTTCGTTTATTTCTATCTGAATAACCTATCAAAAGTAACATTCAATTGTGTAAATTTTATTTATTACGGATTCAACATCAAACAACTCTACGGTAAGTATCAAGGTGCGTATTAACTATAGAGCTATTATTTATTACCTTACCTATATGTTATAGCTAATTACTGCTGGGCGCTGCAGCTGGCTGCGATTTCGTCCATGTATCTACTGAAAGGTTTCATGACATAATATGAGCACAGGGGAATAAAATAAAAAGACCAGTATGTACATCCAAAAATATTTATTTCAATGATTACAAATTATCCTTAATCTAATTTTGAAAATCTAACACTGAATTAGATTCCTTACAATATTATTCAAATTAATAACAAAATAACGTATTTTACGACAAATTAATATTGAACTAATTATGTAGTTAAAACACGAAAGCGCATTACCTTATTATACCAGCTGCATTAACCAAAAATTTTATATGATAATAAGTATAATATTTTCAACTGATATCAAAATGTACGAAAAATAGTACTTAATAAGTAATTGAACTGAGAACATAATTTAATATTCACACAAAGCTGTATTGTTTCGATATACGTTGTTTTTATTGTAAACTGCATTACATATTTTGATAAAAAAATACTGTAAAACAACAGATGATGAAATTTTCAAAATGAAAAAAAAAATACAAATTTGCCGCGCAATCGACATTTGACAGCTCTACGACTGAATGAGGCGGTTAAAAAAGTTTGTATAATATTAATAGAAATAATTATCGAGATTTAAATTGCTCTACACAAGATTTATTTTGTTTGTTTTATTACTATACTTCTTAAAGACACAATTAACTCGTACTCGTAATACGATACCTTGGAGTTGGAGCGAAAATATTGTTTGTAATAATTTGGCTAGGAAAATACAACAAATCAAAAACACTATTTACTATGGAAAAAAAACCAGGAAGGTGAAAAACATATATTTACGATTTCGATGCACTCGACTTTTAGTAAAATAATAGGTAGGTAAAAATATTATTATGGTTTTGATCACAGACATATCTGTGGTTTTGATTTTAGCTACTAGTATCAGAAAGCTGCGTGTTCAATGCACGTCGGGGTCACACAACTGTGGAGGATACAGTAGACAATATACCTAATGAAGTTTTTCATCTTTTTATTTTACTGCAAATACAAAATAAAAATTAAACAATGGTAATGTAAATTCTAAACAAACTACTACCAAAATACAATTAGAACAAAAATCATTTGACTGGTTGATTTCACCCAGAGGCCAGAGGCGGCTCGTGACAAAATTGTATGGGTGTTCACTTGAAATAAAACAACGAAAATACAATAGCGTAGCGGGATAATTTATTACAAAAAAAAATGAGCACCACATTTTATAAATGTCTATAACACTAAAAATTACAAAGTACAGGCTATTTCAAAACGAATTCAATGATTATCAATAATTAGTAAATCACCGAATTTGCATTCGCGAGCGTACCTACGCGTAGGTATCCATAGTGTTTGTTTATACTAAAGGAATGGCAACGTCGCAATTGCTGCTGTCATGCGATGCGGCAACGTTGCGTGAGACTCAAAACGCTACCTGCTACGGTATGAACGATTGTTATAAAAATAAAAGTTATACATATTTGTTGGCGTAAACTATTTTATTCATCATTAATTTTGGAAAATAAATAATGTCAAAATTGATTACAATAAAACGCAGTTTTATTTTATTACATTACAGGTAAATTAGCTTGGAGAAATTTTTGCGTTTGTAGTAGTGTATGGTCAGCAAATAAAAAAAAACAACATTTTATTTTTAGTTTTTATTCAAGTATATAATATTAGTATTATTAATATTTTATTAGTTCCAAACATTACAAGCAGTGCCGATTTTTACTTCAGTGAAGACGTGTATGAATTAGGTGTTCTCCGGCCAAAAATGTAAACCACGGTAAAAGTGAAACTGTTCGAACGGTTCCGAACACTGCTTTGTGTAGCGCATGTCGCGTGACGGTCGGCTGCCGAGTAGGTATACCTACTCGGCAGCCGCGATACACGCGACATGCGCTACACAGACCAAAAAGTTTGAGACGATGTAATAAAAGTTTCACTTTAATAACAAACAATAACAACAATAACAAACAATAACAACAATCAACAAATACAAAATTTAACAATTAAACTACGTAATAATTATAATTTTCGAATGAAATGTGTGCTTTATGTTCTAACGGTACCAAGCGACTGACGCCGGACTGCACGAGGCACCTGCGGACAGCGTAAACTGGTTTATTCTGGTTTTGTGCGTGTTTCCACTTTCCACTATCAAGTGACGATTTATTTATTTGTTTTGT
This sequence comes from Colias philodice, assembly GCF_061535455.1. NCBI lineage: Eukaryota > Metazoa > Arthropoda > Insecta > Lepidoptera > Pieridae > Colias > Colias philodice. The sequence goes on from NC_143117.1 coordinate 638,395, forward strand.
TTCGTAATTATTATGGTCAAATATTAATTACGAAACAAATTATTATGAACAAGATATTTTATTGTTTCACGGTATTCGCCTTGTCATTGGCTCAAGGACGTAAAATTGAATGATATATTATTTTTTTTATAAAGTCAAAACCATTTTCTTTAAAACATAAATCAGAGTATTGCTAGGGATAAGTATAAAATTAAATAGTAATGTTAGGATATCGAAACATTTTTGTATAGGCTAGAACGATATAATGGAAACGCGCTCTAAGATCTGAGTAATATACACACCACTACATATGCAAAAATTTCTCGAGACTAATTTCACTGTACACTATTGTTTTTTTTTATCAAAACATGTATGTATTTGAGTAGTTAGCAGCATATAATATTCTGAATTTCTGATCCATGCCTATTCACTCAAAACTAATAACACTAATGATTTGTAACAGTAAATTATTTCAATAGGTATTTGAACATTTCATAACCAACAAGTAAGAATAATTCGTATACAAGATACAATAACAAATCTAATACACTATTTATTATTTTATTATATTTCATTATGTGAAAATAACCAGGAAGGTGAAAAACATATTTACGAAAACAAAGTAACATATGGTTTTGCTATTAGCTATCAGGAAAAAAAATCGTATTGGAACAAAAGAAGGATTGTAACTGAATTAGGTAATTAGGTATGTTTGTTTCTGGGTGCACCGTTTTCGACGACGCGACGGCCGACGCGTGACGTAAACAGAGTAGGTACCTACTTTGCTAAAACAAACTAAGTAATAAAATTGTGTGTCTGTCTGAAAATTCGCTAAAGCATATTTTACCAATGTTTGCAAGTTTGTGATTACTTTGATAGTTTATCGATTTATAATAATTGTATACTTATATCATTGTTTAAAAATATTCAAACACAATATGATATAGGTACTGATTTATCACTGGTTTCAGTGATGAACTGATGAGTCAATGTTAGCCACAATACTAATCACTTTCGTCATACATGTGTATGAACTATGATTGATGTGATTTGCAATGTGGTGAAATTTCATAAAAATCACGGGCCAATTTTTTGTTTTGAATCCCACCGAAAATACATATACATATTACTAATTGCGTTATTAGAATAATTAATGACTATACCCACGATCAATTATTACAATTTACAATATAGTCTCAAATGCATACTAGAGAAATATTGCAATTTGAATCAAAAAATGCATAGCATACAAAAATAAATTCACAACACAAGAAATTCCGCGCGCAAATCATAGCGCGTGTCAATGAAATCAAGAATGTAATTTTATATCAAGCCGACGACGACGCCGAACTAAAGTACCTACAGTACCATTTACCTTCAGTGTACAATACAGTTTACAGACCTACGACGGACGAACAATAATGAGTAATAAATTGTTTACAAAAAAAAACATAGTTTCTAAGGTCATTAGTTTTATTTTATTTTATTGTTATTTTCTTTGAACGATTGGAAATGAAATTACTCAATTATTACACATAGAACTTTGATTTATTAGAATTATGCGAATTATGTATAAGATAACGAACGCGAATGCACGACATCTAGCGCGTCAATGTCTAAACATCGCCATTCGTTTAGACATTGACGCGCTAGATGTCGTGCTTTATGTCGTGTTTCGCTTGGCAAAAGTCACGCACACTACTGTAGAAGTGTCAAATTTTGCCGGTATTTCACTGTTGTTTTTCTAAGTAAATAATGTAAGTTATTGATTAAAAAGGTCGAACGCGGACACATTTCATTGTAGAGAAGTGATAAAATGATTAGTTTTAAAGAAATAGTGTCTGTGTTAAGTGTTTAGTCGTCATCAAAAATGTATGGAGGGACGGTCGGAACATCCACCTTAAACAAGAATTATTTCATATAGGTTTTCTATTCAAGAACTGCTCTTACCAATTCAAGATCCTTGGCATCTTGTGGATGTGGATAACCTGAGCATGATGGTTGATCAGTAGTATTTGATATGTCAATTAAGGCAAATTGAGATGGATGGTCTGCCTGAAAGAGATAAAAATGTTACTTATAACATTGGATATGGTCCCAAGTAATAATAAATAGATTGCTACAGAAACATGGACTCAATGTTTGGTAAATTGTAAAACTTTTAGTATTTTTTTTATTAAAAGCATTTATTGAACAAACATAGTGTATTATACTTATGGATAGTGTAGCTTTCCAACAACGAAAGAATTAAAAAAATTGGACCAGTACAACAGTAGGACAACTAAAAAAATAACTCAGTAGGTTTTAAGTACCAGTCATCACACCACTTGTCTCATGACACTCTAGGTCTCTAGAGCATATCAGTCAAAAAAGATATTGTGAAGCTTAAGTAAATGAATCCTTAGACACTATCGGAAATTTAAGAACAATTATAATCTTTTTTCCATTAAAATAATATCCTGGTTTTATTATATCGTAATATTGTCTTAATTCTAACTCTAAAATTCTATCCTTACCATATATAGTATTTAATTTTATTAATATATCCTTTAACACATTTGAACTTAACATAGAATGATGTGTTGAGGACGTACGAATGAAAGCTAATGTATTTTCAATTCTAACCAATTCTTGCAATATATCATCTACATTTTCTGTCATTATGCTAAGGATTTGGGCAAATTTAGCATATTTTATCAAACGGGATATTTGTATCCTGGAATCAGATAAATTTAAAGTCAATAACGTTCAAGATAGAATTCGAGGACAACCACTGAAAATAAGTAATATCGACTTAAATGAAATACACTTCAACCACAGCCCTGAAAATCATGTAAAGTTGAATTCAATAAATTTGGAAGATCTGCATAAGATTCATACTAAGGTACTGATGCAAGCAACGATTGAACTAGAAAAGAATACATCGACGATATACCATACCACTGTCCCAATTTATACATTCCTTTTGGGCACTTTGCTACTTTTCGCAACTTACAAAGTAATCCGTTATAAGAACGTTACGTGCTGGAAGAATCAAGACGACCCTAATACAAAGACGGAAGATCAAGACAGTCAAAATTGTACCGAATCTTCGCCAGGACCACAGTTTCCAGCAACATTTTATCACACCGTGCTCAAATAGTTGCTGGTCTTCGGGGGGAGGAGTTACGCCAACGGATCCCCAAGACATTGCTGCGTCGACGTTTCTCACGGGAACGTATTGTACGGACGTAGCAGCTAGGCTATTCTGTAAAAAACG